>NC_064560.1:8175833-8482500 GCF_937001465.1 Orcinus orca | reverse complement strand
GGCCAGCATGTGGCAGAAGGAGTGCAAAATGCTACTGGAGAGAGGAGGAGGGTGGAAGAGGAGGGAAAGAAGGTACTAGAATGACTTTGAGAAGGAGGTAACATCGGAGATGGAAAAGCATGGATAGAATGTGGAGAGGTGGTCAAGTTGAAGAAGCGTTGGTTGAGAACCTTGCACGGCTGGATTTGGTACTTTCTTGGGTGTTAGTTTTCAGGTGACAAACCCAGAGAGAGTGATTTGGGCCATCCCGTGAAGAGCCGTTATTGGCAGGCTGAGAAATGCGTACCTAACATAGTAGCCAGTAGGGATCCATTGGAGGTCTTTGAGCAGCAGAGGGACACAGAACCGCGTGATCTCCGGGCTCAAAGGAACTTAAAGGCCTTTGGTTCCATCCAAAGCTTGACATCTCTGACTGTCAAGTCTAGACTTGGCCACTAGATTCTCCTCGTTGTGAGGGTTTAATGAGATGACACTTGTAAAATGCTTAGCTCAGGGTTTGCCAGAGAGTAAAGCTCAATACATCTTGACTGCTGTTGTCAACATCACCATACATTGGGTTACAATTTAGGAATGTTTTCCTTAAGCCTTCTTCCACATTTGTCTTGTAAGACTTTGAAGACAGCTATCCCATTCCTATTTGAGCTTTTTCTTCTCTAGACCGAATATTCTTGGTTTCCTCCACCACTCCACATTCCTTTACCTGCCTGACTGTCTCCAGTTCTTATAAAATGTGTTACATAGGACTTCCCTGGTGGCTCTGTGGTTAAGAATCTGCCTGCCAATGCAGGGGACACGGGTTCAAGCCCTGGTCCGGGAAGATCCCACATGCCTCAGAGCAACTAAGCCCGCAAGCCACAACTACTGAGCCCATGTGACACAACTATTGAGCCTGCGCTCTGGAACCTGCAAGCCGCAACTACTGAAGCCCACGCACCTAGAGCCCTTGCTCCGCAACAAGAGAAGCCACAGCAATGAGAAGCCCGCTCACCGCAATGAAGAGTAGCCTCCGCTGGCCTCAACCAGAGAAAGCCCGCGCACAGCAACGAAGACCCAACACAGCCAAACAAACAAACAAACAAACAAATAAGTAAATGCGGTACATGGAACCCAGTTGTCTGATCACAACTGACCAGGGCAGACCCTTCCCTTCTCTCATTCTACGGAAGATGCCTGAAGTGGAAAAATAATTTAAGATTTTTTTGGGAGTCACACTCAATATAATACTGGCACTCATCACACTGAACTGATGAACATAGTACTGATTTCAACTCCTAAGCCATTCCCGAAGGCACTACTGCTAAGCTATAACCTTTTCTATTCTCTCCTTGTACTTGGTCCCTGCAAAAGACCTCAGATTGCTTTATGATTGTTTCCTCTTATTGTCAGGAAAAATTGTGAAAGGCCTTGAAACGGGCAAAAAGATTACTGAGTTTCCATTCAGTGGATTGCTGGGCATCATCGAGCAGATTCTTCTGGGTTGTCTGGCTTTACGGGGGTCTGTGTCTTTCATTGTTTTTCACAGAACTGTTTTGCAAATATACATTGTAGAAAACACATAGTAGTGATGCAAAAAATTCTTGTCCAGAAAGAGAAAAATGAATTTTGTCTGGTGGGCATGCAATTGATTTCCACCCCGTGAAAGAGGCTGCGAGTCTTGCATCGATTAGCAAATTTATTTCAACATTTCTGATTGCTTCTATACTTGTCCGTTCTTTGGATTCCCCTTGGAGCCAGTTGTAATGTTTTACTGCCTTCATGGTTAGTTAATGAGTTAATTAATGGACACATGTTCATTTTATATTAGTATGAGAACCCTTATTCTTAAAATTATTTTTCAGCACTGATTTTCTTATCCCTTCACAAATTGGAAAGGCATGAAAAGGGCAGAAATGAAGACTGATCAAGCAATAGAGACCTCATTTTAAATTGACATGGATTGCAATTGCCAAGATATGGAAGCAACCTAAGTGTCTATCAACAGATGAATGGATAAAGAAGATGTGGTACACACACACACACACACACACACACACACACACACACGATGGAATACTACTCAGCCATAAAAAGAATGAAATTCTGCTATTTGCTGCAATGTGGATGGTCATAGAAAATATTATCCATAGTGAAATGTCAGAGAAAGACAAATACTGTACGTTATTACTTATATGTGGAATCTAAAAAATAAAACAAACTAGTGAACATAACAAAAAAGAAACATTCACAGATATAGTGGTTACCGACTATGCAGACCGAAGCTATGGTTATCAGTGGGGACAGGGATGGAGGGGGTCACGATAGGTGTAGGGGATTAAGAGGTACAAACTACTATGTATAGAATAAATAAGCCACAAGGATATATTGTACAGCACAGGGAATATAGCCAATATTTTATAAGAACTGTAAATGGAGTGTAAGCTATAACATTTTTGAATCTCTGTGTTGTACACCTGAAACTGACATCATATTGTAAATCAACTATACCTCAATTTTTTTTAAATTATAAGTTTTTTAAAAAAGAAAAGAGATTGACATGGGTCTACCAACCCATATCTTTTGTTAAAGTTGTTCAACAAGTTATTAATCCACTGAACCATACCAACGTGCCTCTACTTACAAACAAGCTGTTCATAAGTCCATTTGTGCATAAATTCCACGTGATTAAGAGGGGTTAAAACTGCTGTCCCAGGACTTCCCTGGCGGTCCATTGGTTAAGACTTCACCTTCCAATGCAGGGGCTGCGGGTTCGATCCCTGGTCAGGGAGCTAAGATCCCACATGCCTCAGGGCCAAAAAACCAAAACATAGAACAGAAGCAATATTGTAACAAATTCAGTAAAGACTTAAAAAAACCCAAACAAACAGCTTCCTTTAAAAAACAAAAAAACTGCGGTCCCCAGGTGTATTCCCTCTAATGATGGATGCAGGTCTGACTTTGATAATTTTTAGATCAGTCATAGATTTCCTATTCCTTGCTCATTTACATTCGAATGGATACCCTTTGCCAAAATAGACCAGTTTTACCTGCACTAAAAGTCCTTAATGATCTTGTTGGAGAGTATTGAGTAGGAGAACTGTATTGCTTTGGAGAAGGGGAGTTCGGGGGTTGGTTAGTGGAAACAGAATGCGTTAAGTGAATGAAGTTAAGGTCTGTTACCAGCCTGCAGAAATAGTGCAGAAACAGCTAGGAGAACAAAGGTGGCTGCCATGATGACATTTTGGTCTCGAAGACAGTGAGACAGCCAAGATGCAGGTGGACAGAATGGAAGAGAGGCACTTCCTCATGCTAATGATATTAAAATGATAAGTAAACATGAATCTGGTCCTAAGGAAGCCCGTGTCTAGTGGATGCACCTTGGGAGAAGGACAGGAGGGTTTTGAGAGGATGCTCTTGAGCAGACAGAGGACGAGATCCTGGACAGGAAAGGACTGAGTTAGGAGAATGAGAGCTGGTGAAGAGGCCTGGGTGCTGGAGACCTTCTTGGGTATTACAGACTGGTATCCCGGTGTTGGTTCGGGTCTAAGGACATGATAAACCAGGATTATGGCTCCACAGTGCCTCGCCTTGGCCATCGCTACACTAAAGGTAAACTTAGAAGGAGCAGGATAAGTGAGGCAACAAATTGCAGTCACTTTGCAGGACATTGCTTAGCACTTACTGTATTCAGATTCACCACTCAGTGGAAGTGGCCATGCCCACTGCACCACAGTTGACGGTTGGTAGAGCCCCATCGTTGAGCTTTCACTCTGGACCAGCTCTGTTTGCATCGATGTGAGGTCTTCTGCTAAAATGCTTCTGGGTTATATCCACATCACTCAACCTTCTGTCCAAGGATGAGAGGCTTATTAAATGACTTGCTCAAGTCCTGACCCAGTATATTTAGTACTTTTTCTAATTTACTGGTTTAGCCATAGAAGGAAATTAATCTTAGACAACACCTTAGAAAGATTATGCCTTAGAAAGATTAATTTGTCATCAGTGTGTAGGCTGTATCAGGAGGGTGCATAGAGAGGTGAGCATGGAATTTGAAGGAGACCACGCTTGCCAGTCGTTGTACAGATGACAGTGATAGTTGACAGTGTAAGATGCTACAGAGAGGATGAGGTGAGTGAAGGCTTTCAGACAGAGCAGGTGGAAGGTCACTGACGGTCCTGGAATCAAGGTAGAAACCACATTACAGGAAGTTAAGGAAAGAGTGAGTGGGGGGGAGATATTTACAACAGGTGTAAACTTCTCTATCAATCAGATCGATATGAAGATGAGGGAAGAGACGAGATGGGTAGCATGAGTGGGAAGGAGGATTATTTGGGGGACTGGGTAGTTCGAGAACAGTCATAAAAAGAGAGGAAGGAATGAATGTATCTGGAAAAACTGAAGGTAAGAGTAGAGAGAGCAGATAACCATGGAGCAGAATCCTAGCGATGCTGGGAGGGGACATCATTAAGGTCACAAGTACAAGGAAGGAGGAACCAGGGGAAGGAAGGAGGATGTTTGCTCCTGAGAAGAGAAGAATAGGTGGAGAGTCAGGAAGACGTTGACGTAAAGCGAAGGTGTGTTGAAATAGGTCACTTCAGATGCTCTCAGATGTTTTAAGGCAAAGCAGATCTGAGGATGAGGAATAGAGGGAGCTGGAGAGTCCAGTAACCACCTGTTCAGATGCCTTAATTTTGCACTTGCTCCTTGATGCCCTCACGCCCTTGACCTTCCATTGCGTCCAGCCTGCTCAACCTTACCTCCTGGGCAACCCGATCACCTGTTCAAGTGTATCCGTGCGCACACCAGCAGCTGCATGAAGCTAAGGGGGAAAGCACATGAGCTGAGTGCACCTTTCAAAGGCCGTCAGCCCTGGCTGGAACAGTGACGTCATCCGTTCCCCAGAGCTGCTGCTCTGAAACTCCCCCGAGAGGAAGGAATGTGTAGGTGAGTCCATCGGGCTCTACTTTTCAGACCATAAGTATTTCAGATATTCTCTTTGGGGCTCTTGGTAATAGAATGGTTTTTAAAATTAACAAAACTAATGCTTTATAAACATAATTTATGTATATAGGTGTTTTAGAAAAAAAGATTAAAAGCTGATTTGTTTTTCTTTTTTTTGTTGTTGTTTTTTTAAAATTAATTTTATTGGAGTATAGTTGGTGTACAATGTTGTGTTAGTTTCTGCCATTCAGCAAAGTGAATCAGTTATACATATACATACATCAATTCTTTTTTAGATTCTTTTCCCATATAGGCCATTACAGAGTATTGATTAGAGTTCCCTGTGCTATACAGTAGGTCCTTATTAGTTATCTATTTTATATATCATAGTGTGTATATGTCAATCCCAATCTCCCAATTTATCTCTCCCCCTCTTTCCCCCCAGTAACCATGTTTGTTTTCTACATCTGTGAGTCCATTTCTGTTTTATAAATAAGTTCATTTGTACCATTTTTTTAGATTCTACATATAAGTGATATCATATGGTATTTGTCTTTCTCTTTCTGACGTACTTCACTTAGTATGACAATCTCTAGGTCCATGCATGTTGTTGCAAATGGCATTTTTTCGTTCCTTTTTATGGCTGAGTAACATTCCATTGTGTATATGTATCACATCTTTTTTTTTAATAAACATGGTTCTTTTTTTTTTTTTTTTTTTTTTTTTTTGCGGTACGCGGGCCTCTCACTGTTGTGGCCTCTCCCGTTGCGGAGCACAGGCTCCGGACGCGCAGGCTCAGCGGCCATGGCTCACCGGCCCAGCCACTCTGCGGCATGTGGGATCTTCCCGGACCGGGGCACGAACCCGTGTCCCCTGCATCGGCAGGCGGACCCTCAACCACTGCGCCACCAGGGAAGCCCCAGACATGGTTCTTTTTTTAAATCAATTAATTAATTTTGGCTCTGTTGGGTCTTAGTTGCAGGCATACAGGATCTTCCTTGAGGCATGAGGGATTTTTTCGTTGTGGCGCATGGGCTCTTCGTTGTGGCACTTGGGCTTCTCTCGTTGTGGCCTGCGGGCCTCTCTCTGGTTGTGGCATGTGGGTTTTCTCTTCTCTAGTTGAGGTGGGCTCAGTAGTTGTGGCGCACAGGCTTAGGTGCCCCGTGGCACATGGGATCTTAGTTCCCTGACCAGGGATCGAACTCACGTCCTCTGCATTAGAAGGCAGATTTTTTACCATTGGACCACGAGGGAAGTCCCATGTACCACATCTTCTTTATCCATTCATCTGTCGGTGGACACTTAGGTCGCTTCCATGTCCTGGCTATTGTAAATAGGGCTGCCGTGAACGTTGGGATGCACGTGTCTTTTCGACTGTTTCTCATTTAACAAATATTTATTGAGCACTGTCCTTGGTGCACAGGGATGCAGATTCCCTGCCTTCATGGGCTTCATGTTCTACTGAGGTAGTCAGGCAACAAGCAACAACCACAACAACAGTAATAGTAATAATAATATAACAGGACTCTGAACCAAATTAAGGCAGAGTAAGAGTATAGAGGGTGTTAGCGCAGGGACAGTGGTATCTCAGGATGCTAAGATTACAGATAATTTGCCTTTTTTCTTCGTGTTTTTCTCTATTTTCCAAATTGTTTACAATAAACATGCATTCCTTCTGTAATTAGAAAAAAATAAAAGCGATTTGGAGAAATGTTCTGTTAAGTGGCAGTGACAGATTATCAGCCTTCTGTTCACTTTCTCCCTTGCTCTTTTTTGACAAAGGTCTTTGTTGTTTACTGATCTTCTGTGTATGACTTGTGATTTTCCTGGGGAGAACAGGAAGAAAGAAAGGGCAGGTGGATTTACCGGCATTTCTTTATTTACCTCAGCCTGTAAGCAAAGTGCAAGAAACCAAACACTGATCAGGTCACTCTTGGGAGGAAGTGAGTTGGCAGAGCGCTAAATGCAGCCCTGGGCATCTGCCGTCCCACCTGGTTGCCCCTCCTCCTTGGTTCTGTGTCCATTGCTGCAGTTAAAGGGCACCGCGGCAACTGGCAGAAACCCACTACCTCCACCATGAGCCACAGGTCCCTGGGGACGATGGTTGAGTCCATAACTCTGGCTGTGACACCCCCGCCAGCAGAGCCTTTGTACCCACCCGGTGCCACCACGTGAAGGACATCCGCAGCCCCTGGCTTGGAGCTCAGGTGCCGGAGCCGGCTGCACCTGCCTGAGACTTGATTAGCCATTATCAAGTTCATGGAGCAAAGTCATGTAAGGGTGATAAATGGATAAGAAGCAGCTTGGGAATTCCGCAGAGAATCTTAGGGATTGAACCAACTGTAGGCTGGTGTTTTTAGAGAAAAACCACCAGGATATGCCTAGGAATCAAGATGCTGGTGTTAGGAGAGAGAGTGGAGAGATGCAGGGCTGGGTATGACCGTTCTGTAGGTGCTGTGAAGTTAATCCTATTATATCTCTAGGTGTCTCTTACTAGGATGTAGATGTCCTTGGGACACGCTGGTTTTTCCTGATCTTTTCGGATACTCTCCAGAACTTCATCTCCCCTCCTAGTGGTTTATCAAAAAGAAAGCTTTTCATTCCATAATTAGAGATAAGGATGAAAATGTAAGTTCTGTGCTCTCGGCGCCAAGCTTAAGAAGACCTGGTCCCAGCCCTCAAGGGAACAGCGTGATAAGAGGCCAGGCCGGGTGCTACAGGAGTGTAAAGAAGGGGCAAGAAGACGTGGGAGCAGTGAACACAGAATTTGGTCTCTAAATCCAGTCCCCCTTGGGTCACACAGCTCGAATTTTCATAAATCACACAATTCACATATGCATGAATTTTCAGGGTTGTTTTTGTAGAAATATTTTTCTTTGGGATGTCGTTAATTGAATCCATTCCACAGCTTATCTTTTCAGGAAAGGGGACCACGGTCTGACAGCCCGGGTCGCTCGAAGAATCCCAGTCTGATCTATCGCACGTTGGTTAAACTCAGTGGGCCCTTCAGGCCAGTTCATCAGCCCTTCTACCCAAACTGTAGGGTGCTTTGGTGTGGAACTTTAAAAGTCACGTGGATCAACTAAACTGAATCCATGTATCATGTGAGTGAACTATAATAATATAATAAGGTTTTACATCCGTGATTAGTCTCCTATTGCTGCTGTAACAAATTACCACAAACCTAGTGGCTTAAAGCAACACAATTTATTATTTTACTATTCTGGAGGCCAGAAGTCCCGTAAGGGTTTTAGAAGGCTGAAATCAAGATGTTGGAAGCGCCAGAGAGAATCTGTTTTCTTACCTTTTTCTGGAGGCTGCCATCATTCCTTGGCTCACGGCCCTACTCCTTTGTCTTCAAAGCACGTCACTCCAATCTCTGCTTACGTCCTTGCATCTCTTTTCTCTGACCTTGACCCTCTTGCCTCCCTCTTTATTTTTATTGTTGTAAAATATATATAACATAAAATTCGGCATTAACCCTTTTTTTAAGTGTACAATTCAGTGGCATTAATTACAACCACAATGTAGTACAACAGTCCCACTCTTTCCAAAACCCTTCCTCGCCCAAGCAGAAACCCTTTACATGTTAAGCAATAACTCCCCGTTCCCTCCTGCCGGCTGGAGTCCATTTGCTATTTCTACGAGTTGCCTATTCTACATATTTCATGTAAATGGAGTCATGCAGTGTTTATCCTTTTGTATTTGTTCTTCTCACTTAATGTAATGTTTTTGATATTCATCCATGTTGTAGGATATTTTAGAACTCCATTCCTTTTGTGGCTGAATAATATTGCATTGAATGCATACACCACATTTTGTTTATCTGTTCATCAGTTGAGGGACACTTGGCTTGTTTCCACTTTTTCCATGTTGTGAATAATGCTGCAATGAACATTGGAGTATGTTTAAGTTCCTGTTTTCACTTCTTTCAGTTGTATACCTAAGAGCAGAATTGTGGGATTATATGAAGATGCTACGTTTAGATTTGGAGGAGCTGCCAAACTGTTTTCCATGGTAACTGCACCATTTTACATTCCCACCAGCAATGTGCATGGGTTCCAATTTCTCCACATCTTCACCAACATTTGTTATTGTCTGTCTTTATGATTATAGTTATCTTCATGCATGTGAGGTGGTTTCTTGTTGTAGTTTTGATTTCTTTAATGACTAATGATGTTGAGCATCCTTTCATGTGCTCGTTGGCCAATTGTATATCTTCTTAGGAGAAATGTCTATTTAAATCTTTGGCCCATTTTTAGTTGGGCTGTTTGTCCTTTTGTCATTGAGTTGTAGGAGTTCTTTATGTATTCTGGATATTAATCCCTTATCAGACATACAATTTGCAGATATTTTCTCCCACCGTCGTTTCACTCTCTTGGTAGCATCCTTTGATGCCCAAAAGTTTTGCCTCCCTCTTATAAGGATCCTGTGATTACACCTAATAATCCAAGATAATCTCACTATCTCAAGATCCTTAATTTAATCACACCTGCAAAGTCTGTCCCTTTTGCCACGTAAGGTAATGTATTCACAGGGTCTGAGGCTAGGAGGTGGACATCTTTGGGGGAGCCAATATTCCGTCTACCACGATTCATTTCAAAATGTCTACAAAGTCAGAAATTGTGAATGTATTTGTGCAAAAAGATGTAAGCAAGCAACTGTGAAAGAAAGCAACCTGCCTCGTGTGCAGCTGTCATTTAGGGCTTCTGCCCTGAATCCCCCTTTCACCCTGTGCTGGGTTACTTAACTTCTCTGGGCTACTGAACTTCTCTGTTCATTCTTCAGATGAGACCAATTGTCCTTCCTCTTTTCCTCCTGTGGGTCTTAAGGGTGAGCGATGAGTAGACCCAGTTGGGGCTTTTTTGTCATCTGCATGAACAGAAGTCCTAAATATAGAAGTCACTTTAGGGAACATCAAGAAAACTGGAGCACAGTGAGTGCCTAAATGCAAGCCAACAAATAAGGTTTATGTTTGGATCTGTATCAGAAGGAAAAATAACAGACCTAAGAAGATTAATGAGACCATGTCTCGGAAAACCTTTGAGCTCTTTGGAGGAAAAGTGCTTTGTAAATGCAAGCATTTCTACACCCCTCCTCACCTTTTTTTCCCCACGAGCGGCTGCGGTGCTTTTTATTCCTCGTACCTATCACAGCAGCCTGTAATTATTGGAAGTAATAATTGTGCTTGTGTGGAAAGGTGGCAGAGGGCAAAGATACCTTGGTAAGAACATAGGACCAAATGCTGGATTAACATCAGGGGAGGGCCTGACCCACGAAGTCACAGAATCTGAAAAGACAGCTCTTTTCCTATGTTTCCAAAGCCTTCAAAATAAGTGTATGTACATTAGATAGAGTAATTTCACTAATAGGAATCTAGCCTAAAGAAATGCTCAGAAACACAGGCTGGGATATAAACCAAAGATGTTTGTCATCATTATTTGTAATTGAGAAAGACTGGAAACAACCTAAATGTTGCTTCCAACAGTTAGAAATAAGTAAATGACGTCATGAAACACCACGTAGTATTATGCAGCCGTTCAACACGTCGATGAATAATTTTTAACAATGTTAGGAAAGGAGTCTGATCAAGTGTAACAGAAAAAAGCAAGACTGATTTCAATATGAACTGTGTTCTCAGAAACGTAAGGTACTGATAGGTAGGAAAAAGGAAAACAGAAAACAAGGAATGCACTAGATGTTGCCACCTGTTATTTCTGCTTGGTGGAATTCTGGTTGTGAGTCCAGTGACCCAGGGAGGCTGGGTTCTTTTGCTTACTGGGTTGCCGTTTCCTGGGGATGAGGCTAACATGTTGGGTTGTTTTTTGATATTTGCGTTGCTTTGAGGAAGGATCAGAGAACTGAAGTATTAAAACAAAATTTAGGAGAAAACCATAGCTAACGAGTGCTGAGATTTACTGCTATAGGTGTTGTTTTTGTTAAAGGTGGTGAGAATGGAAATGAAGATAACAAAACATAGTTTCTCTGCCTCCTTGCTATAAATTTAGCTATTTCCGATAAGTTAAACAAAACATCTTTGATGGGCCTTGTGCTAACGCTGGATTCAGCAGAACCTCCTCGGTCATTTCCATACTGTATGGGCTGAATTGTGTCCCCCCCTCCTCCAAATTCATGTATTGAAGCCCTAACCCCCAAAATTTCAGAATGTGACTGTATTTGGAGATAGGGCCTTTAAAGAGGTAATTTAGGCAAAATTGGGAAATATGGATGGGCCCTAATCCAATACAACTGGTGTCCTTATAAGAAGAGGAGATTAGGACTCAGACACCTATAGATTGAATGTTTGTGTCCCCCCAAAATTCATATGCTAAATCCTAGCCCCCAGTGAGATGGTATTTGGAGGTGGGGTCTTTGGGGGTGATTAGGTCATGAGGGTGGAGCCCTCATGAATGGATTAGTGCCCTTATAAAAGAGACCCCAGAGAGCTCCATCACCCCTTCTACCATGTGAGGACACAAGGGAAATGGCTGTCTATGACCCAGGAAGTGGGCCGCATCAGACACCAAATCTATCCTCATCTTGATCTTGGACTTCCAGCCTCCAGAACTGTGAGCAATGCATTTCTGCTATATACAAACCACCTAGTTTGTGGTATTTTGTTACAGCCGCCCAAACAGACCAAGACAGACTCATACAGATGGAAGACAATGTGAGGACACAGAGAGAAGGCAGCTGTCTACAAGCCAAGGAGAGAGGCCTCTGCAGTAACTGACCCTGCCCACACCTTGAACTTGGACTTCCAGCCTCCAGAACTGTGAGAAAATACATTTCTATTGTTTAAGCCCCTCAGTCTGTGGTATATTGTTATGGCAGCTCTAGCAGACGAATACACATACATATATATTTAAATGTGTTTATGTCAAGTGTTGAGGATCCCAAACACCGCAAGACAGCAATAGTTATGGAGCAGTTAGCGTTAGGAAGATGGGTGTGTGCTGGGGTGGTGCGTGGAGATGAGTATGTGCTTAAAGCTTGTATTGGGTTGGCCAAAATTTCATCTTTAACATCTATGGAAAAACCCAAACAAACTTTTTGGCCAACCCAATATTTAGTAATGAAGGAAGGAGGTGCTGATTTTTTAAAAACTGGAACTTAAAATAAGTTGCCCTCCTCAAAGTTGGGACCAGAGAAAGGAACCCTGTTTCATTCTCTTTCTGTTGGTGTGAATGTCACTAGGGCAGGGCCCCCTAACCAGGAGGAGCCTTGGCCGTGCTCACCCAGAACATCTGACCCAGGTCGCATAGCTGAGGTCAGAGTCCTTCCCACCTCAGAAAGGGCCCTGAGGGGCATCCCTGGTGGTGCAGTGGTTAAGAACCCGCCTGCCAATGCAGGGGACACGGGTTTGAGCCCTGGTCCGGGAAGATCCCACAGGCTGCGGAGCGGCTGGGCCCGTGAGCCACAACTACTGAGCCTGCGCTCTAGAGCCTGCGAGCCACAGCTACTGACTAGAGCCCGTGTTCCGCAACGAGAAGCCACCGCAATGAGAAGCCCACACAATGGGAAGCCCACGCACCGCAACGAAGAGTAGCCCCCGCTCGCTGCAACTAGAGAAAGCCCAGGTACGGCAATGAAGACCCAACGCAGCCAAAAATAAACAAAAACAAGTAAATTTAAAAAGGGGGGTGCTGAGAGGTAGGAATACTTCAAAGGCAACGGCGATGGGTCAACTTAAATGCCACCCGGAAGGGAGGTTTAGGAAGCGGGCTGCCTGCTCACTGCTCTGGGGCCTGGGCCTCCCTGCATCTAAAGGATGCATTCAGATCTGGGGATTCTGCCTCGATCAATCTAAGGTCGCTCACCCTCTTCCAACCGCCCAGGACTTGAGCCAGAAGGACACTTTGCATCCTTGTTGTCTGGCCCTTCCTGCTCTCCGTCCACTTCAGTGACCCAGGCCTGCCCAGCGCCGACACTGGCCCCTGGGGTCCTGACAGTCTGGGATGTGTTTCTGAGTGAGGGAATCCCCACGAGTGGTTTGCACCTTCCCTCTGCCAGCCAGCTCTAACTTTGCTTCATAAATAAGAACTTCTGTATACCGTGGTCCAGTCACCGTGTTTCCCCAGCTGCAGGCCTGGAGTTTCCACGGCTTTGGTACTGCTTCTGCTTGAGAGGTTTAATTGACAACATAATGAAGCAACTTAAATACAGCCCAGTAACTGCCTCTCTCCAAAGCCAAGGAACTGCACATCTCCTCCCCAAGCCTACCTGTCCTGGGATTGGGGCCCTGACCTGGCCTCCTGGGCTGGCTGAGTCCACGCTGTATCCTCCTAAGGACCAGGAAAGGGGCCATGGGTGATCCTGGCCTTTTCACATGCAGCAGGAGACCCTCTGGTACGTGTTTCCTGGGCATATCTCTGGTCATAGAACAGTTTCCTCAGAGATGATACAGTGGTCATCCCTGGATGGTTTCTCTTCACTTCTGCAGTGCCAGGCTCCGTGCTGGGTGATGTTGGAATACGGTGAAAGGCCAGGACCTAGCTGCCTGTGGGCTGTAAATTCAGTCTTTCATTTTAAAAATTAGTGTTTTATTGTGAAACGTGTATTCTTATAGCATATGACATAATCTCTGTTGGCAGGTAGTACAGTATGTTAAAAAAAAAAAAAAAAAAAAAAACTTAGGCTCTGGAACCAGACCGCTTGAGTCTAAATCCTACCCCAGCCAGTTAGAAGCTGTGTGAGCTTAGGTTTGTTCCTTAACATCTCTGGTCACTAGTTTCCATGTTTGTAAAATGGGATAGATAATGTCAGACCTACCTCAAAGACTGTTGTGAAGGGTTATATGAGTTTTAAACAAGGAAAGCACTTAGATCAGTGCTGGGCATAGAGAAAGCATTCAGTAAATAATAATAAGTTCTTTTTTATTGTGGTAAAATGTACATAACATAAAATGTACTATCTTAATCATTTCTAAGTACACAGTTCAGTGGCACTAAGGGCATTCACATTGTGCAGCCGTCACCACCATCCACCTCCAGAACTCCTTCATCTTGCAAAACTGAAACTGCACCCATTAAGCAGTAACTCCCCATCTCCCTCTTCTCCCAGCCCCTGGTAACCACCATTCGTTCTATGAATTTGACTGTTCTAGGTTCCCCATATAATTGGAATCACACAGTATTGTCCTTTTGTGACTGGTTTCTTTTACTTAGCGTCATGACCTCAAGATTCATCCATGTTGTAGCCTGTGTCAGAATTTCCTTCCTTTTTAAGGCTGAATAATATCACTTCTACGTCTACACCACGTTCTGTTTATTCATTCGTCTATAAATGGACATATGAATTGTTTCCACGTTTCTGCTACTGTGAATAATGCTGCTGTGAACATGGGTGTACAAGTAGCTGTTGGGGTCCCTGCTGTCACTTCTTTTGGGTACATACCCAGAAGTGGAATTGCTGGATTCTATGGTAATTCTGTGCTTAATGGTTTTAGGACCAACCCTACTGTTTTTCACAACAGCTGCACCATCATTCTCATGGTTTTAAACACTATCTACAGGCTGATGAATTCCAGCTTTCTATCTATAACTTCATACTTTTCCTGAGCTGTAGGTAGACTACGCAATTGCCCACTTGGCCTTTCCAATTAGATGTCTCACAGGCATCTCGAGATTAAACACGTCCCAAATTGCACTTCTTACCCCACCCTACTCTTCCCCATTTTGGTAAGTGACACTAATTAAAAATCTGGCTGTTCAAAATGCAAACCTTTAAGCGGGACCAGCTACATAATTTGTCAGACCTGGTGCTAAATGAAGATGGGGGGGAAGCCAAATCCCCCTTCTTACAGTTCTGTGCCCCAGCCCCCAGTGGACCGGCCGCCGTGGGGGATCGCAGCCTCCGTGCTGGGATGTGCCCAGTACCTGGAACCATGGTGGCCGAGAGCCACCCTGAGGTCCCCGCCAACCCTGGGTGGGGACGGCTGTTGGCACTGACTACACCCCGATGAAGCTGGCCGTGAATCCTTCAATGAATCCTTTTTTAAAAAATATCTTTATTGGAGTATAATTGCTTTACAATGGTGTGTTAGTTTCTGCTTTGTAACAAAGTGAATCAGCTATACATATACATATATCCCCATATCCCCTCCCTCTTGTGTCTCCCTCCCTATCCCACCCCTCTAGGTGGACACAAAGCCCTGAGCTGATCTCCCTGTGCTATGCGGGTTGTTGTTTCTTAAAGGTAACTTGGTGATATTTTATTTATTTATTTTTATAAATTTCTTTATTTTATTTATTTATTTTTGGCTGCATTTGGTCTTCATTGCTGCACGCGGGCATTCTCTAGCTGAGGCGAGCAGGGGCTACTCTTCGTTGTAGTGTGCGGGCTTCTCATTGTGGTGGCTTCTCTTGTTGCGGAGCACAGGCTCTAGGCACGCGGGCTCAGTAGTTGGGGCACATGGGCTCAGCAGTTGTGGCTCGTGGGCTCTAGAGTGCAGGCTCAGTAGTTGGGGCTCACGGGCTTAGTTGCTCCGCAGCATGTGGGATCTACCCAGACCAGGGCTCGAACCCGTGTCCCCTGCATTGGCAGGAGGATTCTTAACCACTTTGCCACCAGGGAAGTTCCTGCCCTGTGCCACATCTTCTTTATCCATTCATCCGATGATGGACACTTAGGTTGCTTCCATGTCTTGGCTATTGTAAATAGAGCTGCAATGAACATTGTGGTACATGTCTCTTTCTGAATTATGGTTTTCTCAGGGTATATGCCCAGCAGTGGGATCACTGGATCATATGGTAACTTTATTTTTAGTTTTTTGAGGAACCTCCATACTGTTCTCCACAGTGGCTGTATCAATTTCCATTCCCACCAACAGTGCAAGAGGGTTCCCTTTTCTCCACACCCTCTCCAGGATTTATTGCTTGTAGATTTTTTTATGATGGCCGTTCTAACTGGTGTGAGGTGATACCTCACTTCAATGAATTCTTGATTCCTTTTTTCTCCTCACCCTCCAAGTTCACTTTATCAGCAAGAGCTATGAGTTCCACCTCTAAAATCAGTCTCAGCTCTTTACTTCTCTATCTCTCCTTCCATGATGAGCACCCAAGCCGCCATCCCCTCTCTCTACTATTAAAAATCACCCACCTGGTCTCCTTCACTCACCCTTGCCCCTTCTCCCACATTCCACACAAGAGCCAGAGTAACTGTTTCCAAAAATAAACGAGTCCGTGTTTACTGCCCGGTTTTAAAACATTCGTGGGCTCCTCTCCAAGGCGCACAAAGGCGGGTGGTTTCATAGCCCTGCCCTCTCTTCTTTTCTTCTCCGGGTGTGGTGTCCTGCTTTCTACACCATGAAGATGCCAAGCCTGTAATGGCCTAAGGGCAGGGTTTCTCCACCGGCGCCTCTGACATTTTGGATAATCCTTTGCATGGGGGTTTGTCCCCTGCGCTGTAGTTCAGCAGCATCCCTGACTGACCTCTAACCCCTAGATGCCAGTGGCACTGCCCCTCCACCACCTTGTGAGGACAGTATGTCCCCGGACATTAGCAAATGTTCCCCAGGGGCCACCCCCTCCCTATTCCTCAGAACCTTCCTTGGAGCCTCAGAGCCCTGGCTCTCCCCCTGGCTGGACTGTAGCCTCCACACACCTTCCTCCACCTTCACACTTGCAGCATCTTCTCGTCCTTCGGAGAGCAATTTAAATGTCACTTTCCCTGATCAACCAATACTGTACAGAGTAGTCTCTCACTCCCACTGTCTGTTTTAAATTGTTGTCTAAATACTCACCGGTCTCTGGTATCTCTTTTGTTTAATTATTTGTTGACTTTCTGTTCCCACCTCCAGCCCCTACCAGGATGCAGGCTCCTTGAGGGTGGTCATGTCCATCGTTTCATTGACACCTGGAATGGAACCTGGCACATAGTAGATGCTTAGTACATCTTTGCTGAAGGAACGAATTCACAACGCTTTGATTTTTTTTATTTTTTTAAATTGAAGCATAGTTGATTTACAATGTTGTGTTAGTTTCAGGTGTACAGCAAAATGATTCAGTTACACACACACACACACACACACACACACACACACACACATATATATATAAATATATATATACTTTTTCATGTCCTTTTCCATTATGGTTTATTACAGGATTCTGAATATAGTTCCCTGTGCTGTACAGTAGGACCTTATTGTTTACCTGTTTTATATATAGTAGTATATATTTGCTTATCCCAAACCCTGATTTATCCTCCCCCCGCTTTCCCCTTTGGTAACCATAAGTTTGTTTTCTATGTCTGTGAGTCTGTTTTTGTTTTGTAAGTAAGTTCATTTGTGTCATAGTTCAGATTCCACATATAAGTGATATCATATGATATTTGTCTTTCTCTGTCTGACTTACTTCACTTAGTGTGATCATCTCTAGGTCCATCTATGTTGCTGCAAATGGCATGATTTCATTCTTTTTATGGCTGAGTAATATTCCATTGCATATATGTACCACATCTTCTTTACCCATTCCTCTGTCGATGGACATTTAGGATGTTTCCATGACCTGGCTATTGTAAACAGTGCTGCTATGAACATTGGGGCGCATGTATCTTTTCGAATTAGAGTTTTGTCTGGGTATATGCCCAGGAGTGGGATAGCTGGATCGTATGGCAACTCTATTTTTAGTTTTTTAAGGAACCTCCATACTGTTCTCCATAGTGGCTGCGCCAATTTACATTCCCAACAACAGTGCAGGAGGGTTCCCTTTTCTCCACATTCTCTCCAGCATTTATTATTTTTAATGATGACTATTCTGACCAGTGTGAAGTGATACCTCATTGTAGTTTTGATTTGAGTTTCTCTAATACCTAGCAATATTGAGCATCTTTTCATGTGCCTATTGGGCATCTGTATGTCTTCTTTGGAGAAATGTCTACTTAGGTCTTCTGCCCATTTTTCGATTGTGTTGTTTGTTTTTTTCTTATTGACTTGTATGAGCTGTTTGTATATTTTGGAAATTAAACCCTCATGAATTCACAACACTTTGAAACCCGTGTTTGTTTCTGTGTACTTGTCAGGCCGTTTTCATTTCTTTCCAGTTCTTTCTCTTCTTTCCTTTTTATAGCCTCTACTTTCCCTTTAGGGTCCCCATTTCTGCTCTATTGTCTTTTTTTCCTTCTCTTCCTCTTAGCACAGGTGATAGTTCCCACATTAATCTGATTCAACATCTTTCATAACAGAAACACAGGCTAGTCAAACACGACACAGATAAATTCTCAGTGAAGTTGAACTAAGCAACAGGATCTCATGGTCAATGTCATTGGACTTCACATAGCAGGAGGGTCTCCCGGACACAGAAGATCCCAGGAGTTGCCTGGAACTAGAGAGGACAGCCCTGGGGGGAATCCCAGGGGCCGCTTGCTCAGTCTCTTGTCCTTCCTTCACTCTGAGTGTTGACTTCACTCTTCCCTCTTGTTACAGCCCAGATCCCTGTGCCTTTTGTTCATCTGGTGAGACATTATTGCCATCAATACTTCCATAGGCTTTATTGAAGAAACCAGGCAGATTGAGCTAACATGTCTTTATCCCAAACTCAAACAAACCACTGGGGAAAGGATTCCTTGGCTCAACTTGGGAACGAGACTGTTGAGTGTCTCCAATGTGCCAGGCACCTCTGGGTGATGAGGATACAGTGGACAACACAACAGACACAATTCTTTTTTTTAAAAAATTAATTAATTAATTTATTTATTTTTTGCTGCATGGGGTCTTCGTTGCTGCCTGCGGGCTTTCTCTAGTTGCAGCGAGCGGGGGATACTTTTCGTTGTGTTGTGCGGGCTTCTCATTGCGGTGGCTTCTCTTTGTTGCGGAACACGAGCTCTAGGCACGTGGGCTTCAGTAGTTGTGGCATGTGGGCTCAGTAGTTGTGGCTCGTAGTCTCTAGAGCACGGGCTCAGTAGTTGTGGCGCACGGGCTAGTTGCTCCGCGGCATGTGGGATCTTCCCAGATCAGGGTTCGAACCCGTGTCCCCTGCATTGACAGGTGGCTTCTTAACCACTGTGCCACCAGGGAAGTCCCAACAGACACAATTCTGATGTCATGGAACTAACATTCTCTGACACTGCACTTGCCATATGTTTATTACTAAATGCCTATCAAGAACCAGGCTCTAACCTTATACCAAGGATACAGTGGGTAAAACACACAAACATAACAGCATATGGTGATAGGTTAATTCATTTAGTCAATAGTCTGCATTTCTATATGAACCTACAGGAGGGGGGACTTGATTTGGTTTGAGAAACTGGGGAAATTTTTTTTTAATGTGATTTAAATGAACCTTATTTTTTTACAACAGTTCGAGATTTGCAGAGATATCGTGAATGTAGTTCAGAGAGTTCCCATCTATCCCAAACCCGTTTTCTCCCATTATGAACATCTTATATTACTGTAGCGCATTTGTCACCAGTAATGAGCCTATACTGATACATTATTATTAACAGAAGTCCATACTTTGTTCAGATTTCCTTAGTTTGTACCTGATGTTCTTTTTCGTTCTAGGATCCCACATTGTAATCATCATGTCTACTTAGGCTCCTCTTGGCTGTGACAGTGTCTTGGATTTTTATTGTTTTTGATGACCTTGACAGTTTTGAGGACAGCTAGTTAGGTATATTGTAGGTTGCACCTGTACTGGAGTTTTCCTCATAATTAGACTGGGGTTATGGCTTCTGGGAGGAAGACGACAGAGATAAAGCGCCGTTTCCATCATGTCATATCAAGGGTACATCCTGTCCACATGACATCACTGTTGATGTTGACCTTGACCTTTGGGCTGACATAGTTTGCATCAGGTTTCTCCAATGTGAAGGTCTTTCCCTCCCCCTTTACATACTGTAAAGCAGCTGCATTTTAGGGGGGAGGGTTGGTATGCTCCACCTCCTTGAAAATGTGTTTTGTTTTTCATGGCTTTACTGACGTACAGTTTACATGCCACAGAATTCATCCATTTTAAGTGAACAGTTTGACGCGTTTTACTAAATTGATATAGTTGTGCCTGAGGAAAATGGTCTTGGAGCTGACAGCCAAAGGATGAGGAGGATTTAAATAGGCCAAGACGGGGCTTCCCTGGTGGCGCAGTGGTTGGGAGTCCGCCTGCCGATGCAGGGGACACGGGTTCGTGCCCCGGTCCGGGAAGATCCCACGTGCCGCGGAGCGGCTGGGCCCGTGAGCCATGGCCGCTGAGCCTGCGCGGCCGGAGCCTGTGCTCCGCAACGGGAGAGGCTACAACAGTGAGAGGCCCGCGTACCGCAAAAAAAAACGCACAAAAACAATAAATAGGCCAAGGCAGGGAAGGACTGTTCTAAGCAGAGGTCACAGCATGCGCTAGCCCCTTAGGGGAGGAACCTGGGGGAGTCCTGAATCACCTAGGAAGCGTAGACTGTGTCACGCTCCTTCCCTGAAAATGCTTTGTAAATATTTTCCCCAGAACACTTAAAAGTCAACAGCATTTTATTGCCTGAGTTTGTAAATTCCAGTTCTGTGAAACACGTGTCTGTCTAGAACAACTCCATCCCTGTTGGTTTATCCAAGGTTTTACTGTAACGATGAGTAAATATTAGGATAGTAAAATTCAGAATGGTCCCTGTGCCTACTCTTAAATCTCCCAGTTGCTGGATACCTACTGACGTCTTAGGATCCACAACCAGAGACCAAGGCAAGTGGTATTTAAAATGTGCACAGGGTTACTGAGAAGCTGGGGTAACCAGTTATGAAGCCACGCGCCATAAGATGGGGAGGAAAGGAAGAGAAATATAGACTTGAAAACGTTAGTGGGATAAGGTGGATTTGGAGCACTCATGTTGGAAGGAAGGAAGATATACAGGGAAATGCAGAGATTATTAGGGATATGTTGAGACTGACCAGGCGCCCAATTTTCCTCCTCATTAGTTATGCATAGCTCCCATCGCCAGGGTTAGGGTCCTGCTGAGGCAGACCTTTCTCATTAATGACCCAGTGGAATAAAAGGTTCAGGGGAGCCCCCAGGTGTCCCCGGAGGGAGGGATTGGGTCTGCCCAGTGCTTAAGTTTGTTCTGCAGTTTAATACAACAGTGGCCTAAAAGCAGAGGAGCCCAGTTAGGGCCAAGCAGCAAAGTGCGCCAACGTTGAGAGGGTGGTGGGAAGAAACACTGACAACTGAAAAAATTAAAAGCAGAAAGTACTTGTCAGAGAATTCAGCCAAGTGAGGACAAAGGACAGCGCCCAAACATGAAAAGTTGGGTGTTTACAGGTGTACTTTGGAATGTTGCGAGTTTGGTTCCAGAACCCTGCAATAAAGCGAATATCAATAGATTGAGTTGCACACAGTTTTTGGTTTCCCAGTGTATGCAAAAGTTATGTTCACACTCTACTGTAGTCTGTTAAGTGTGCTATAGCATTGTGTCTAAAAAAATACTGTACGTACCTTAATGAAAAAACACTCTCTTGCTAAAAGTTACTAACCATCATCTGAGCCTTCAGCAAGCTGTGGTAGTAACATCACAGATCACGGATCACAGATCAGCATGACAAATATAATAATAATGAAAAAGTTTGAAATTTGCAAGAATCGCCAAAATGTGACTCAGAGACACAGAGCGAGCAAACGCTGTTGGGAAAATGGCAGCGATAGACTTGCTCGATGCAGGGTTGCCACAGACCTTCAGTTTGTAAAGAATGCAGTATCTGCAAAGCACAATGAAGTGAAGCACAATAAAAGGAGGTCTGCCTGTCCACAAACATCCAAAAGAAAAAGAATATTGAAGAAGGATTCATCGGCAAATGTTTGGTCATTAAAACCAGAAATCACTTTAGGCATTTCAAACAGAGAGGGATTTAATATAGGGAATTGAGTCATAAAACTGGTGGAAGGGCTGGGAGAGCAAAAAGGCAGAAGGTGGTATTACCCAGGGGTCAGAAATGCAGGGAGTTGGGGACACATTCCAGGCAGTTAATTCTGGATGATGAAAGCTGTTTATCACCCAGTGTTCTAAGAACAGCTCTGTAGCTTTTCTGATCTTTGTGCCTCCCTTAGGTATGGGTTAGATTATAATCCCAAGACTTAATTTTTTTTTCACATCTTTATTGGAGTATAATTGCTTTACAATGTTGTGTTAGTTTCTGCTGTACAGCAAAGTGAATCAGCTATACGTATACATATATCCTTATGTGCCCTCCCTCTTGAGCCTCCCTCCCACCCTCTCTTTCCCACCCCTCTAGGTGGTCACAAAGCATCGAGCTGATCTCCCTGTGCTATGCAGCAGCTTCCCACTAGCCATCCATTTTACATTTGGTAGTGGATATATGTCAGTGCTACTCTCTCACTTCGTCAAAGCTTCTCCTTGCCCCCTGTGTCCTCAAGCCCATTCTCTATGTCTGTGTCTTTATTCCTGCCCTGCCACTAGGTTCATCAGTACCATTTTTTTTAGATTCCATATATATGTGTTAGCATACGGTATTTGTTTTTCTCTTTCTGACTTTACTCTGTATGACAGACTCTAGGTCCATCCACCTCATTACAAATAACTCAATTTCATTCCTTTTTATGGCGGAGTAATATTCCATTGTATATATGTGCCACATCTTCTTTATCCATTCATCTGTCGATGGACATTTAGGTTGCTTCCATGTCCTGGCCGTTGTAAATACTGCTGCAGTGAACATTGTGGTACATGTATCTTTCTGAATTATGGTTTTCTCAGTGTATATGCCCAGTAGTGGGATTCCAAGGCTTAATTTTATGGCCTATATGACATGCAGAGCCCTGTAGGGGCTCAAGGCCACGGCAGTGATCTTGTAGTAATGGACAGACTGTGAAAGCTTGTCCATGGCGTCTTAAACTTTGGCGAGCAGGCCATTCATACGGCTGGGCTCCCTTGGTTTTGCCTTCCTCTGATTCAGCCCAGGGTTTGTTTGCTCTGCGTGATGGGCTGACATTTATGTAAATCAAGGGATGGTATGTGTGCCTTTTCCTCCTTAGTGTGTTCCAGGGGGAGGAGGGCATCTGTGCTCCAGGTGTGAGTTTGATGTACCTAATAGCCTGATCTTATGGCAGGGTTGGTGAACATTTTTGTGGACAGTCAGGGTTCCGTGAGTTTTTGAAGGAAGCAGTTTGGGAGGAGCTCAATGGTGACTTTGCAGAAAGATGGAGCGAGGGGGCTGTTTTGGTTTCTAGAACACTGTGATGGTCTCTCTCAGGGGCCGGCATACTGCGGCTCCTTCCTCAGGCTCCTCCTTCGTCCTCCCGCCACCCCGTGTTGTCCCTTCCTCCTTTGCTCTCTTGGGTCAGTCCTCCCTGCCTGTGGTAGGAACAGGGATCCCAGCCGTTCCCCAGCTGATCTTCTCATTGACAATAGCCCTGTTGACAGAGGCTGTGGTGCTAAGTGACAAGTCTTCCTGTTCTGAGGCCCCTGCTTGCTACTCTAGAGCAGGTTGATGGGTCAGTTTCCACAGACTGACACGTGTCTCTTCTTTGGTATTTACTCTTCACTTAAGTGGGAAGATTCTGTATCAAAAACCAAATGTTTCCACTGAATTCTATCCCTAAGAGCTTTCCAATCTCCCTAAAGTAGGGTCAAGTTCGCCAACCTAAGTTTGTCCTGAGCTTGGCTGGGTATCCCACTTGTTCTCCCCCCAGTAAGCACTGGGCTGTTCTAATCAAATTACTCAGTAGGACTCTGCCCCCAACCCCATCCTCTCTGTCGCCACATATAGCTCCCTCCTTCACACTCTGCCACTGATAAAAGCTGTCTCAGCAGGGAGGGTCTTACTACAATGGTCTCCCAGCATCTCCTAATCCCACCCTGCCCAGGGAAGGTGACATTCTGGGCAGCTTCTTAAGGAATATGATCAGAAAGGCTGCGATTACCTCTCCTGCATATGATCCCCAGGAATGCCCAGAGTCAAGAGTCCAGCCAAGCTGATCAAAGGGACACAATTTCTCCCATGCACTGTGATTGGCGGTTTGCAAAGCATTTACTTTTTTTTTTTTTTTTTTTTTTTTGCGGTATGCGGGCCTCTCACTGTTGTGGCCTCTCCTGTTGCGGAGCACAGTCTCCGGACGCGCAGGCTCAGCGGCCATGGCTCACGGGCCCAGCCGCTCGGCGGCATGTGGGATCCTCCCGGACCGGAGCACTAACCCGTGTCCCCTGCATCAGCAGGCGGACTCTCAACCACTGCGCCACCAGGGAAGCCCTCATTATAGTTTTGATTTGCATTTCTTGAATAATTAGCAATGTGGAGCATCTTTTCATGTGCCTGTTGGCCATGTGTATGTCTTCTTTGGAGAAATGTCTGTTTAGGAATTCTGCCCATTTTTTGATTGGGTTGTTTGTTTGTTTGTTGTTGAGTTGTATGAACTGTTTGTATATTTTGGATATTAAGCCCTTGTCAGTTGCATCATTTGCAAATATTTTCTCCCATTCCATAGGTTGTCTTTTTGTTTTGTTTATGGTTTGCTTTGCTGTACAAAAGCTTGTAAGTTTGAATAGGTCCCATTTGTTTATTTTTGTTTTTATATCTATGGCCTTGGGAGAGACTGACCTAAGAAAACACTGGTACAATTTATGTCAGATAATGTTTTGCCTATGTTCTCTTCTAAGAGTTTTATGGTGTCCTGTCCGCGGGCCTCTCACTGCTGTGGCCTCTCCTGTTGCGGAGCACAGGCTCCGGACGCGCAGGCTCAGCGGCCATGGCTCACGGGCCCAGCCGCTCCGTGGCATGTGGGATCTTCGCGGACCAGGGCACGAACCCGTGTCCCCTGCATCGGCAGGCGGACTCTCAACCACTGCGCCACCAGGGAAGCCCCTTTAAGCCATTTTGAGTTTATTTTTGTGCATGGTGTGAGGGGACTGTTCCAACTTTATTGATTTACATGCAGCTGTCCAGCTTCCCCAACACTACTTGCTGAAGTGACTGTGTTTTTTCCACTGTATATTCTTGCTGAAGGGCAAGCTTTAGCACAGCAGGGCCACACATCATCCTCCTGAATGCTCCTCACAGCATTAGGAGTGTTCAGAAACGTACACAATGGCCCAACATGGGGAGGATGGGGCGTGTGATTCAGGCTTCTCTCCTCTTTAGGGAGAACGGGCATTAGCAGGTGGGCTGTCTTGATGTCCAGGGCCTTGAAGAGAAGCCTCAACCTGAATGCTGACCCCTGAGCGGCAGGAGACAGGACTGGGGGGAGGAACCTTCCTGGGACCTTCAGGCCTTGAGAGGTTGGGGCAGTGCCTAGCCTAGCAGGGAACCACAGTTAGACTTGGAGAAAGAAGTGTGTGCCACGTGGTTGTGAGAGGACACACATACCCGTGAGATCCCCCCATGAGATGTCCCAGAAATGATGACAGAGGCTTTTGGGGTGGCCGGGGAGTCCTGCAATGGTAGACAGGGTCGGAGCTAGAGAACTACTTCATATAATTTTACTGTGTAATGTCTTGTTTGGGGTCTGTCCTGGGCCAACAAGCAGCGCTCCCACCCGCCTATTGAGTGAATGCCCAGAGGTGGAACGGCTTGAGGCCACCAATGAGAGAAGCAGCCACAGGTGGCCTCAGGGCTTGGAAAGCTCACCGTGTGAGCACCCGTGTGTGGCTTGGCTCACGAGAAGGGCATCCTCTCTGCTCAGTAAACCCCAGATTAAGGGCTGATCATCTAAGGTACGCGAGGCAAAGGCGGCAGGCAACCTTCATTAGGTTTCCCGGGCTAGGGCCATGCCTGGTTCACCTTTTTATTACCTTCTCACCTCTCATTGGTGCCTAATCTATGTTATCTGTAGACTCTGACTGAATCGGATGACAAGCCAGAGCTCCTTCTTGGCCACACTCTACCACCCTCTCTCATCCCTCATCTTTATCCCTCCAGAGTGCCCCCGGGGGAACTCTAGTAGGTCCCACCTAATGGATCCAGAGTGAGAGGAAGCCCAGAGAAGTGAGGGATATAGTTTGCATGGAGGCAAAAACAGAAGGAATGGAGGGAGTGTGCTCAGTGAATGCCAGGAAATGGGGGAGGTGGCTGGTCACCTAATTACCAGCTAGATTACAGCTCCCTCTGTCTCCCTGCGAATCCCCGTGGCTCCCTCTGTATCCCTGGCTGCGCACGTCTGCCCTGTGAACGGCACCACAGGGTCAAAGTAGCATGACTGAGGTCAGAAGGAGGAGGCAAAACATCCCATGAGCAGTGTCACCTCCAGGACCGACACTGGCAAGTCTCCTGAGCTCTGCATCTGGACGTGATATTAGGAGGCCAGCGAGGGCGTGGCGGGTAGCAGGAAGGTGAGGGCTTGCGGTGTTTACCATCCTTGTTTGAGCACAAGAAGATTCTGGAGGCTGGGCACTTTGAGGAGGTCTTCAGTGACCCAGAGGCAGCGCTCAGTCTCCAGAATGCGGCGTGACTCCTACATTTGGGGGTCTCTGTCCTCAGGCAGAGCTGGCTTCCCACAGAGCCCCGTGCTCAGAAGAGCCCTGCACGTGGCTAATGCTCTGCTGCTGCCATCTTATTTAATCACTTTTCTACCATGGCAAAGTATATATGTCCCAGTGTTGTACGATAATTAGAAATAAAACACACCCACACATTTCATAAAATTTGTCATTTTAAAGTATACTATTGGGACTTCCCTGGCAGTCCAGTGGTTAAGAATCCGCCTGCCAATGCAGGGGACATGGGTTCGAGCCCTGGTCAGGGAAGATCCCACATGCCACGGAGCAGCTAAGCCCATGCACCACAACTACTGAGCCTGCACTCTAGAGCCCACAAACCACAACTACTGAGCCTGTGTGCCACAACTACTGAAGCCCACATGCCTAGAGCCCGTGAGCCACAACTACTGAGCCCACGTGCCGCAACTACTGAAGCCCATGCGTTCTAGGGCCAGCATGCCATAACCACTGAGCCTGCGTGCTGCAACTACTGGAGCCTATGCGCCTAGAACCCGTGCTCCGCAACAAGAGAAGCCCCTGCGATGAGAAGCCCGCGCACTGCCACAGAGAGTAGCCCCGGCTCACTGCAACTAGAGAAAGCCCACGTGCAACAATGAAGACTGAGCACAGCCAAAACTAAATAAAATAAATAAATAAAAAATTTAAAAGTATACTATTGAGTGATATTAATTACAGTCACAGTTTAGTACAACCATCACCACTATCTATTTCCAAACCTTTTTCCTTACTCCAAATAGAACATCTAAACCCATTAAGCGATCACCCTCCCTTTCCCTCTCCCGTCAGCCCCTGATAACCTCGAAGGCATTTTCTGTCTCTATGAATGTGCCTGTTCTGGGTATTTCATGTAAGTGGAATCATACAATATTTATCCTTTTACGTTAAGATTATTTCTTGGGACTTCCCTGGTGGCGCAGTGGTTAAGAATCCGCCTGCCAGTGCAGGGGACACGGGTTCGAGCCCTGGTCTGGGAAGATCCCACGTGCCGCGGAGCAACTGAGCCCGTGCGCCACAACTACTGAGCCTGCGCTCTAGAGCCCGCGAGTCACAACTACTGAGCCCACATGCCACAACTACTGAAGCCCACGTGCCTAGAGCCCGCGTGCTCCGCAACAAGAGAAGCCACTGCAATGAGAAGCCTGTGCACCACAACGAAGAGCGGCCCCCGCTCACTGCATTTTCATTTTGCACTGGGCTCTGTAAGTTATGTTGCTGGTCCTGCCTTTCAGGGCTATTGTCAGATACTGAAGTCTAAGGCATACTTGAATCACCTCTCCCTTGGATGGTTTAGCATGTGTCACCCCTATTTAACCAGAAATTAGCCACCACACCTACCCTAGAGCCCACTTAGGTTTGCTGTACTCCTGTGGGCAAACATGGTTTTGACTTCTCTGTATATGTCACAGTGCAGAAGGAGAGTGGTTTACTCAAGGTCACTGGCTCAAGGAAAGCATCCATGTCCACAGAGCTTACTTACGTCTGCGTTAATGTGACCTGTACCACGCAGTCTTCACCAGCATGACTTGATTCCGCTGTCTTTACCAATGTGATTTGAGCATTGTGGAAACGCTTGCCCAGGAAGATAAAAGCTGCAAATAATTTTATTATTTTAGGAACTTCCCCCAAACCCACTTAAAACTGCTTAGCCTTTCAATAGATAACATCGAATGACTGTTAACACACCTTGCTGTTTCCACAATCCTGAACTATTACATCAGGAGACTTAACACAGTCCTTATGATTCCCACACTGAAAGACCCACCTTCGACCAGCTGAATATCCTGACTTCACCTGCCTGACTCAGAGACGCTGTCAAGACTGCCAGGTAGTGACCTCTCTTACTGCTGGGAGCTTTGCTTTATCAACAGGCTGTCTTGGTGGTATTTTATGGGAGCCTGTATTCAGTAAGCTACGATTTTACTTTCTGCACAGTGCAGTTGTTCCAACCCTATTTGATCCAATGTACACCCACCCATCCCTCTATTCACTGATTTATTCACTTATTCAACACATGTTTATTGAGTGCCTACTATATGTTAGGCACCCTTAGACACTAGCTCCATGATGACTGAGACAGATGTGGCCCTTGTTTTTGCAGAGCTCACCCTCTGCTTCATCCTTCTGTCATGTTCCTGCTGCTAGAGAAAGAGGAGATTAAGAGCCACTTTCAACTTGAATTTACTTAAAAATGGAGTTTTCTGCAGCAAACAAGTTCAGTACCTGAGGGCCTGCGAATTTAACCAGCAAAAAGACAGATTAACAGGAGAAAAAGAAGATGAATTTGATTAATATTTTACATGCACAGAGTTCACAGAAAAAAAGTGAAACTCAAAGAGGTAGACTCAATTTGGGCATTTATATCTCATCTTCTTCAACAAAGGAAAGGAGGTTTAAGCTTCTAGAGACGATACATTGTGGAGAAGTGACTAGGAAATATAAGGAGGAAACTAATGGAAGATAATGGTTTTCGTTTGTTTTGTTTTTAAAAAATTTTTGGACATCCCGAGGGGCTTGTGGGATCTTAGTTCCCTGACCACAGATTGAACCCATGACCCCTGCAGTGGAAGCGTGGAGCCCTAACCACTGGACCGTCAGGGAATTCTTGTGGGTTATTTGAATAAGGTCTGTTTCTGCAGATTCATCTCAGTGACAACTCTGTCTTGGTGATAAGAGTCTCTCTCCTCTTTCTAGTACAGGAGAGGGGGAAGCCTTCACCAAGGGAATTTTATGCCCTGCTTTTAGGCAGAAAAGGGGAGGAAGAACTCATCCTGTGTCTTGTTCATTCTCACTTGCCTTCAGTTTAAAATAATCCTTACGCCACAGTGGCATATTTGGGGATGGTACATCCTGGTCCCTTCAACTTGACCTTTAGAAGGCCAGGCACCAAGATGGTCTTAGGATGAGTTTGTCACTCCCAATGATTACCTACCTCGTCAGGCCTGTGTTTCCTTACCTCTAAGGTGAGTCTTGTGTCCTGGTGCCACCCTGTGCAGCCAGTGCAGGGACAGAGCCCAGGGCTGGGAAACCATAAGGTGGCCCGAGTCCCCCAGCACAGCCCTTTCAAACCCAGCTCCCAGTTGGTGAAATGACCCAGCGGCCCATCCCAGGGGAACCCCCAGAGGGATGTTTCCAGGATATGTGATCAGCCTGGTAAGGAAGGGGCCCTATTAGAAGGTATGACGGACCAAACCGGTTTGTAAAGCAGCCCCAGCCACTTGGGGGTGGGGAGTGGACTGTTATGTGTCTAGATGAACGCGAATCCGGACGCTCAAACCGTTCTCTCGATGTTTGGTTTGCTTTTAACTTGAGATGGGCTTTCACTTTTCTTCCCTTTTTATCTTTTCTGCAGCCGGTGCTCGAGATGCTCCAGCCCAGCCTGTTTATCTTGTGAGCTGCGGCAGCTCCGTCCCCGTGTGATTACATCTTTCCTCGGTAATGGGGTTTTGACTGGCCTTTTGTATAATGCCAAGCCACCATGGGACTGGAATATTCTCCCCTTATTTTTATCGGGCGCTTTTATTTCCTGAGCTGTTTTGTTAAGTGTGCCTGTTTCTGGTTTTGCTCCTGGTCAGGAAAGGGGCCCAGGATTCAGGGAGAAGATCAGATGCCCTGGTGTGTGAACTGGTCTTTCAAAGAACGAAGCAGGAGTTGATCACCTGCTGAAGCTCAGGGCCAATGCGGAGCTGCCTCCCAAGAGGCCAATCAATTTCAATTAAGGAGATTAAAAGCCCCGAGCGCAGGGAGGGCTGGTCACGGGCTTCTGAATGCCTTGCTTCTCCAGCAGCCTGAGAGCAGGCCATGGGCCCCAGAAGCGCTGGACGGTGTCCTATGGGCCAGTGTCAAGATGGCAGTGAGGGGTCAAATGCAAAAGGAGAAGCTGGCTGAAGGGGCTCGTGATTCTTCAGGGGCCCTAGTGGCATTTGGGGCAGGACGGACCTGTCAGTGTCCTCAGCCCCATCAAGTATCCAGTGTCCCTAGTCACTGAGCTGTCCCAACTCAACCCAGCCCAATCCCCACCCCCGCTTCCTGGTGGGACCACCCTGGGCTCCCGGCAGCTGCCTCTGATCTGCTGTGTAGGTGAAGGGCAGGCCTTCTGCGGCTTCCGGGTGGAGAGCTGGTTCTCCTCGTCTGGACCCTCCTTCTCCACTGGGCATCCCAGAGGCTCTGTGTCTGCTACCTTTCCGAGCTGCTCGGGCATCCTAGAGGCCACACCCCCGAGGGGTAAGGGCAGAGGCCAGAGTGGGACGTCTGGTGGAGGAGAGGGGCTTTGGCATCACACAGACCCAGGGCTGAGCCCGCCTCTGCCCCTTACTGGCTCTGCGTTGGCCCTGAGTCAGCACGTGACCAGCCTGTGCTTTTTTTTTAAAAAACCAGTGGACACCCCAGGGCATCCAATCTGTGCCCAGGCAACCAAGTGAGCCTCACTTTCCATGTTTATAAAAGGGAGCTCTCCACCCCGGGCTCACAGGAAGAACGGCCTGTACCTACAGTGTCTGATGTCCCCAAGCCCCCTCTGATTGTGGTGGCCCAGGGTAGACAGGGGACCGGAGGCAAAAATTACACTCAGCTCCCCAGACCTGGAGATTTTTGTTCAGAAGCCAATAAATCAACAGCATCGCGAGGATTCGATGCACGTGCTTTGTACGCTGTAAGCGCTAGGTAGGGGTCGAAGGGCGGGGGCGGGAGAACTGGGGCCGTGGGAAGAGAGTGCACAGGATGCAGGGGAGGAAGGAGGAAGGAACCTCCAGGAGGGGGAGCGGCCTGAGGCTGATGGGAACCACGGTGTCTGTTAGGCAGGAAAGAGAAGCCAGGTCCAGCTTCGCGGGCAGCAGCAACTACAGAGACAAGCACAGACTTTGCTGGGAAGCCCAGGAGGCTGAAGCCGCCGTCCCCCCGGCCCTCGGCGGTGAGGTTCCCTCGAAGGACTGGCTGTTCGTCCGGGGGGGTCTCTTCCTTCTATCGGCTGCTTACCCTTCTGGCTACTTTCCTATTAACAAGACAGCCTGGGGAAGGAAGGGGGTGGGGAGGGAGGCTCATTTCAGGCCATTTGGCTTCTTGTTTAATCTAAAGGACAGGATGGCCACTGTAGAAAGTGACCTTATCAAGAAGGATGGGGTCACAGAGCTCCAAACCCTTGTGGGGAGCCAGGTACAGGGCGGGTCACAGACTTACCCAAGGTCACCCTCGTTAACAGCAGGGCCAGTCTCCTGCTGTCCTGCTACACCCCCAGCCTCCCGGGCCTGCTTTCATCCCTGACCTACTTCTCCCAGGATAATTGAGAAATGAGTGATGGGAGCTGCAGGCTTCTGCTTGCTGTCGAGAGCTGGGTGGCTGTTCATAAACTTTTAAAGCATCTGGACCTTTCTCTAACACAACAACAAAAATCAGTCTCAGGCACGTTGCGTTATATAAAAATGGTCTTATTCTTGATACAAATTTATTTCACAAATGCAGAAAAGTGGAACGTACCATTTATACCGAAGAGGAGGAAATGATTGCTATAAGGAGATTTAAGGTTACTAAGAATGGGGTAGGAGAGTTTCCAAAAGGAATCCCACCTCGAGGTGGGACTGGCTTTGTGGGAGGGATGGGATTATGACCCCCAGCCCTTCCTTCCTGAGATGGAGACCTGAGGGATGGCACGAGGGCAGGTTGTGGCCCCCAAGTTAGGCAGTAGGAAGGGGATGGCGTGTGATGTGTCCTAGGACCTGCCTTCAAACCCAGCACCTTGTAGGGACAGATTTGTGTCCTGGGGAACTGGCTTTGTCATGTCATGTCATGGGAACCCTGCCAATTTTGTTAAGGACCCGAGGGAGGAAATGCTGCCAGTAAAGGAAGCACCAGACGGCAGGAGGCTCAGCCTCAGCAACAGGGCCTTGGGTTGTCAGTAGCAGAGCCAGAGTCTGTCCGTTCGGGTTGCTATAGCAAAATACCACAGACTGGGGGGCTTAAACAACACACATTTATTTCTCACACTTATGGAGGCTGGAAGTCTGAGATCAAGGTGCCAGCAGACTTGGTTCCTGGTAAGGCCTCTCCTCCTGGCTTGCAGACGGCCACCTTCTTGCTGTGTCCTCACAGGGCGGAGAGAGAACACTCTGGTGTCTCTTCCTCTTAAAAGGGCTCCAATTCCATCATGGGGGCCTCACCCTCATGACCTCATCTAAACCTAATTTCCGCCCAGAGGCCCCACCCCCTTATACCATCATACTGGGGGTCAGGGCTTCAACATGTGGATTTTGGGGGGGGACACAGACATTCAGCCCATAACACCTGGGCTCCATGCCTCCCCATCATCTCTTTGTCTCCCTATTCATTTATGCTGGCCTCTGAGCAGTGCTTCTCAAGGTGTCCATGGTAAGGAACCAGTTTTTTTTTTTTTTTCTTTTGGCCGCCCCCCTCAGTTTTCAGAATCCTACTTCCCCGACCAGGGATTGAACCAAGGGCCATGGCAGTGAAAGTGCCGAGTCCTAACCACTGGACCGCCAGGGAAGTCCCAAGGACCAGTTTCGTTATTTGCAATGAAGTATGATGTGTGCTGAGAAAAATGAGATGATTGTATGAAATACAAGCTCATTTTTTTTTTTATGATTGGGTTCCATGCCCTAGCATTGCTGTTGAATTGGCATGAATGCCCCTGAATGCTCCTGCTTGCTTTCTGTCTCCATCTCATTCTGGAGCAGGGACCGAACCTTTGAGGGCCTCCTGCTGCAGACCACCCTTTCAGTGGCGCTGTTTAGAGCTCCATAGAAAGTACGCCATCAGCCATGGAGAGGTGTTATCTGAAGCTTCCAGAGACAAACTGTCATGAGCCCCAGCTCAGCAAGGTCCTCACTGGGCCTTTTCACCTTTGTTATCTTGGGATGTGTGGGGTCTGTAAGGAGGATGGTAATCTGGTTGCCTCTCTCTCAATGGCATTCTGAGGTAGCAGAAGCACAGGCCTGAGTCAGAGAGCGGAAGGCAAATCTACCTCCCCCACTTGTGAGCTGTGTGAATTTGGGGTGAGTGATTAACTGGTATGTGCCTCAGTTTCTCCATCTAGCAAATGGAGGTGATGGTAGCTTCCCCTCAGGGAGCTTCCCCTCAGGGAGGTGAAGATTAAGTGAGACGTGCCTGAACTAGGCACGGTGCCCCATCCCTCTCTCTTCCTCCTTCCTCTGAAGAAGGGCCCCAGTGGAGAGGTAGGACTCTGCCCCAGGGGAGAGAGGCATGCACTTGACAAGAGCAAAGGGTCGTCTTTCACAAAAATCACAGGATGTCCAAAAAGAGGGTCTGAGTCAGCACAACTGGGAATCCAGACAGGAATGAAGATTTCCCTGGAGAAAATTTCCCCAGCAAGAGCACTGGAGCAAGAAAGGTCGGATGTCAGCTCAACCTCAGACCGGTTGACCAGATAGCTCAAATTTCAAATCCTGCATTCAGATTTTCTGGGGGATGATGCTCTGACCAGAGAGGAGACTGACCTCCGTGGTATCTAACATAAATACGACGCATGTGAGCACCAAACAGCTGGTATGTCTGTGGTTTCTGGGTTTCGCTCAGTAAGCCTCCAAAGCCCGATCTTGGGGCATTGAGATGAATGTCACGAGACCCGGGGCCTGACACTCATCAGCAGCAGAGTGGCAGCAGAGGGCCCTGTATTCGTTTGCTCAGGCTGCTGTAACGAAGTCCTGCAGACTAGGCCGCTTAAACAACAGAAATTTCTTGTCTCACATCTGGTGGCTAGAAATCTGAGATCAAGGTGTGGGCAGAGTTGGCTCCTGCTGAGGGCTGTGACAGAAGGGTCTGTTCCAGGCTTCTCTCCTTGGCCTGTGGTTGGCTGTCTTCCCCCTGTGTCTTCACGTCGTCTTCCCGCTGTACGTGTCTTGTGTCCCAATTTCCCCTTCTTATAAGGACACCAGTCACATTGGATTAGGGCCCGCCCTAGTCATGTCACTTTAAATTAATTACCTCCTTAAAGGCCCTATCTCCACCTACAGTCACATTCTGAGGTCCTGGGGGTGTATGGATTCAACGTATGAATTCTGGGGCCAATTCGGCCCGTTAGAGCCCTTGAACCAACTGGTCTCAATTTCACCAGCAGAGAGATAATGGGTGCGCCTGTGGTTTTCCAGATTTCTCCTGATTTTAAGCAGATTCAGGTTCAGCCCAGAATTGTGCATCAACCTGCCACATGCAGCTGAATGTGTGACTTAGGCCATGTCATCTTTCCAGGTTAAAATTTATTTATAAAGCACAGATAATGAAAATAACATCTATTTATCTCCCTAGGTGTTCTGAGCCTTAAGTTACAGATGCAGGGGTGATGCGTTACAAAACCAAACAAATCAGTCCTTAGGACAGGCGACTCAGGCAAATAAACCGTCACCACCGCAACAAAAGAAGCTTTCAAACCCACAAGACAAGACAAGATTGTAACGCCTTCCTAACAACATTGCTTTATTGACGCAAGGCAAGGAAAACGACATTAAATTCTATTGCTTCTCTTTGAGATCTAATAATATGCTTTATTCAGATCTTATTCACATCCCTCTTCTTCCACGGGTCTATCTCAGGAGCTGACATTGGCCAGTTACAAAACAGAATTGGTTCTGCTGTCATTGGAAGTCACAGAGGCGAACGTGTTTTCGAACACAAAATCTACCATGCTTTCTTTGGGAAATAAGGCACAGCTGGAAAAAAAAATCTCACTGCAAAACAAAATTGAAAGCATGGCTAACTTGAGATTTATTTGATTAGTCTTTCTCTGGGCTAATCAGTTTTAGAACCCATTCCTATTGGCACCAATGCGCCGATAAAATATCCAGCAGGAGAGAAGTATCACATCACTCAGAGAAACAAGGTTGTTCTTTTTTTTTTTTTTCCGGCGCCGGGGCCCCTCCAGAGCCGGCAGCCTCAGTGAGGCCGCCCTCCCCTCGGCCTCCGGGGCACTTCCGTGGCGGCGGAGGGAAGAGACCCCGAGCTGCGGGAGTTCCAGCTCTGCGGAAACGCGGGCTCCGTTCTGGGCGCAGGGGGTGGGACCCGCTTGTTCATTTTTTAAAAAAGCATTGAATCAATGTTTACACTGCTGAGTCAAGTTATTTATACATATGCTATAGGTTTTGCATCTCCAGAATATGTTTGCATTAAGAGTATGATAAATTGTACCTGACTTACTTGTGAAAAATCATCTTGAGAAAGGTTTCTTTTTCCCTGGGAAAATATGGAAATGACACATGGTGTGTACAGCCAGAAACACTCAGCAGAAGGAGAGGCGGGTTTTTAGCTGTCACAATGGATGGTTAAGAATTTCGGATTTGGGTCAGTGTCATTACGCTCAAGTCACTTCACCTCGAAACCTCATTCTTCATCTCCAGAATATGTTCCAAACTCAATGTTTTCTGTAACTATTCAATAGGATAATACGTGCACAGAGTTCGACATTAACCCTCCCAGAGGCCAATAAGAATCCAATAAATGCCAACTTCTCTATCATATTCTTACAGAAGAATGCTTGCCTGCTTTACCTTTCGTCTGTGGAAAAATCACAAAAAGGATTAAGTTTGTTGAAAAGAAAGGTGGGTCTTGGGCCCCCTTAGCACACGTTTTCTCCATCCTTTCTAAAAAGTGATGCTAACAAGCGAACAGGTGTTATAGGGAGAAGGTGGAGTAACCAGAACATTCCTACGTTGCTGGTGGGAATGTTAAAGAGTGTAGACCTTTTGGAAAACTCTTTGGTGGTGCCTCAAAAGTTAAACAGATATGGCCCAACAGTTCCACTCCTAGGTATATACTCAGGAGAATTGAAAACATGCATTCATACAAAAACTGGTTCATAAATGTTCACCGCAGGATTATTTGCCGTAGTGGAAAGGTGGAAATACACAGCTCAAGTGTCTAGCAACTAATGAATGGATAAACAACATATGGGACAGCCATGCCAGGGAATTTTATTTGGCAACAAGGGACAGTGAGGTACGGACACAAGCTACAACATGGATAAACCCTGAAAACATGATGCTGATGGAAAGAAACCAGTCGCAAAAGGCTACATACAGCATGATTTCATTCATACGGAACATGCAGAATAAACAGCTCTATAGAGACAGAAAGTAATTCGTGGTTGCCTAGGGCTGGGAGGGAGGGCAGGAATGGGGAGCGACCGCTAATGGACACAGGGTTTCTTTTTGGAAGGATGAAAATTTTCTGCAATTAGAGAGTGATGATGGTCATACAACTTTGTGAATATTCTCAGGACACTGAACTGTACCTTCTAAAATGGTAAATTTTATGCTTTATGAATTGTAACTGGAAAAAAAAATCAATGAATGCTTAATGTGGAAAATAAGAAAACAAGGAAACAAAAATTGTCATTGTAGCATCCAGAGATAAGCACTGCAAATGCTTTGATGTAGATCCTTCCAGACTGATGCAAATATATACATTTAAAAAATAAAATAAAATGGGATCATACCAAACATACTGTTGAGTGAAAGGTGTTTTTTTTTTTTTTGTATTACTGTTACTTTTCCCCTCGATATTAAGAAACTGCCTCTCTAAACATAGGCGGCATCCACCTCAGAGTCTTCTCAAATGTCTTGCCTTTCCACTTTCCTCGGCCAAGCCGTGCTTCTTCTCTTTCCAAAGCTCTTCTTAGGACTTTTCAAGCGAATCTATTCGCCTTGGATCACCAGAGTGCTTTCAGTTGCTTCCTGTCACAGCTTGACCTGTTACAAGCTATTTCATTCATATCCATGATTTCAGTGGAATTGTTCCCTAAACCCATATTTCTACCTTGACCTCTATTCCATACACTAGTCCTGCATCTCCAAATGCCTACTGGAAATTCCCACTTGAACATTCATCACTGACATTATCATAAGACTAAACTCGAACTCATTATATTTTTCAATGCCCCAGCCAGGCACAGCGGAAGATTTGAATTTTGAAGTGGACGTTCATGTCCACACTTGACCTTTCTCATTCAAGTCAAGCTTTTTAGAAGCCCTGGAAACCTACTCTGGCTAACTTAGAAAAGGTAGGTATGGAGGGAGATGGGGTAGCTCACACAATAGGCAGGGGGGAAGGCCGGGGAACCAGATTTGGAAAAAGGGCAGGAAAATGGCATTCCGGGGGCTGCACGGCAGTGACCACAGCCAGGTCGGCCCCCGAGCGAGGTCTGGGCCGGTGCCTGCTGCTGGTACAGGCATCCCTGCTGCTGCTGCCGGGCATGCTAATGGTCCCGCGTCACACTAGCAATTGCTCAGAGTGAAGAGAGCAGTCAGATATGGGACAGTGTAAAGAAAAACAAGTGCCTATCCACATAGTCTTGGTTTCCTTAAACCAAGAAAAATGGAGATCATTTTCCTAACTACCTCATGGGGTTGTAAGAAGGTCAGCTGGTATTTTGGAAGACACTTTGTAAACCACGAGCCCATCCACAAGTGTTTCTACTAAGAAGTGAGGTTTTCCTTCCAATCTCTGTTCTGTTCCTGACGGCGTACCTCTCCTCCCCCTCAGGGTTTCCATATCCCCTCATGGCCCCCATATCCCCTCACTGCCTCCTCTTGGCTGAAAAAAATGCACAACATGAGAATGGTGAGTTAAGTTTTATTTGGGGCAAAATGAGAACGATAGTCCGGGAGACGGGATTTCAGACAGCTCTGAGAAACCGCTCCAAAGAGCTGGGGGGGAAGGTCAGTATATATGTGATTTTGGTAAAGGGAGTACATGCAGTCAAGCACATTTTTTTTGTAGAAGGTTTCTGCTAGTCTCGTGAAGGTTACTGCTAGTCATGAGGTGCAGACGTCACCATGAAGGATTTTAGTGCTTTTCTAGATATGAGGAGATGCAAGAATTGGGCTCAGAAAATCTTCACCTGAAAATACCTATCTGAAGATCTGTTCTGCCAGTTTTCTCCAGAGCACAGAGTGCCTCATTTCTGATCTTCACCCTGAGCTCCCTTCAGGGGGTGTTGAAGGTCAGCAGCTGCAGTGGCTCGTAATTGAATCCTTGTAGAGGTAGATGGCAAGTACCAATTTGTAGGTGACACTCCAGATCCCCTCACGGGCCCCACGTCTAAGCCATGCTTATTATTCCTTCTTCTTCCCACCTGTCCCTTCCCATCATCATTGGCCCATAGCATTCAGCTGCAACAATGGAAACCGCTCATTCCCAAGCTTGATGATACATTGGACTCACCTGGGGCAGTATTTCTGCTTCAGAGGAGCTGTGAGATCTCCCAAGCCATATTCTCAACAAGCTACTGAGGAGATCACAGCGGGAGCAGACCCACCAACCCACCAACTGAAATCTACAAACTGAGTTTGTTACATGGAGCATTAGTCCTCTGAAAAAGGGTTCTATATTGAAATGTCTGTAAAACGTAGCCTCCAGAGATTCACAATTGAAGAGGTCCTGCAGGTGAGATACCTGTGAAACTGTCCAATCCAGAATGTCTAAGACCTATGAGCTTGTGAGAGCTTCAGAGGTGTCTCTTGTTATGCTAATGAGGTAACTTTTGGAAGCACCTGAGGATGGGGGGGGCTGGTTGCCACGCAGCCAACCCTGTGATTGGAGGGTTGCACCTTTGAGTCCCACCCCTTCACCCAGTGGAGAGGGGCTGATGGCCAATGATGCAATCACTTATGCCTACGTAAGGAAGCCTCCGTAAAAAATCAAAAGGATGGGGTTCTGAGAGCTTCTGGGTTGGTGAACACATGGAGCTGCTGCAACAGTGGTGCCTGGAGAGGACATGGAACCTCCCAGCCCCTTCCCACTGCCCTGTGCTGTGCATCTCTTCCGTCTGGCCGTTCCTGAGTTACAGCCTCTCGTAATAAACCGGTGATCCGGTAAGTAAAATGTTTCTCTGAGTTCTGTGAGCTGCTCTAGCAAAGTACTCAAACCTGAGAAGGTTGTAGCAACCTCTGATTTATAGCCAGTTGGTCAGAAGCATAGATGGTAACCTGGACTCGTGCCTGGAGTCTGAGTGGTAGTCACCTAGGACTGAGTCCCTCGCCTGTGGGATCTGATGCTGTCTGGGTAGGCACTGTGGGAACGGAGCTGAATTGTAGGACACCCAGCTGGTGTCCCGAGAATCGCTTGTTGGTGTGGGATCCCCTCCCCACATTGGATTTGGTACTAGAACTCATTCAGTCCCATAACATCTGTTAAAATTCTACCAAGAGAATATTCTGAGAAATACACTAACACTTTGGGGAAACCCTGGCCTATGGAATCAATTTGGAATTCCTTGCTCTGGTTTCCAAGGTTTGTGACCACCTGGCTGCAAGCTTCATTTCCTCCCGTGCCTCTATATATACAGTCAGCCAGGGGATTGGTTCCAGGACCCCCGTGGATACCCAAATCCTCAGATGCTCAAGTCCCCTATATAAAATGGCCTAGTATTTGCATATACCTCATCTAATACAATTAATACCTAATACAATGTAAATAGTTGCCAGGCATGGGGCAAATTCAAGTTTTGCTTTTTGGAACTTTCTGGAATTTTTTTTCCCCGAATATTTTCTACTGGTGGTTAGAGGAACTGCGTATCCAGAGCCCCTGGAGCTTGTCCTGCCTCTGCAGTTGTGCTGGGTTGATGTCCTGCCTCCTCAACTACCCCCTAAAAGCAGTTACCAGGTGCTAGGTACTTTTAGTCCCCTTTCCTGGTGCAGGGCCCTCTGAGGTAGGGGCCTGGTAAATAGCTGTCGGTTTGCTGAGTGTTTTGGGATTTGTGGGTTTGGTTTCTTCTCAGCTGGTGCTTCCCCACCTCCTGGACATCCTGTTTGTGCGGCTCGGGGTCACCCTGGAGGGCGGAGTGCCGGTCAGGGCTGCTGAGCGGCTGACATGACTGTCTAGGGCAACCATGGAAGGGACGGAGGGGAGGTCCGGGGGGAGGAACACAGCTGCCGAGAGGGTCTTGGGAGGGAGTGACCGGCTGAGTATGTGGCCCAAGGAGGTGAGAGTTCTGGGGTTAGTCCCTGCCCTCTAGGGGCCTCAATCCAGCAGCCAAAAAAGAGGGGGCTGGGTCTGAACTTTTCCCTACGCTTGTCCCGCCTCCACCAGTCACTGGGGAACTGGCACTTCCGGTTGCTTCTGTAGTGCCTTCCCGTTCTCTCCAATGAGAATGCAAGGGGCAGTGATGGTATCACAGGGAAAGCTTTGAATCTGCTCTGACGCACTAAGGGAGCGAATTCACATTGTTATCCGTAGTCACAAGTTACTGGTCATCCATTGTCGTGCTCTGAGGTTGGGGCCTTGCCATACTGCCCAGGTCTCCTAGGACTGTGGCTTCCAAACTTGCCTGTGCGTCTGGTTGGCCTGTAGGCCGTGTTCAAAGGCACCGGGCCTCACCCAGGAGCTGCGAGGTCAGCAGGTCCGGGGCGGGGCTGGAGGTTTTGCAGCTCTAACAAGTTCCCAGGTGATGCTGATGCTGCCGGTCTGGGGAATCACACTCTGAGAACAATTGATTTGGGGCATCACGCCCTTCCGGCTTCCCCAGCCCTGCCACCTGAAGCAAATGTCTCCCCACCGAAGTGAGGGGCTATCAGTGGCTTTCATTATGCTGGGGATAGTCTGACCTCCATTTCAGTCTGTCTCCTCTAATTCTTTGGTGGACGGATGGACAGTGGAGAGGGGGAGGAAATTAGGGATAAAAAGATAGCCGAGCTTAGTAAATGGTAGAGCCAGTATTTAAACCGTGGTCATTCTGATTACAAAACTCCCTCTGTTGACCACTTTGCTATGTGCTTTTGGAAACCTTTTAACAAAGAACCTGTTGTCAGGTTAAGACACTAGCTACTTCCCCGGCTCTTTCTGACAGTGTGTTGGGGATATTTCCAACGAGATGATTCAATTAAAACACTTAAAACAAGGCCTGACATAGAACAAACATCCAAGACATGTACGCAGACGTACGTCCTGTAGCACAGAGATTAGAAGCATGGGCTCTAGGTCAGAATGCCTGCGTTTGAATCCTGGCTCTGCCACTTATTAGCTCTTTGGGCAAGTTAGTTAAGCTCTCTGTAACCCAGTCTCCGCATCTGTAAAATGGGGAGGATAATAGTAGTACTTCCAGGCTTAGAACGGAGATCCACTGAATTCTTATCTGTAAAATACTTAGGACAGTGTTATCATTTCTGGTTCAATGCTTTTGTGCAAACTAAAGTATAAAGGGCATGGTAAAGGCAACTCAGACAGCCCTGGACTTTCAATGGGGTTATTCTGAACACTTTACTGAATGTCTAGATGAATGCGACCTGGAGTCACACTCCCTGGACTCAAGTCTTGGCTAAAAATGACTCCTTAGTGAACTGGAACAAACAGCCTCACGTTTTTCATCTGTTCAATTGGGATAACCGCAGTAGTTCCTTAACAGGATGGCTTTGTGGACTACATGAATTAAACTGGACTTTAAAGCATTAGAACAGTGCCTGGCCTGGACTCTGTGTCCAATACGTGTCGGCTGGTATTCACAGAGAGTGGGCAGTACCTGTGGGCCTGACAGCCTTCAATCTGTTTTCCAAAGCACGTCTCCAGTTAGGTCCCTGTCACCTTGCACAGAGGGATAAGCATGTGAGTGAAGACTGTCGTAGTCTTGCTGCCTGTGTCTCAGTTTCATTTGTTATAGGAACCCACCCGTTTGCTTTTTCTTAGGTAGCCATTCTCCCCAAATCCCAAAGGCCCTGGCGGAATTGTTTTTTGAACTGATGTGTCAAATGCACTTAGACCTCAGATGGGTTTCTTATCTTGCAACTAATACATTTTTTATAAATCATCAGCTCTGGTTTCCTTTCAAGCTGCAGAGAGGATATCCTTTTCCTGTTAAGCTGCAGAATGATTTTTCCCCCCTTCAAAGTAAAGCATTAACTTCCAGAGCCCTGTAAATCAGTTCAAATGTACATATTATTAGAGTAACAAGCTGAAGTTTTTGGAGCTTATATGATACTTTGGAAGCCTGTATTACAAGACCTTACATCGATATTTCAGGCATTCCTAACAGTATCCAAACAGTGTGCATGATGTACAAATACAAAGACCACTGAGCCTTTTCTTCCTTTACCTTTATTTTTTTCATTTTAGAAAATGATAAGTGTTCATTTTAGAAAACTTACACAAATAATTTTTTAAAATCACGTATTATTCTACCACCCAGAGCTAACAACTCTTAACAACTTCTATTCTTTTTTTCTGTGCATGTGTATAAATATTTCTTTACTGAATGTGATCAGGGCAATGGGTGATACATCGTCTGTAACTTTTTAAAGGTGTAGGAGGTTGTTGATGTAGGTATAGTTTTGGACATGCTGCAATTTGTCTGTAGTTACACACAATGACCATTAAACTAACTTTTTTTTTTTTTTTTTTTTTTTTTTTGCGGTATGCGGGCCTCTCACTGTGTGGCCTCTCCCTTTGTGGAGCACAGGCTCCGGACACACAGGCTCAGCGGCCATGGCTCACGGGCCCAGCCACTCCGCGGCATGTGGGATCTTCCCGGATGGGGACACAAACCCGTGTCCCCTGCATCGGCAGGAGGACTCTCAACCACTGCGCCACCAGGGAAGCCCCATTAAACTAACTTTATAAAAATAAATGAGTTTCTGAAATTAAAAAAGTATGATCAGAGGGGCCTGCGTGTCCGGAGCCTGTGCGCCGCAAAGGGAGAGGCCACAACAGTGAGAGGCCCGCGTACTGCAAAAAAAAAAAAAAAAAAAGTATGATCAGGCTGAACATGCTATTTAATAGCAAATATATTGTGAACATTTCTCCATGCTATAAACATTTTTTTACATTACTAAAATGTTTAAAAAATAATTTCTCTTTTTATTGCAAAAGCAACACATATTCATTACAGGAAAATTAATTGAGGTAAAAAACAGGAAGAAAAATTTGAAGTACCCATAATCTCACTATTCACACGTAGCCATCAATAGTTGGGTGCATGTCCTCTTAGACTTTTTTTTGAGTTCAATTATTAAAAAAACCAAAAGATCCTAAAGTACCTATTGTTCTGTGACCTGCCTTTTTCAATCAATTGACTGGTGATCTCTGTGTACACCACTGAAAATGGCTCTGCGGTATCCTTTTTTTTTTTATTTTCTTGAAGTATAGTTGTGTTAATTTCTGCTGTACAGCAAAGTGATTCAGTTATACACACACACATATATATATATGCATTCTTTTTCATATTCTTTCCATTATGGTTTATCACAGGATATTGAATATAGTTCCCTGTGCTCTACAGTACGACTTGTTGTTCATCCATTCTACGTATAATAGTTTGCATCTGCTAATCCCAAACTCCCAGTCCATCCCTTCCCCACCTCTCTCCCCCTTGGCAACCACAAGTCTGTTCTCTATGTCCGTGATTCTGTTTCTGATTTGTAAATAAGTTCATTTGTATCATATTTTAGATTTCACATATAAATGATATCATATGGTATTTGTCTTTCTCTTTTTGACTGACTTGGTATGGTAATCTCTAGGTCCATCCATGTTGCTGCAAATGGCATTATTTCATTCTTTTTTATGACTGAGTAGTATTCCATTGTATATATTACCACATCTTCTTTACCCATTCATCTGCCGATGGACGTTTAGGTTGTTTCCATGTCTTGGCTCTTGTGAATAGTGCTGCTATGAACATAGGAGTGCATGTATCTTTTTGAGTTATAGTGTTGTCTGGATATATGCCCAGGAGTGGGATTGCTGGATCATATGGCAACTCTTTTTAGTTTTTTGAGGAACCTCCATACTGTTCTCCATAGTGGCTGCACCAATTTACATTCCCATCAACAGTGTAGGAGGGTTCCCTTTTCTCCACACCTTCTCCAGCATTTGTTATTTGTAGATTTGTTAATGATGGCCATTCTGACTGGTGTGAGGTGGTACCTCATTGTAGTTTTGATTTGCATTTCTCTAATAATTAGTGATGTTGAGCAGCTTTTCATGTGCGTGTTGGCCAACTGTATGTCTTTGGAGAAATGTCTATTTAGGTCTTCTTCCCATTTTTCAGTTGGGTTGTTTTCTTGTTGTTGAGTTGTATTTTGCAAATTAAGCCCTCGTTTGTCACATCATCTGCAAATATTTTCTCCCATTTCGTAGGTTGTCTTTTCATTTTGTTTATGGTTCCTTTTGCTGTGCAAAAGCTTGCAAGTTTGATTAGGTCCCATTTGTTTATTTTCGCCTCTATTTCTACTGCCTTGGGAGACTGACCTAAGAAAACATTGGTACGATTTATGTCAGAGAATGTTTTGCCTGTGTTCTCTTCTAGGAGTTTTATGGTGTTGTATCTTATATTTAAGTCTTAATTCAGAAAATGGCTGTACAGTATTCTGATTTAAGGATGTATTACGGTTTAAACTATTGTTGACATGTAAATCATTTTAATTTTTAAAAATATTAAACAATGTGGTGATGAACACCCTGTAGCTTGATCTTTGGACAAATCTTTATTTCTTCCAGATAAATTCCTTCAAGTAAAGTTGCTGGGTCAAAAGGTTTAAACAAATTTAATATTTATTGGCAAACTGCCCTCAGAAATATTGTACCAGTTAACATGCCTATTAGTAGTAACTAACAGTTCCCTTCATCATAAAAAAACACTGGTGCTACCTTTCTTTCAATATTTTCCAACTGAATAACTGAAATTTTCTTACTACTGTTTTAATTTGCATTTCTTGGTTTAATTTTAGCATTTTAATGTTTATTGGACATTTGATTTATAAGAGTTGGATATATGATAGGTATCTTCTTTCTTAAAAGATTTATCCTGCAAATGTTTTTCTCATTTTGTCACTTGCTGTTTACCTTTGTAAAACTTTTGAAGTATGATTTAAAATTTTTAATTAATTTTTACTTGATCATTTCTTCCTATGGCATCACGTTTGAGAAATCCTTTCTCTCCTCAAGCTTATATAAATATTAATTACAAAATTTCTAGTATTTTTATATAATTTATATAATATATAAAATTTATATATTATATAATATAAAAATTTATATAATATATAATTTATATAATTTTATTATTTTCTAGCATTTTTATTATTTAAATCCTTGAAATATCTGGAATTAATTGTCACACAGAGAGTAAGGTAAGAGGGTCCAACTTAACTATAATTTCTTAACAGCTTTATTGAGCTATAATTCACATACTATAAAACTTGCCCTTTTAAATTATACAACTCAGTGGTTTTTAATATATTCAGAGTTGCACAGCCATCACCACTATCTGATTTTAGAACACAGTTGTCATTCCAAAGGGAAACCCTGCACCCATTAGCAGTCACTTCCCATTACCGCTCCCCATCCCGGCCCTGGGCAACCGCTAATTACTTTCTGTCTCTATGGACTTGCCTAATCTGGACGTTTCATATAAGTGGAATCATAGTACATGTGGCCTTTGTATCTAGTTTCTTTCACTTAGCATAATGTTCTCAAGGTTCATCCATGTTAGCATGTATCAGTACCTCATTTTCTTTAATTGCCGAATAATATTCCACTGCGTGGATATACCACATTTTGTTTATCCATTCATCAGTTGATGGGCACTCAAGTTTCCAACTTTTGGCTACTATGAATAAGGCTGCTCTGAACATTTGTGTACAAGTCTTTGTGAGCTCAGATGTTTTCAGTTCTCTTGAAGTTCCCCTCCACTCTTATTCCCCTTCCCATAGTCTTCATTATAGATTTAGGCTGGTGAGCCAGCTTTGACCACATGGATGAGGATTTCTCCCAGGGGTGGCAGAACCATAAGGTGGATGTAACTGGGTTTCCAGATGACCACATGGAGCAGAGCTGCCTACCACCGCCCTGGACCACCCACCCACTACTAGGCTGTTATGAGTTCTTCTACCGGAATGTGCAGTTGGTCCACCACTTCATTGAACCAATTTAGGATGCTCAAATTTCCTTTGTAAGATTGAGTTTTTGCTCCATATTCACATCCAGGGCCCTCCACGTTTTGAATCTGGGTGGCACCTTGGTGGAGAGTATGCACACCTGGAGTTCAGGAGAGCTTGTTTCCGATCAGCTCTTTTTTTTTTTTTTTTTTGCGGTACGCGGGCCTCTCACTGCTGTGGCCTCTCCCGTTGTGGAGCACAGGCTCCGGACGCGCAGGCTCAGCGGCCATGGCTCACGGGCCCAGCCGCTCCGTGGCACGTGGGATCTTCCCGGGCTGGGGCACGAACCCATGTCCCTTGCATCGGCAGGTGGACTCTCAACCCCTGCGCCGCCAGGGAAGCCCCAGCTCTTCTTTTTAACACACTCACAATCAGCTTCATTTTTGGAAGGCATTTTAAAGGAATTAGCTGAAGGAGCTTAGTTTCAAAGTTTAGGTTTAAAATGTCCTTCAATTTCTCAGCATTAACAGATAAAAATGGCAAAAAAGTAAAACGCAATTAAAAAGGCCCTTAAGTGTCAAGTCTATTTGGAACATCAGTGCGTGTAAAGCACCGTGTGCTGTGGGTTATCCCACACGGGAGCCATTTCTAGACTGGTCTTCGGCTTTTCCGTTAGGACTCTTGACATTTGTTTAATTTCACTGATAACAAAACGGAAATAAATAATAAACACATATATAATATATATATTTGAGGGGAAATGATCAATAGCGTGCTTTGAGAGGTCACAAAATGCAAAAGGAGTTGGTTTGTGTAAATTCAAAGCTTTGCTCTGAATCATTAGAGTTACCGGATTCTCATGGAATGCACCCAGTATCTCTCTGGCAGATTTATGGACACGGTTTCGCCAACATTTCTGAGGAGTGTCGACATAGGGACAAAGGAGGTCCACGTGATCTAAGGCTACGAGACACGGAAGAGGGAGAGGGTAATGTCTGTCCTAGTTCACCTCTGCTGGGGATGATGGGGAGTCGGGGCTCCTAAAAACATGTTTTCCCCAAGGAAACATCTTTAATCTTTAAGTGGCCTTAAAGATAAGATCCCTGACATCACGATGCTTAGATTCCAGAGAAAAACCAGATAGTAAACACATAAATAAGCAAAGAGGGGCTTCCCTGGTGGCGCAGTGGTTGAGAGTCCGCCTGCCGATGCAGGGGACACGGGTTCGTGCCCCGGTCCAGGAAGATCCCACATGCCGTGGAGCGGCTGGGCCTGTGAGCCATGGCCGCTGAGCCTGCGCGTCCGGAGCCTGTGCTCCGCAGCGGGAGAGGCCACAACAGTGAGAGGGCCCCGTACCGCAAAAAAAAAAAAAAAAAAAAAAGACAATTTCAGAGTGTGGTAAGTGACCCGAAGGGACGAAAAGACTGTGGCTTGATGGAGACTGAGGGCTACATGTGAGCTCTGTGATGATGCCGTTTAGTTCACACTTGAATTATGCGGAATGAATGGGGCTTCAAATCTTGATCGACTCTAGCTTGGGATAAAGCTACCCAGTTTCAGTTCCCTCCTGTCGTTCAGGAACTCAACAGGCCTTATGTTGCTGGTGTTTCCCCGGGGCTCACAGCTGTGCTCCTGGACCCGAGAACAGTACCAGGCAGACCCAGAATGTTCAGTGACCACTCGGTGAAGGAAGGGATGGAGGAGCCCGTGTGCACCTGAACTTGTCCGTCATCTTTCTCCAAGTCGCCCCTCCCCGCCGTCTTCCCAGTCTCGGGAGCGCCAATAACACCAGCACGATTCTCCAGCCAGAGACCTGGGTGTCGGCTTCCACATCTCCTCCCTCCTCCACCCCGAGCTAGTGCATCTCCAAGTCTTGTTGGTCCTCCTGTGCTTCAGCACGTGGGGCTTTGTCCTCTTGGGTCCTCTTCATTCATCTCTAGCTATTCCCTCGGCTTCTTAATGGGACTCCCTACTCTAGGCTGGGCCCCCTCCAGTTAACGTCCCAGACTTCAGCCAGACCGATCAAGAGAGCCTATGACTCTGATTGGACCTCTTACTCAGAATGCTTCAGCGGCCCCTACGCGCTCCCAGCTTCTCGGGATGGTCCATAAGGCCTGGCGTGGATAGCACCAGGCCGACAGACCTCCCCAGCGTCAGCCCTCGTCCCTTGCATCGCAACCCCGGCTGTGCTAAACCGACGCAGCATCTACCGACAGTGGGTGTTCAGTAGATGCTTGAGCTGGACTCGGGGTGCAGCTGGGAAATGAGTCAGCCGCCGTCCCCCTGTCACTTGGTTTTAAGGCTGGGCCTGTAGGAGGGGAAACAACTGAGGCAGGTGCGTGCGCTCTTATTCTACGAGAATGCAAATGGCGCCCCTTCTGCGGGTAAGACCGGGTCCCCTCCCACTGGATGAGAAAAGCCCTTCAGGGTGTTAGCCAGGCGACATACGAGGCACAGATCCTTGCCAGCGAGTGGAAGCAAGGGCATCCCGGGGGCCTGGGGCCAAATCATGTGATGTGGCAATAATGCAATAATACAAATAATTTCCCCACACCAAGGGCCGCACCAAGCCCTGGGGGGATTACAACAGGAGGGGCAGGCTGGTGCCAGGCCCCCAGCTTCCAAGGGCTGCGCGCGTGGAAGACTCTAGCTGGCAGTAGTTTAGATTTTCTCTCTTTGTAAGCAGTTCACCCTGTCACCTTCTCTCCTGCAGTCCGGCTGCTTTCTCACCCGCGACTACTGCACTCCTCCCAGCTGTAGACTGGCTCAGCGCCAATGCCTCCACAGAAGGAGGGCCCAAGACGCAGACCCCGAGCCAAAGCCCCGACAGAGCTGGCCGGCCAGCCCGGGGTGCCTTTGGAGGCAGGAGGGGGCAAGTCCCCACGAGGAGTAGCGCCCCCCTGTGCTCAGAGAGGAGAATAAAGCAATTAGGTTTGAACAGCCACTTTGCGTTAGAGAAGATTGATTTGTCCTTCTGATGTGTTGTTTCCATAGAAGCAGGGCTTAGCCTTTTAAGTGATGCTTATGAAGCTACCTAATTTAGTTAAAATTAGGCTTCAAGCATATCACTACTTCTCAAGTGTTACTGTGGGACCTGCCACTGATCTAACTTCCAGGCGGAGCCTGTGACTTAATGCATTCCAAGACACTCTTTCTGGTGGCAATCTGGTTCGTTTGTTTAATTTTTAAAATTAACTTCATACGGAGAGAAAACTTTCTGCATAAGATCACCAGAGTACTAATAAATACCTTTTAATTAATGGCTAGCATTGTCTCCACTTCATAAAGGCAGGAGGGCTGGCACACAGGCAGGAGACAGGCGCGTTCAATTAAAGTAATTTATTGTATTCTTCCAGAACAGACATAAAGGGCGTCTTGGAAATTGATATCACAGCACGTGTTATACACCATTTTCACAACTAGCCTTGTGTTGAATATTTTTTAAAGAACATAGTAATCTTAAAAAAAATCTAAATATTTACATATTAATAAAACATACATACAGAAGATTGAGACCTTATCCATAGGTATGGAATAATTTTTTTTTTGCTAAGAAAACCTATAAAAAGGATTTCTGAATAAAGTCTGAACAGTAGTCGCAGTTAAGTAAACACAGTTTTAATTTATAAAATATGATTTCACGGTTGCAGTTTTATGCTGTGTATTTCCAATCTGTGAATCCATTGCACATATCCGAGAGCCGAACAATCCCCACCCACCCCTCAAGTAGTGAAAAATTCGAGCTCTCGCCCAGGCTTGGCAGGAAGTGCTTTGAAGGTTCATGGTGTATATTTAACAGATTCCACAGCTGTAAGGTAAATGTTTCTACTTTTATTTGCAATGTATTCATCTTACTGTAACAGAGTTGAAAGGTCACTAATTAATCTTTTCAATTCCCTTGAGAAAGGCTTCCTTCTGAGAGGCAGAAGACAACTTTTACAACATATCTTGCAGAAAAACAAAAGCCTGGGTTCACAATGCTTCATTAGACTCCTTGACGAACAGAGAGGCTGGTGTCAGGGAAGGGGTTACTAACTGGCCTGAAATCGAAAAGGCTAGGTAAACCTGTGATGGAAACCATTGATCTGAACCTTCCTTGAGGCTCCGAAAAGAAGATAAAAGACACACGTGTATGAGATGTAGCTGTCTAGCAGGTGGATTGATTCCATAAGCCACGCCTAGACCAGCTTTGTCACATCACAGGAATGCCTCCTATGGTCTTGGGTTGATTAGCTGGTCTTTAGTGGGTACTGCCTCCCCCTAGAGCTCCCCTCCTAGCCCAGGGTTAGCTACCCCGAGTGACGTGATGGTACAGGTACCTGGGATGGGGTAGTCAGGAACTGAGGTTCCCAGCTTGGCTAGCCCATTGATGGCTTGTTGCCCGGCGCTGGGCATCCGTGATCCTCATTCCTCCTTAGCTGCCTCACCACAAACCGAGGGAGTGGGACTAACGGTAACTCTGAGCTCTTACACTCTCCGATTTGATAAAATAAGTGCCAGGGACGTGTGTTAAATGGTAGCACAGCGTTTCCCCTCCCCACGCCCCGGGGGTCTGGTGTTTCTACTGTCCAAAGTTCTTTCAAGCCAACTTTTGGCCTTTGGGTCAAGTGCCAAAACTTCACGGTAATTTGCTTTATACAATAAATGAAGTGTAAATGCAATGCCTCCAAATAAACAGGCATTTTGAATTCACCACCTTACTAGAGAAAGGAATCTGGAGGCAAATATCTCTGTGAAACAAATACCCACATGCCCAAAATATTTCTTTAAAATGAATCCACATTTTCACTTGTTGGTTTTATATAAAGCGGGGGGCAAGTGTACCAGAGCCATGTGAAGTATATAAGATCAAGTACATTTGTGGCCAGTTGCCACATGATGCCACAACCCTGGACCACTCAGCTAAAACCATCTGTTAAAATAGTTGTCAGGTGTCATGTGGATAGCTGGTTACTTTGAGCTTCTCACCTTTTAATTAGTTATTTTGTCACTGTGTTGACACAGCCTACGTGAAAGATTTTTCTTTCCTAAGAATTTACGTATCGTTTGCACTTATCAGTGACAAATGATTATTCTGGGGAGAAAATGATGCCACAAATGATTTCATCTAATAGATCAGAGCTGTCCTGTCTCCCAAAACAACTTTTCCATCTTCTAAGCTGTTGAAGATTCTAATTAAGTTTGGCCTTCAACACTGCTTCCTTGGTCCGGAAAGAGCCATTCTCCTCTATACTGCAACTAAGCAATTTACATTAAAATAAATACACTTCAAAACTCTATACCATATTCACACTGAAAAAGAAAAAAAAAAAAAACAGGGAAAATAAAACTGCTTCTTTTTCATGGACATTGAACCAACCCAGTGATATGCTGGACATTTAAAGGCTGAGAATTCAACTCTGAAGATGATTTTTAAAAATCTTAGACCAAATTGGGGGCTTGATTATCACACATTACAAAGAAAGAATATGAAAACTATTCAAACGTGACGGGTCAGCTTCACAGAACGCCCACACTTTGCAGTAACCTGAAATGCTAGTGGATCTTTGAGGAAATTCCAATGGAGGAGATGCGTGCGCTAAGAAGTGTCGCTAAAGGGAAGTCTAGGCAGTGAAAGCTGTCTCTGTGTCTTCCGTGTTTTCTCTCCTGGTGTCAAATATATGACCTACAACAGAGACAAGAAAGTGAAGGGGGGCCGCTTCTCTAAGGAAGGGTTGTACGCTTGTCTATGACATGGCCAGACGCAGGACCTCATTGGTAAGGTGTCTGTGTTTCACCTCTAAATCAGTATTTTTTAGCCAAGGCTTTAGGTGTGCCGAATGAGTAATTTTAGTCATTAGAAATCTGTAATGATGATTTTTACAGGAAAACCCATGAATGTGGGTTCCTATTAGAGTATGTTCATATCTATCATCCAGGAGTAGAAAATGGCTAAATAAAATACAATATGGCCTGTAAGATGGAATATAGTGCAGCTATTAAAATAATGTGTGTGGAGATTTGTAATAAAATGGGAAACGCTTGTTAGGTGGTAAAACCAAACAGAACAAAACTTTAGGAAACAAAATTGGATGGATTTGACCTCCATTATATAAATTAAAAAAATATAGAGAAAAGTCTGGGAAAAAACACCCAACAATAATGGTTGTCTCTGGGTGGTAAAAGTAATTTGCATTTTCTTCCTTACACTTTTCTGTATTAATTTCTAAAATGTGTGCAAAAGAAGGCCAATTTATGAGCAAAAAATGCTAAGCCTAGGTGCGCTCTGCACTGTTCTATTTCAAATCCAGAAGCCTCCTTTAAATTTCAGTACTGTTTTGATTTTATTCTCTGTACTCTTTCCCCCCCAAAATTGTTCCCTTATGGTGGTTTTTCTCCTTTATCAGAGCTCTGTCTCCACCCCTGGGCTGTAGTAGCCTCTGCCTCTGGTCTGAGGGTGGGATTTGTTCACCAGAACCTAACTCAGTGCTGACTCCTGGCATCGCTCAAAAACGCTTACTGACAGGGTCGAGGGAAAAGAAATTAAGAAAATATGTTTTTCCACTCGAAAAATCTGTATCCATTTTTGTTAAAGCTAGACAAACAGAAGTTTGCTTAAGTGTTAACGGACTGAGATAAATGTCATCTGACACCTGACTGTAACCGTGGCCTGGTCGGTTCTGGTTCATCGAAACACTTGGGGATTTATTCCCCCGTCCCACCCCTTCCCAACACGCATGAATTTGGGAGGAGAAAAAAGACCTTAATAAGGTAATAAAGGCACTGTTAAATCTTTAAAAAGGACCAACGGTTGCCAGCTCAGACAGACCAGATGAGGAAGGTCTGGCCAGTGAGTCTCCAATCCAGGGAAGAAGCTGCATGGACGAGAAAGGTGGAGCTCATCCCTCGGACGGTCTCATTAAGGAGACACGTAAAAGGGGGGAGGACTAAGTCGTGGTGCTGTGTTCAGAGAAGCCCCAGACTGGGCTTTTATGTGAGGGGCACTCCAGAGACATGCCAGTCTAATCAAGATTGTTTAATTCCATTACTGCAAAATTTGGGCACCAATCCGTGACGTCTCTTCCCATTTTCCAGGTGATAAGTGGTATTATTTATCATGCTGTTTAGTGATTTGTATCAAATATCTATCAGGAGTCTAGTGAAAAAAACTGCAGGAGGGGTCCTACTATTTTCCTCCTTAGGGCCTCATGGCCTTGGGTAGGGTCTTCTTGGGAAGAACCTGAGAGCTGAAGCTGCAGCGGACTTCAGGCTGACTTACGCCAGACACTCTAACTGTGAAGACGGGGTGACACTGAGATGGAATCCTAGAGGGATTAGGACATCCATCACCTCTTAGGATCTTTAGGAAACATGCAGAGAAGGTGTAAGAAAGCTACGCGGTGGACTGGCTGGGAGCTGAGAGGCCTGGGCTCCGGCCAGGCCACCAACCAGCTGTGAGACCTTGAGAAAGTCATTTAGTGTTTCTGGGCCTCAGGCTTTTTTACCTGTAAAATAAAAGGACTGGATAAAAAGAAGGGACGGGACTAGATGATCTCTAACACGCCTTCTTTCTCAGATTCCTGGAAATTCTTTTCACTTCCATGAGGTGGTTCTACCATCCTGTATGTCAATGTTCTCATCTGAAACATCTCTCTGCCTCCATCTTCAGACAGGAAAAGGCAAAGGTATTATTTCAAGGGAGTGGTTTTCCAATAATAATACTTCTTAAAAGCCCACTGTGTCAGATGGTGGCCAGGACGGGCAGTGCAAATGTCCTGGGGTCATGGGGGCTGATGGGGGAGGAACCCTGGAAAGTACAACTAGAACAGCAAGGTGTTCCTCCAGAGGGCCTCCCGAAAGGGCACAGTTTCCTCATTAGTAGCAATGCTTCATGCCTCTACCTGGAGTGGGTGGTCAGAACAAGGTTGATAGGAGTTGTCCTGATACTCAGAGGAGCACAGGTTGGGAAGGAACAATAGAGATCATGCATTTCAGTTCTCTTGGTTCATAAGTGTGGAAACATAGCCAAACAAGAACTCCCCTTTCTGTAATTTCTATAATGACTATATACAGTGAGAACGTGATAGAAGCCGGTTGCTCTTGCCCTCTGCAGTCATTTCATTATTTATCCATCGATCTGTTGCTTAGCTACTCAGTGACAGAGAAAGCACCGTATCATTTGCGTGTCCGAGTTTTCTGGCTGCTCTGAAGTTCGCTAACGTACATTTCTGCTATACCGTGAACTCAGGGTAAGTGCTGTCTGTGAACACGGGCCTCGCCGAGTTCCTACACAGACTCACGACTCCTCTCATCCTTGCTAGACCTAACTTAAAACTTACCACCCCAAATGGAGAGAAAACACTGAGTTGAGCTTTTTCATTTACAGGGTTTTTTTTTGCGGGGGGGGTGGGGGCGGTGTGTCTGGGTTTGGTTGTTAGAGAACCTTCAGGTATTTTGAGGGAAGTGAATAAAGAGTCTTGAGACCAACTGAGGGTTGGTCACATGGCTCACTGATCAGACACCTGTCCCTCGGGCTCTCGGGTGAGAACCGATGCAGAGGGAGGAGCCCGGGGTCGGAAGGATTACTTGAGAGTCAAATAAGAAGTTGGAATTAAGTCTATGGCTTAACCCTGCAGCAGGTGTGGCAGTGAGATGGTGTATTCAGCTGATCGGGTTACAGCGTGAGGAATGTGCCACCCAGGCTAGATGGATCGAGCACATTCAATCTGTCACTTAAAACACAGTATTCATCGGGTGCCCATTATAGGAAGCGCAATGACACTGCCTCGCAAAGGTTTTTGCGAGGGAGGTGAGTGAGGCCAGAGCGCATGTGAATTTCATCATAAAATGGATGATCCCTGATCTAAACAGAAATGTCATTTCATGTTAAAATATTTTTTTTAATGTCCCAGGGCTTGGGGAGGCAAAACGTTGTGACACTAAGTTCTTAGGACTTGCTGTTCTGAGGTTATCAGGCAGATGAAACAGAATGTGAAAAAACGGTAGCTTTTCATATTCAATGTGCAAAATCTCTCTGAATGCAGGGCATTGAGCTCCTCTGATTACTAGGGGTTGGGCCTCTTACAGAAGCAGTTTGCTCAAGCATCTGCCTCTCTGATGTTAAAAACATTTTCCATGCAAATATTCTCACGGGCTGTATTTTCCAGCAGGTGATGAAAAGGGAAATGTGTTTTACCTGTTGGGGGTAGAGAAACGCAGTCCAGCCGTTCATCACCGTCAGCTGCCTCTGCTGGTTACAAACATGAAACACAAATGTCATTAGTTTCAGGGAGCTCATTCATTCTGCCGAATAAGGTAATACAATTTAAAAGCTCCAGCGCACATGATAGTTTTCACCTTTCTTTTCCCTTCTCAGCTTCAGCCAGTTCACATTAGAGATTTTAGCACCATGATTTAAATATTTTTAAAATGATGATATAAAATCCATTTTCCTCTATTAACATTTTTTATATCTCAGGAAACTTATTCTATCAGTCATTGATGATTTCAGTTCATTTGCGCTTATTTATATAGGCTTAAGTATCCACCCAGAATCTGGCGTGAATTGTTTAAACAGGATCGTCGAAGGCATGGAGGTCAGGGAATTCCTATGGTAGAATTTTACTTGTCATCCTCAGAGCCATTCTAGTGGGGCAGGCTTAGGACAGCTTGGGAACGAACCTTTCTTTGGAGATGACTGGAAATTCAATCTGAAATCGGCATTAATTTAGTCATGAATAAAATCAGAAGGAGTAAGCATTTCTTCAAATGATTTGTCCCTTCTGTGCTTTAAAATGCAAAACTTTGCTCTTCTCTGATATATTTCAATCTCCTGAAGAGTTTTCCAAAGGTAGATCCTTCCGTCACAGAAAACCTTCCAGCAAGTACAAAAAAGAAGGTGCCCGTACGTTTCCTGATAAGTGTTGGGCTTGTCAGTTTCCCCAACGTGCTGTGGACAGGCCAGAACATTCCACGGCTGCTGGGATAATTCTGGCCCTGCTCCCTCTGTCCCAGGGCTGCCGCCCCCTGGGAAGTTTCCTGCACATGTGTCCGTGAGGCCAGTCAGGTGAGGGCTGCCCCGTGTAACACGTTGTAATGCTGAGTTGCTGGGAAGCAAACTAATGGTGTGTTCTTGTTTTGACTGCCATGGCTTTAAACGCAATCAGGGTTCAGAGATGGATGGAGACGTTCAGAGATTTCCCCTGGTTCACCCCTCCACCATCCTGCCCTCAGACTGCCCCACGACGGCCACGGTGAAAGACCCTCACCTGCTAAATCCACCACAAAAACACCGAGACAGAGTAGTCAAGACAAGTTTTGGCTGGAGAGAAGCAGCAGCCATGATCCAGCAATCCCACTCCTGGGCATACACCCTGAGAAAACCATAAAAGACACGTGCACCCCAATGTTCACTGCAGCACTATTTACAATGGCCAGGTCACGGAAGCAACCTAAATGCCCATTGACAGACGAATGGATAAAGAAGATGTGGCACATATATACAATGGAATATTACTCAGCCATAAAAGGGAATGAAATTGGGTTATTTGTAGAGACATGGATGGACCTAGAGACTGTCATACAGACTTACTGTCATACATACATACACTGACTTACAGTGAAGTAAGTCAGAAAGAGAAAAACAAATATCGCACATTAACGCATATAGGTGGGATCTAGAAAAATGGTACAGATGAACCGGTTTGCAAGGCAGAAATAGAGACACAGATGTAGAGAACAAATGGTACGAATTGGGAGATTGGGATTGACATATATACACTAGTATGCATAAAATAGATAACTAATTAGAACCTGCTGTATAAAAAAAATAAAATTCAAAAAACAGCAACCACTAAAAATTATGTTGTAGATGAATGTTTAATACTGCATAAAGCATTCCAGTCAAGTGATGGGATAAATGGTAAGGTTAGAATTCTATAAATAGGTTTATGGACAAAACACAGGACATACTAAAATGTTAAGTGTTTCTCTCTGGATGAAAAGCTTATGGGTATTTAAAATTTTGTTCTTTGAGTTTTTACATTTTTCTTATATATTTAAAAAATAACAAACATGTTATTTTTATATTTAGAAGATATTATTCTCTTCTGATTGGCTTAAGTGAACTTGAATAGGAAGATGAAGTACACCGTAGTTCTTTCATTGGGATTTATTTATTTATTTTCACTGTTCAAGGTTTATTTATTGTTTTAGTTGGTGTAACACTTAGATAGCTGGCTGCATTATTTCCGACGATTTTTCTTTTTTATATCACATGCCAGTGTACACTATTCTGATACATATAGTACATAAAATAAGATTCTTTAGAACAGTTATGCACGGGACATGCAATACTGGATTTATCATCAATCCCAGGATGTGATTCATTGGAGAAAAAAAAGCTGGACTAGGCATCTCGGCTAAAGGAACCAGAAGATTTAAAAGATTCTTCAGTAATAATAATAATAATAGCTATGATAGGCATCACCATTTACTGAATACCACCTCCTGAGCAGTTATTATATGCATTGTGTCAGCTGACCCTTGGCAACCCCTACAAGGCAGGTCTATCTTATGCCCATTTTAAGAAATGAGGCAACGGAGACAAACAGATGTTAAGACGTACCAAGGGTTTGACTCAGGTTAATGCCCGGGCTTGACCTCTTCGCTCGCTATGTATAGTCCAAATATAAATCACAGGCATCACTATAAGCTGCAATTGTAAAACTTCAAGTTTTAGTTCATTTGACACTTTAGTAACTTTCTCTACCTTCCATGAAAAGCAGCTTTTCATTTAGTGATGACAAAAATCAGTTCTGGGTGTAAGTCGATCTTCCCTTTGTAATTCAGCTCTCCTCACTTTAAAAAAAAACAGGCCTGTGCAATTATGTGCTTTACTAAGAACCAAACATACACAACCCCAAATCTGTAAAGGATTATGTATAAATGAGTAGCTGCCCGCTGCACAAACAGGGCCAAGTGTTGTGGATTAAGAACATGACTGTTAACTTAAATGTGATTCTAACATCTGTCTGTAACAACAAGCTCACAATCTTTCTTCTCTGGTGACGGGCAAGTTGTGAAATTCGGGAAAGATGAAGCAAGTCCAATAAAATTTTAATAGCAGTGACAGCTTTGCTCTTAGATCCAGCACAAATTTAAAAATTGCGATTTTTGCACTGAGGAAATGATCTAATGAAAATGATAAAAATGCACACCAGAAAAGGAATCATTTCAGTTATCGAAAAAAAATGCATTACATGTGGTGAGAGCCCCAAATGAATCTCTATTTGGATTCGCAGAACCACCTTTCAGACGTGTGACGGGCACTTCCTTTTTCTGGAGGCTTCGCCGGCTGCCTTTAGCAGCGAATTGATTACTTGCCCAGGTAGAGTCCGTACCTTATTCCAGGAAGTGAGCCAGATATGATGAATAAGACTGAAGCTGTGGAATATCCATGAGACGCCGTATTGTCATTTAGACCGAAAAGGAGACAAAAAAAGAGCAAGCAATAGCACTGTCCCCGGCCCCTCAGTTCTCATCCGCATGACGACAGTAACGCGTGCGGCTCCAGTTCCGGTTTGCTGGGATCCCACTTCTGTGCCGCTTGGGGAGAAAGAGGTGGGACAGGATTTGACACAATTGGGAGACGAAGCCTATTTGGCAGGTCACTGTGGGTGTGCTGTCATCTTGCTCCTGTGTGGTCTGTGTGTCAGGGTTAGCTTTGTCCTTCAGCCACCCTCCCCTTCTCAGACGCTGATGGAACCTGCTAGACAGGCTGGGGAAACCTGCCAAGGTGCCAACCACAACTCTCTAGGCAGAGAATCTAAACCCGGTGTCAGAGTGGAAGCATCCTCGATCAAATGAGAGGACGACTCCAGAACAGGGTACCCGATCATCTGAGCGGGTGAGATGCCCCACAGGAGGCGGGGGGGAGACTGCACCCCATTCTGGGTACCCGATCATCTGAGCGGGTGAGACGCTCCACAGGAGGCGGGGGGGGGACTGCACCCCATTCTGGGTACACGATCATCTGAGCGGGCGAGACGCTCCACAGGAGGCGGGGGGGAGACTGCACCCCATTCTGTACCCACAGGCACACAAATTACTGATCCAAACCCTGAGATGGTTAAGAAACGTGCTCACTGGCCAGTCTATTTGGGGGAAAGAGAGACAGGAACGTGGAGGAAGGTCCCCACTGTGTGCATGTGTATGCTGTGGGGAAGGGAGTGGAGACCAGAACTTATGATAATAACCGGTCTCAGCATCTGACCACAGAAAAAAAAAAAGGTGTGTTTATGTATAAAATACATACAGAAGGGGAACAACATTGCAACAGAACTTGCTCTTCTAGTCATGTGGCCTCTGGCAGCAGAGCTGCTCCTGTGTCTCTGAGAACAGTCTTCTCCAATATACTCAGTATACGCCCAACACTCCGCTCCCTACGTGTATGTCTTCCACCTTCAAAGGTGGCTCTTCAGGGCTTCCCTGGTGGCGCAGTGGTTGAGAGTCCACCTGCCGATGCAGGGGACATGGGTTCGTGCCCCGGTCTGGGACGATCCCACATGCCGCGGAGCGGCTGGGCCCGTGAGCCATGGCCACTGAGCCTGCGCATCCGTCCGGAGCCTGTGCTCCGCAACGGGAGAGGCCACAACAGTGAGAGGCCCGCGTACCGCAAAAAAAAAAAAAAAAAAGGTGACTCTTCAAATGGAAACTTTTCAGCTCCTTTAGAGACTGTTATTCACTCTCCTCAGCTAGAGGCACAGGTTCTGGGACACCAAGCCCTCTTCCTGCTTCCTCTGGGTTGTCTCCAAAGCTCCTCAATCAGTAACATCCGGATCCTGAATTTATGCCGTCCTTTTCCCTCAAGCTCCCAAGGAGCTCAGGACGGAGCTCCACGTCCTGCCGCCACCCCCTGTGTTGCAGGAAGAGGTCCTAGGTAGAGGAAGCAAGTGCAGATTTGCTAGAAGCTAGTGGTGCAGCTGGGGCCAAGGCGCGGGGACCACAGGGCAGCTGGTGGATGGATCCTGGCCACTCTGACCCTTTGCCTTTCCTTTGGACTGAGTATTACATTTCAGTCTCTTCACTATGACAAATCTTAGATCTCTCTGATACTGTATTTAGTGTCTTTGTTTTTTGGGTTTGACAACTTGGTCTGAATAGCAACAGGTAGGTACAAGTTCTCACATACTCAGAACCATCAGGGTTGCTAACGCAGAACCTAGGCAACATAAGACCAACTTAATACTTAACTAGCAAGGACACCGCTCAGCTTATACTTGAAAGTAAAGCTGAGGAGACACGCACCCAGCAGGACTCCAGTGCTTGCTTAATGAGGGGTTACTCACGGGTGCTGGAGCCTGAAATCTAAGTGCTTTCCCTGGAGCCTGAAATCTAAGGGGGCAGAGTCACAAAGGGGCCTTTGTGAGGTGTCTCCAGGCAGAGGCAGGGGACCTTTAGCCTAAGAAGAGTTAAGAGAGCCGCCAGCAGGAGGGTGATCTTCCCAGGTGTTTCTCAGTGAAGCCACCCAGAGTGAGGTCTGGGCGCCTTGACCCGAGACTCTGAACCTTTGGGGGAGCTGGGAGAAGAGGCGATCAGGAGTGAAGAGGCCTCAGAGGACGGGGACAGAGAAGTGAGAGAAAGGGCCTGAGGACGAAGGACGGGGCACCCAGGGATGGCCAGGCGAGTGGCGTACCCAGCACGTGGCCACCCCGCGGGTTCTGGGGATGGGGGATGAGGAAGCCTCTGAACCTCCAGTCAGAAACTGCTGGAATATTCTCCAGGATCTCACGTGACCGCGATGAACTGAGACCTTTTTGCTGTGGACAGCTGTCCCTTCATTCCCATTCGCTGGTCCATTCAACAGATATCCTGGCGTGTCCACACTGTGTCACACAGTGTTCTCAATGCTTAGGACAGAAACATGCAGCCTCTGCTCCTAAGGATCTCGGGGAGGAAACGGGTGTGTCCCTGTCACTATTCAGGTGGCAGAAGATCAAAGTGCCGAGGCCGCCTGTGAGATGCTGCGTGCTTCCAGGCGGAGGGGAAGCCTGGGTGTGGGAGGCCCGCCGACTTCAGACGGGGTGGGGCGGGGCAGGGTCTGGTGTGGCCCAGGGGCGCACCGGGCGATGGCAGGAGGTGAAGGACCGTGCGCGCTGTGCTGGGGGGTATGTAGAAGGGTTTTTATCTGGGCGGACAGGAAGCCAGAAGTATTTAATCTGGGGCGGGGCATGACCGGACCTCATTAGCAGAGGCTCAGGGAGTGGAGGCTCGGGTCCCAGGACGTGGCCGAGCCTGGAGCTGCACACTGGGGAGCCCCCGATGATGGGACAGAGCAAGTCACGTGGGAGGACGCACAACGGGAACGAGAAGAAGCACCAAAGATGGAAACCAGGACCCGGGTTTAGGAGACAGGCAGAGGAGAAAGAGGTGGGGAAGGAGACCCAAGGCACTGACAGGGAAATTGGAGGAGAAACAAGGAGAATGAAATCACAGAGCCTGGAGGAAGACAGTTTCAAGAAGGATGTGATTTGAAAGGGTAACAATCAATACGGAGGTCAACTCTGAGTGTTAATATAAACAAGTGAAATCTGATGATCCGGAGGAGTGAGGTCAGGGGCAAAATGCCCTGGATTCTAAAGTGAACTGGGTGGGGAGGCAGACTCAGGGAATGCAGGCCCTTTTGGAAGAAATCTGACCAACAGTGTCAGAGGAGAAAGGAACTTTGTTTGCTTTGTTTGCTTTGTTTTGGTTTTGGTTAGCAAAGGGAAGGAGGATAAGGTCGTGGGCATTTCTTGAGCATTATTACATGTCAGCTGTCTATCGGTGGCAATACTTACATTATCTAATTTTAACTCTGAAAACACCCGGAGGTATGTATCAGCCTCGTTATATAAATGGAGAAACCGAGGCTCAGAGAGGTTGAGTAATTAGTCCAGGTTCCCAGGAAATTGTAAATGGCAGATCAGAGCCAGGAAAGCAGACCTGTTCTCTCCACTGCACCACGCTGTGTTGATTTGCGATGATTTGGGGGTGCAGAAGACAGCAGTGAAAACTGGGAGACCCAGGGGGAGGATAAGCACATGATTTACTGCCCAAGACTGAAAGCCTTTGAGAGTGAAAGGGGCATCACTGATAATCATGCCGGGACAACAGGAGCAAAGCGGCTGCCCCAGCACAGCAGGCTGGCTGGTCCCCTGACCGAGGACACGACGTGTGGCTGCCTCAGTGACCTCCATGCCGCCAAGCATGGCTGCGCGCAAAGACATCTTCCGAGAGGTACACTAGCTTCACTGATAAAGACGTTCATGTACAACCCGCGTCTGGAGCCTCAGGACAGCTCTGAGGCAGGCTGTACGTCTATGTCCAGTTCGTGATGGGGACCCGAGATGAGAAGTATGGAGTGACTTGTCCAAGGTCCAGAGCTGGTGAAGAGCGGACGTGAGCCTTGGAAACCAGATCTACTGACTCTGATGCGACTTGTTACCTAATGCAATAATCCATTTGGTTACCAGTTAAAAATCTTAGTAGTCCATTGCTCTTTATAAAAAGAGCATCAGTTAAGTGTAAAAGAAGTCAAAAGGTTAAAAAAGGAGGGAGGGGAGATTTTTAATAAAAAAAAACCTCATCCAGTTATAGCTGGATAGGGTAGCGTCTTGCTAGCTACTTTTATAGAACTGTAAGGTTTTTCACCCTGAAAAACCACTCGGTCCCTCGGTGCTCTGCGTCTTGTTGAGTCAAGGCACTCCCAGCCTGAGCCCGGAGCTCTCCTCCCCGGGGCTGGTGGCTGGGCTCTTCCGCAGGCTTGGTCACGGTTACTCCTACTCACAGTGAAAGTTCAAGTAAGAGGCTGTGTTACAGACAGTCTCACAAGTTTGTACTGCTGTTCTATGGACCCCCAGAGTGCGACATTCAAGCATCTGAAACCTGTCTCCCAAACTCTCACACCACAGCCACAGAAGCACAGAAGGCTCTTAGCAGGCCAGGGGGCCTGAGGTTTGATCGGTTGTTTTTTGTTTTGTTTTTTAAAAATAATATCTAGAGGCTTGTGGCCTCCTAGGGGTGGTTATTCCTACATAATGGCAGAAAACTGACCTCAAAAGGATTCTTCATTGGTAAATTGTCCCACCGTCACTTTGGGGAGAACGAGATTTCAAATGACCATCTCTAAATAGTCATAATTCACCTGGTGTTCACCTTTCCTGGAAGAATGATCCCAGAACCACCAAGCCCAGATTGAAAGAAAAAAAAGAAAAAAGTAAATATCTGACTTAAAAATCTCTTTCTACTTTACATGGTGTTTCTGGTAAGATGATTATTGTGTGTGTGTGTGTGTGTGTGTGTGTGTGTGTGTGTGTTTTAATTTATAATTTATTTTATTCACTCAGTACAGTAAGAACACCTTTCCATGCAATTAAATATATTTCCACAGAATCTTCTTTTTTTTTAACCTTAAGCAACTAGTACTTTTTATGAGGTCATGGAGGTCCAAACAAATAAAAATCAATAGGCAGTAGAAACAAATCACAAAAGAGAGACCTCATTTCATACATAAGACCACCAGTGAGATTAGCAATCTTTTTCATTTGTACTATTTAAAGTAAATGGCCTGACGTAATTTTCACTGTTTAATCTTAAGGTGAATTTCAAAATCATTTGACTAAGATTTTAAGATACAAAACCAAAGCACATTATATAAAGCTTCTCCTTTAAAAGACAAAAGACAATGAAGTAGCTGAGAGCAAAGAACTGTACTTTGTATCATCTAAAAACTCGATAAAGCACTTCTGCAATTATTTTCTTGCAGCTGATTCATACCTGAGCCTCTTTTTAACCTTCTTCTGGCCAGTTTGATTTGATCCTGTAGAATCTGAACCCAGTCTCTTGGGCCAGGAAGTTTATCCACGTGATTAGCAGTGCAGTATTTTTCTGTGAAGACTGAAAGAAAATGTGAAATATTGTTAAATATTTTAACAAAGAAAATATGCAGATCTGAAAAAGGAATATAACCCCAAGAAGGAAAAAAAAAAAAAGAGTGTACTTCTAAAAGATGTCAGTTCTGCAGTGGATATTCTCAAAATCCATATGGCGTTCCTTTGGTGAAGATGGAGCTTGGCAGGGTCCATCCTACATACCATGTCCTGTGCTTCCAAATGAAACTGGTTACAGATATTAAGTAGTTCTACGGAAACTGCTCTTTCTAATGGCTCCACGTCCATGTGTATGTGTCTTACGGGCAGAGCAGAAAATGCTTCCTAGGGGTCCATTGGCCCCATGACAGAATTCTGCAAGTGTATCAACATATTTCACTTTTCTGCTAACTCAAAATCAAATGGAAAATTACGCAAAAAGATGATGGTCTCGTGGTGATTCCTGCTGAGTCGATCGGCACTCAAAATAGAGGCAGTGCAGTTGGGTGTTAGTGAAAGTTCCAATCCTACTTTGAGTCAACCTCTTGCATCTTGTACTAGCAGCTCCTAGGAAAGAGCTCCCTAATAAGCACAAAGGAAACTGGAGTCACGTGCTATGACAGTTATCTCAGTAAAGCCGCACAGCGTGTGATGGTGCACGCAGCGCTACGGTTGCCATTTCTACTTCACACATCGTTCCTGAGCACTTTTCAACCTGCTCCCCTCAAGGTCAAGGCCTGCTATGCGGTCACGTTGCACTGCCTCCTTGGTAGTTAAAACATTGATAATTTTAACATTTTGAAGGTTTCTTTTAAAAAGAAAGGACAGAGGAAAATGTTGACAGATTCAACTACACAAAGCTGTAACATTTCTATTGAATAAAAAATAAACATTTCATTTGAATGAGCAGAGCTAGCTGCACTAAATCTACCACGATAGGAAGAGCTCATCCCAAATGAAAGAGCAACTTCAAGCCTCCACCGATAAATGGAAAAAGTACACTTAGCAAAACATGTTCAAATAATTTGTAAGCCCCCAAGTTGCAAAACACTTTATACCTACTAAATTAGAAAAACAATTACGCTAATACTTAAGATGGATAACATTCTGTGAATTTGACGCATTCAAGTATGACTGTTGGCATAAATTGGCAAAACCCTTTTGGGAAATAAGATGGTTCTATATAATGAGACATGAAACTGTTCTTCCTTGGGACTGGTAATCCTATTCCTAGAAATGTATCCTAAGGAAATAGTAATATGGAAGAAGGGAAAAAAGTCATCAACAGTCATCCCCTGGTCTCTGTGGGGCATGGGCCCCAGGACCCCCATGGTACCAAAATCCACGGATGCTCGAGTTCCGTATATACAATGTGTATTATATGCATACAAACTATGCACATCCTCCTGTATACTTTGAATCATTTCTGGATGACTTATTATACCTAATACCACGTCGATGCTATGTCAGTAGGTGCCTGCACTTGGCAAATTGAAGTGTCGCTTTTGGGAACTTCCTGGAATTCTTTTTCAAATACTTTTGATTGGCAGCTGGTTATACCTACAGGTGTGGTATATCCACAGGTATACTACAGGTGTGGTATCCAGGCCTGTGGATCCGAGGGGCCTAGTGTACAAACATCAACAATCCAATTGTGCAGGAAGAGATGCAGGGCAGCAAGGGGCGGGTGGACGTGAGGGGGTGGGAGCACGGGATGCCTTTCAGGAATCGACACCATTGCGGGAATCGGGGCCAGCGCTAGTGAAGATGAAGGGGTGACGGGGAACAGATCAGGAACTAGCAGTGCTGGAGAATCCCATGACCCGGTGAATACAGGAGGAAGGTGTGTGAGGGGAGCTGCGAGATGCATCAGGTGTGGCTTGGAACACGTTGAGTTCGGGGTGTTTGCGGAGTCCTCACATGGGGACAGCTGGCGGGTATTTCAACATAGAAGCCTTTGGTTCAGGGAAGGGGTCCTGGAGGAAGATGCAGGTTCGAGGGGCACAAACATATATGTGGTCATTAAAACGACAAGAGAAAAATCAGTGACCAGGGAGAAGTTTTCGAGTGAACAGAGCACTGGCCAAGCACAGAGAGGACCCCCGGGTCTGAAGGGAGGTTGAGGCACGGGAGACCAGGAAGGAGCCGGAAGCGTGGTCTTATGCAGGCGCAAGTGGTGGGACCCACAGCCCCGAGTGCAGACGAAGGGCCAGGAAAGAGGTGAGGAAAGAGTCCCTGGAGGCCGTCGTCAAGGGCGTGGGGAGGGTGGCCACAGATGACAGTCTCCAAACGCCAGGCCTGGCGGTGGGCTTGGGGGGAGGAAGGATGGGGATGGGGGAGGCGGCCAGTGGGGATCCAGGGAGGATGGGGGGACAGTCTAAGGAACCATGTACCAGAGGAACTGGGGGAGGGTCGGCATTCGGGAGAGGGATGGGGGGTTACCCTCGACCGGGACCAGGAGGAAAGCTTCCTCCTCTGAACCCAGAGGAGGGGAAGACAGGGGTGGACTTAGAAGGGATCAAGGTGGGTCCTCATCGCTCCTGACGCCTCAATGAACTCAGTGGTGAAGGGCGTGGAGAATGCGGGAACGTCTGGAAGTGCCCAGAGGAGAACAGGAACAGGAAGGCAGCAGACGAGAGCGCAGGATGCCGAGTAGGAGCGGGGCTGCGTGCTTGTGGCGGCAGCGGCCATAGGGCGGGTGTTTTCTCCAGGGCACCTGGCAGCTCCTCGTCTGGGGTGGAGACACCCGATGGGAGGGCTGGTGTACGGTTAGGAGTTCGCCGGACAGGTTTGGCAGAAGGACAGGATATAAAGCATTGAAGGTGGTGGTGAAGATGCCCCCTGGGATGAAATTACAGCTTTCTTCACCCACCCTTCCTTTCCACCCATATCTGGGAAGCACGTGAAGCCAGAAAATGGCTTAGACTCGGGCAAATCTATGGAGACCAGGGAATGGATATATCAGTGGGGTTGGCAAGGAGATGCCGGGGAAAAGGGGCAACTGAGAATATAATGGTGGAGCGTCAAATGTTGGCAGCGAGCAGGACGTGTGGTCAACGGTGTGGGGTTGAAGTGTAGTGGAGATGAAAGCCAGTGAGGATGAGGTCTGGACACTCTAGCTAGGGGGTCACGGGATCTCTCATGTGGATGGTGAAGTTATCCAAGATGGCAGCAGGACCTGGGAGTGAGGGGAAGGAAGATGCAGAGGTGTGCTGATGGAAAGGCTCCATCCTAGCCCCAACTGAGAAGAGGAGGAGAGATAAGGAGGAGGGAGGGTTAAGGTCCAGGGAGAATATCAACCAGGCTGCCCAATCTACGATACATGGGGCACGCGAGTAAGCAGTCTCCACCTGGGAGAGATGCAGAGGGGACAGCATCCCCGGGGTAGGGGTGCTTCTGAATCTCCTGTACCAGATTATAGACAGGGGTCTTCGGGGGTCTTTATTTTCTCTCCCTAAAAGCACCTACTGCAGTGCCCTAGACTAAGAACGCCATAAACATTTGAAGAGTAAACATATTTTCTACTTTTGTTTCTAATGGAAGTAAATACAATAGCTCAGATATTTAGGCTAATTGGGGGAGAAAGGCCTATCTGAATTAGTAGGAAGTCTTAATAGCATATATTTAAAGAAACAAGGTTTTATTACATTCAAATGCCCACAGTGACACTTCTTAATCAGAGGGCTGCCAAAAAGTTCTTGAAATCGTGTTTTAACGAACAAAAGACAATATTTGTATTTGGCACCCTATTCGATTATAGGAAAATGTATACCACAGAAATGATTGAATACACCGTCTTAGCAGGTAAACCTCTCCCTCCTTCCTTGTAATGTTATTTATGTAATTAATTTCCATAGCAACCCCTCTCTTCTTAGATTGGGAAATGCATGCATTCAAATTAGCCCACATTAGGAAGCACAGATTCGAAATTAACAAAACAGATTTGAATTATGCCAACATCGAAGTGATTCCCGGCAACCACGTATGTCAACGACTAAGTCCAGGAGAAACAGAGGGAAGGTCTCCCACTGTGTAGGGGGCTTCCAAGCGGATCTTTCTCACCATTTTAAGCTCAAGTGTTCTGCCGCTCGTTCAAAAGGTGACAATTTCTGGTTATTGTTTTCTCCTTGCAGTGAAAAGTTATCTGGTTTCAATCATAAGAAGCCAGGGAAATCTCTGCCTCCTGGGTCTCCCTCTGCTTGCAAAGCATTGGGCTTTCCGAAAAATACCTCTACAAACAAATATTTCCATCGGGCATATTATTGACATTCTGGTTCATGGCTTACACTCAAACTTAAAAGAAAACTTTTAACTAGAATCTACCTACAGAGGACGAAATCCTATTCTTTCTGTTGCATGCGCAGATGAGTCCTGAGAACAGGGCCAAAGGACAGTCATTGTATTGATCTGAGAACACTCCATATGCTATGTGGATAGAGGTACCGGGTAAGCAGAACATATTTTTTGCTATGTGAATCTATAGCTAAAGGTCAAGCTATTATCCTGGTAATAGTTCCATTAGGAGTAATGATGTGAAAAGAGGTACTGCATTTATGAGCTGGGTTTCCTACTATGTTAATAGTGGGTCATTAAGAATCAGAGTAGAACAGTTTGCATTTACCCTTAGAATGCAGTAGGTCCTAAAAAGAAATTTCCCTCTCCTCCTGTTTTAATATATTAAGGGGAAGCAAGGGATAATTTTAAACACGTCCGAATAATCTGAACAAGTGGATTAAGGCCAACAATTAAACTAAATAAAAGAGTGGAAGCATCTACTCTGCTTACATACTTTGAGGTCCCAAGGCACAAAAGAGTATGTGAGGTCACCAGGGAAATGACAAATGTTCAGTTTGATCTGTACGTGAATAAGGACTTTTCTCAGATGCTTGCATTCATTCGAGCCATGCCCTTTAACTGTGTATCAATAATGAATAAGCTAGTGGTGGCTGAGTGGATCCTTCCCTGGGAACGTGGCATCTAATATAATCATCAGTGAACACGGCGGTGTGTAGCGTGTCTGAATGTGATGAGCTGGGAACAGAGCAGATCGGCTGCATTCCCCAAACAGCTGTCTGTTCACACGATAGTTCCTAGAGGACTCTTCATGAGGCTTTTTCTGGCTTTCTGCACTGAGAAAAGCAGGATATGGTACGGATGTTTAAAGAAAGCCACTGGATCACACAGACAATTTAAGAAGCAGGAGAAGACTTATAGAGTTTTAATTTCACTGTGAAATCCTCTAACTGGGTTAAAACTCCGGCCAGCTGTGAGAGCCCAGCTTCTGATTTGTTGACTCAGTGTTAACTTCTGGTCAGACAGACAAGCGGAAATCAAGACTTAACATCAAGCAGAACTGAAAGTGGGGTCCTCGTTAGATCTGCCAAACTGCCTGAGGCTGTGCGGGCCCGGGTCAAGGGTGAGAAAGGGAACCCGAGCGGACAAGGTTTCCCTTCGGGCTGTGCCCACCTCCTCCCATCAAGTGAGGATAAAAGCCAGTGCCCCTCCCACATTTCCCTCTTCCCTTCGACTCTTTCCAAGCTATGATTTGAAACCTCCCACGTGCTAAGTACCATCTATCTATCTCATTTAATCTTGGCAAGAACCCGGTGGCACAGGTATTGTGATCCCATTGGACAGATGACAAGCTCAAAGTTCGGGCAAGTTAAATGACCGGCCCGAGATGGCACAGCTAATAGGGATTATTTTCCACATAAATTAATTAAGTTTTAATTTAGCGTTGTATATGAGCACACAGATTCTGTAAAAGAATGATGACCGGATTCTCCATAGAGGCAAACTGACAGCTCAGATAATGCTTCCATGTGAGAGCTGTGAATGCTGCTCTACTTTGAACCACACGAAGCAGAAGTGTGGCAGCCAACGGGGGAGGGAGACCCAGGCAGGTCTGTGAGATCATGGTCCCCCCATATTAAGGGGCCCAGGTGGCCTTGGTATGGAAGGGAGAGGGACACGGACTCCGGTAGCTTGGGTGTATAGTGAGGGTGAAATAAGGACATCTGCAGAACAAAGACTGAAAGACTATGTCACACAGACCGGCATTCAAAGAATTACTAAAGGCTGTATGTACCTGAGGAAAAAGAAACCAAACGTGAAAGGAAAGATGGGGGTGGAGGGGAAGAAAGGGAGGGCATGACCTGTAGGATATTACGAATTACTGCGATGCCAAACTAATGAAAACGGTGTAGTACTGGCTCAGAGGCAGATAAAAGACCAAGTGTAAACATGGAAAAGGGGAGCTTAGCCTATGAAAGAGGTGGAATTACAATTCACGTTAAAAAAAAAAAAAGAAGTATGGTGTTAAAACGACTAACGACCCATAGAGAAAAACACATTCAATCGCTCCCTCACATTTTAGGCAAAAGTAAATTCCAGGTGGATAAAAGACCTGAATATGAAAGAGAAAACGTTAAAACTTTGTTGGAAAAAGAAAAAGAGAATGTCATTACATAATCAGGGCAGGGAGAATTTCTTTAAAAGGGCACAAGAAATGCACAAAGCATAAAGTAATCTATCTGACTGTTAAATCTAAACTTTGGTATGATAAAGGACTTCACCGGCAAAGTTTCTACAAGTCGGAAAGTGAGGAAAAATATTTTTAATACCTGTAACAGAGGAAAGAATGCATGTAAGTCAATAAGGAAACAAAAACCTAATGGGAAAATAGGAAAAGGATGGAAATTCACAGAGCAAAATAACCAAGTAGTCATAAATATGAAATGACGCTCAACCTTGTTAATTATCAGGGAACCCACCACTGAGGTGTCATTTGAGACCAATCAGACTGGCAAAGAGTAAAATTTGTTAACACCAGATGTTGGCAAGAATGAGGAAAGATGGGATTTCGTATCCATTGCTGGTGGATGTCTAAGTGACACTGTTGGCTTTAGAGAGCCATTGGGCAACACCTAGTGGTGCTGACGATGCTTCTACCCCGAGACTCAATTCCACTGCCCACTGCACGTCGTCCTCCACGGGAAATCGTGAGCAAGGAGAACCAACTAACTTCACTGTGTCTTAACAGAAGGCTGGGGAAAGAAAGTGCTTTATTTACACAGTGGTGAGCAGTTAAAACAAATGCGCTAGTTTTATAAGTGTGCTGATATGAGTAAACTTGAGAAACAAAGACACAGGCTTGCAAAAAGTAGAGCCTGAGGCCGTGTATAACATATAGACTCACAAATTCGCAAAACGGTAGTAAATGTGAGGTATGGATACACACTTACGCAGTAAAGTAAAAACAGCGTGAACAGGGAAGATTCACGGCAACTTCACGTTACGCTGCAGCAGCGGGGAGAAAGAGTCTGGTGAGGAACATTCTGATTCTTAAACTAAAGGAGCGGGGTGGTGGGGAGGGTATGAAGTAACATCTGTTTTCAATCTCAGTGGTAAGACGGAGAGAAAAGGAATCGCGGAAAATGTCTTCAACACATTCAAGATGAAGATGAATACCATTATTTCCACTTCTGACCTCAAGACTACTTACTGCTAAGGGGGACAAATGCTGTTCTTCAATCAGTCTATGAAGAAATCAGACAGTGTCTCCTAGGATGAGGGCATGGAAATGCCAATGCTGACTTGTCTCAAGCACACTCCTTACACACACTCTCTCAGGATGAGCACCAAAAGCTTTCCTTAAAAGAGAACCGGAAGACTCGGTGATCGGCCTGCTGGGAGGAACAGGTGAAGGCAAGAATCCATCACCCTGCAGGTCTCAGCTGAAATGCGACCTTCTCAGGCAAGGTCTCCCTGAGTTCGTTAACCAGTGGTTTTTAAATAATACCATCTAGTGATCGCCTAGACTATAAACTCAACAAGGGCAGAGATCACAGCTCTCTCGTTCATGGCTGGCACATAACAGGCAGCATAAATGTATGGTTTGTGGAAGAATAAATCTGAGAAACTCTTTCTCTGGTCTTTGACTTAACTTGAAAGAACTGAAGGAAGAGTTTCTTCAGTAAATAGCCATTGGTCTTGAAATACACGGAGTCCTGGAATTCATTTCAGGTTTGATTTAACAATAAGGCTTACAGTGGTTCGTCAATGAATGCACCTAAATATGAAGTCTCCAGATTAGAAGTAAAGATAAGGAGATACAGTCATGCAAACAATAATGTGTTTATTGATGAGATCGGAATATCCTACTGAACTGCATATGCAGGAGACTGCAAGGCGATCGGCTGTCCCAGCAGGGTGATAGCTACAGTAACAACCACCCAGTACTTCGTCCCTTGCTGCTGATCCTTGCACGGGGCTGTAACTTCCAGTTGGTTGTTGTAATGAAAAGCAATCTAGTTATCCATAAAACTGATTCCCAGTCGTATTTAATTATGAGAATTTGGACAAAATTCACTGACCCATAGTATTTCTGAACTGGAAGAGACTTGAAAAATTAGCCAAGCCACACTCTTTTATTTTCAAGAGAAGGTAGTGTTTCAAGACCTTACGTGGCAGGGTTGGGAGTAAACCTACGTCCCACGATGCTCCTTTCACTGTCTCCAAACTTGCTGGGACTTGGAGGTTTCAACAGTCTTGTGGAATCACAGTGATTCTCAAAGATTTGAGGCCAGAGTAGTCTGGAGGAAGAGAACAGTATTCTCTGTCTCCCTTTATTTAGTTTTTGCTACAATGGGGTCTCTGTCTAAGAGGAAGTGCCTTTAATGGTGTCTTACATTAAACAAAGTTAATTTTAATTTACTTTTATTTAAGAAAGCCCTCAGCAGACCTAGCCTGCAACACAACTAGTGGGAAGTACAACACTTTCCTTCGGCTTGCAGTGCTGTAACACGTTTGTTTCACGTGCTTGGTGTATTTTAAGGGGATGTATTATATCTGCTAAATATTAAGATCTGGTTGATAACGAACTTTGGTAAAATGGTATTTTACTCTTTACCCCTTTTTTTTAGCAAAGAGAACTATTTCAAGATCATAGATTTATAGAAATTCTACTTGGAAGGCATCTTGGAAATAGTATAACTCATTTATTTCATAGATCTGGAACTGAGAGCCTCAAGTGAAACAAAATTTAAAAGGTCGAGAATCCTCAGTTCAGACAGTTGGTCAGTGGCACAAAAGCCCGTGTCCGCCAAGTGCCCAAGCACAGCTTCATAGAATGCTTCTATGTTTATCTGTTCTTTATAGAAATGCATGAGGAGAAAGTGCTGAGTTTTTCTCTGAGTTCTTAAAGCTAGGGTTTCTTGGCACATGAACTTTCGAAGTCATTCCATGAGGTCCTGAGTTCGCCCACTAGCCAGTAACAGCCACAGGACCAGAATGAGTTATGACACATTTGGGAAGTTCGAGGACCATCTTATCCCTCACAACCACCTAAATTCAGAGATGGCCAAGGTGGGAAGAATAAGAATGATGAGCCGGGAGAGCGGTGGGGGTGATGCGGGCCTTGCCCATGGGGCTCAGGTCATCAGAGCAACACACTTGCCCCATCCCTGCCTGCATCTACCTGCGGCTGATGTCGCAGAGTGAACATTGGGGTGAAGATGCTGGGCATTAGGACAGGGCTGATGCCTCAGATTTTGTTTCCTGTTCTTTTTTAACAGTGACAACTCCCTTCTAATTGAGATCAGCTTGAAGGAAGTTTGGGGCTTATGTTGAGGCGGACAATTAAAAAGTTCTCAAACTTTTCCTTGATACTCTCTTTGAGGCATCAAGGATGCCTCCTTGATACTCTCTTTGAGGCCATCAGGATGGATGCTAGAAAAACACAGGGATGGATAAGTGTACAGATATAGCAAGGAGTCTTGAGATGGAAAAGACAGAAAATGGCACATTTAGCCTGCTTACGGATTCCATTTTGGGGTTTATTTAAAATCAAAATCCCACAAGAAACTTATTATACTTTACCTTTTGGAGATGATTACTCTCTGGCATGAATGAAAGTGCGAGAAACTACACTTCCTGTATTGCGTGTCGTGGAGACGGCTCTTTGACATTTAACAATAATCCACGCTTTCAGAGCCCCCGTGGAATACAAATTAGGTTTTATATTCAGGGTCGCCTTGATGGTTTTGACTGACACGATTTAGACCCTTCTTGAGTGCTCTGCACCACTTGATTTGTCTGTTGCTGTTTTTCTTCTATCTTCAAACTTATATTCTGCCTTCTCGAATTTCAGCTGCCCTCTTCCAACTGGTCATAGAGAAGTTGTGTGCTTATCCTGTTATTCATGCCTTGTATACATCCAATCGGGTGGAGTTGTGGTTTTTTTTTAAAAATACATTTATTTATGTAATTTATTCTTTTGGCTGCGTTGGGTCTTCGTTGCTACACACAGGTTTTCTCTGGTTGCGGCGAGCAGGGGCTACTCTTCCTTGCAGTGCGCGGGCTTCTCATTGCGGTGGCTTCTCTTGTTGCGGAGCATGGCCTCTAGGCGCGCGGGCTCAGTAGTTGTGGCTCACGGGCTCTAGAGCGCAGACTCGGTAGTTATGGCGCACTGGCTTAGCTGCTCCGTGGCATGTGGGATCTTCCCGGACCAGGGCTCGAACCCGTGTCCCCTCCATTGGTAGGCGGATTCTTAACCACTGCGCCACCAGGGAAGTCCTGGAGTTGCGTTTTGATTTTTAAGAAACCACCTTTTTCAGTGAGGATGAATTGACTGCCTGATTCCCTCCATCCCTCTTTCTTTCCTTCCTGCATTTATTGATCGTTAATTGTGTTTCACATGCCACGGAATATGCAAAGCAAATATTCCCCATGTAAGATTTGCTCCCTAGGAACTTACAGTCTTGTTGGAAAGATAAGATGTCTAAACACAAGTAGGATGACCATAGATCCTGATTTGCCCAGGATAGTTCACAATGTCTGTTTTCCTGGTGAAATGATTAACAGCACCATTTTCACTCTCAAAAGAGTCCCGGTTTGGGCAATAAATGATGCAGTCATCCTTCACATAAACCACGAGTAGCAAAGCGAAGGGTCAGGATGTATTGCTAAGCGGTCTAAAGGTAACATGTGCTATAGGAATTTAGAGAAAGGAGAAGTCAATGGAGGCTCGGGCATCAGGAGAAAAGTCTCATGGGAGAGATGATGAGACTTGGGCCGGACCAAGAATGAGCTGGATTTGTCTACGAAGAGAGGAAGAGCCTGCAGCCCTGGGGAACACAGCACAACTCAAAGTCCAAAATGAGTATGTGATGCTTGAGGAACAGTGTCAGTACTGGGCTGTGTCGCCGGGTAGAAGCCCAGGGAAATGTGGCTGGGAGGAGAGGAAAATCAGGTTACGGGAAGTCTGGGTAAGGCCAGGGTTTGCACTTGATTTCATGGGCAAAGAAGCGGTAGGAAAAATGTCATGAACTCTTGTCTTACAGAAGAAGAAATGAGGGTCAGGGAGGATATTTCAAGAGTGTTTCTGCCAAACTTCAGGGACAAGGTGATGGACAGCTTGACTAGGATGGTGTCAGAGAAGCCAGAGGCTGGTGAATGGGAGAGAAGGGACAAAAAGAACTGACGGGACCGGGTCGTGAAGTGGGATTAGTAGCAGAAGGAAAAAAAAAAAAAAAGGCATTGACGGTGATTCTGAACTTTCAAACTTGAAAAGTAGGAGAATGTTGATGCCTCTGTGAAAATTAATGTGTCTGCTACATCAATACCTATTTACATTTCTATCTCCCCTGACCTCTGTTCTCTACTTGTACCAGTTACTCCCCATACTAACACTTTCAGCTCACTGAGAACAGGGAGTGGATCCTACCCAGAGCCTGGTATACAACAGAGGCACTCAGTAAAGGAATGAATGAATGAATGAATGAATAGCTTGTATAAAAAAATGTGTCTGCTAGGGGGTGTTAGTGTTAGAAGCCCCAGGCCACCTTTCAGGTGATGCACGTGTGGGTAAGAAGGACCACCCCTGACTTTAGAAAGAGGCCAGGCCAGGCCCCCATGCCCGGTGGTTAGGCTGGATGTCCTGCGTGCCTTGATGCCTGCTGTCAACCGTCTCTCTTGCTCCTGGCTTGTGTCCACATTTCTACTTAGGATTTGCCTGCACTTAGTTGTAGATGGCTAAGCTGCCTCCACACGGGGGGAGATGAAGAGGTTGGGGGAGACATGTACATAACATAACCGACACTGGATGTGCTCTGTGATCAAAGGGACAGGGTGGATGCAGGAGCACCAGGGTTCTGAGAAATCCCAGGAGCTGATGATGGAGAAGTGTGAAAATCTAACCAAGAGCTGGAAGCACCAGAAAGAAGAACCTGGAAACACAGTCAGCGTAACAGAAGGCTTGACTCAAGGAGCAGTCGGTGAGAAAACCCGACTCATTCCAAAAGGCAGCGTCTCTCTCTTCTAAGGATGCTTTTAACCGGACAGATGCAGCCAGGCTTGCTCTTATACAAAGATGTCTTCAAGGCAGCCACAATAGATGACAGCTTTCAGTTCAATTTGAAATAAAGGTCTATGGATTTTGAGGCATTTTCTTAATGGAAGCTGACACAGATCCTTAGTTTTTTTTTGTGGGCTTACCATCAGTCCCTGGTACTACGGTGACAGCAACTATTCCACGATCATCTGCATAAACCCCTCTAGGGCAGCGATCCAAGCAAATGTCAACTCCCGAGTCTCTCAGATTTCTGCAGCATACCTTGTATGAGAGAGTCAATAACTCTTCGTGGAAATGAATTAAAATAATTGTCAGATCACTAGCACCAACGACAGGTCCAGGAGAAAAGCTACGAGGAATTATGCAATTTAACCAATTTTGGACTCATTATCCAATTCTGCTTCCCAGCAGTGGGAAAGAAAAGAGGAGAGATGGGGCATTACCTGAAGATGCTGGTGAGCGTTTCAGATTGGCCACACAATTCAGGGGTCTAAAGGAAAAAGAGATGGGCTACACAGAAAACACTGCCCCTTCCTTGGGACCTCTGACTTGCCTCTGCCAGAAAACTGTCATGATAAATAAACAGATCGGCAACGTCCACCAGGGGAAGGGTGTCCACAACATTGCAAAACACAGTCATGCTATAGGGGCCCTGCTTGTGCGACAGAAACTCATCTCTTTTGACAGGAGGCTGTTTATGTAATGAAATGCAGGCTGGGTGAGAATTCAGTCACCGGGACTTAGAACTGAGTCCCTGCGAGTTAATCCACAATGGGTTGCCATCCGTGGTGTGATGGGCTGAAGACAGATCAACAAAAGCCATTTCTTAACAAACGTCTCCATGTTTCCCTTTGCTCCTCATGCGGATAGAGTTGTCATTTTGAGGAAGGGGAGGTTCCTTTTCCGAGCTTACGGAAGACCAGTGACAAAGCAGGGACAGTCTTGCCACTCTCTCTGGCCCCAACCCGAAGGATTCTGGTTCATTAAGTCTGGGATGGAGCCGAGGCAGCTTTAAGAAGCACAGCCCCGGTTAAAAACCCCTGGGGCAAACTGTGTTTGAGTCCATTGCAATGGCATTTATATACATGAAGTTAAACGCTTAAAGGTGAACGGGTTGGTGAGGACTCAAGGCCCAACGCTTAGAATAGACTTTAAACAGTTCTGGAGGCGAAAGGCTTTCTTACTTACTTCACTGAAGCTGCATTGAAATTATTCTGTAAGTTAACCTCTTCCGTTCTCTTTGCATCTGGGACACTGCTCATCCTTCAAGGTCTGGTTCTGATGTCACCTGTTCCGTGAGCCCTTGTCTTACTGGGACTTCCAGCCTCTGTGCTTTCTCCCTCCGTGAATGATGGGCACTTGACGTTTATTCTGTTCTACCTCGGAGACGGTTCTAGGTCCTGGCTCACCGTGTACGTGTGTGTCACTCCGCTGGACTGCACGCTCCTGAAGGTCAGGGGCCACGCCTCACTAGTCTCCGTCACCCGTTCCTGCCTCACAGCGGGTGCGTGGTAAGCGCGAGTGTGGTTAACAGCAACGCCATGCCTGCTGATGATTTCTGCGTTTGTGAGGTCCATGAAAATACCGCCAACGTTTTGGTGCTCTCGTGACTTCTCCAGTCTCGGAAAAGCGGCAAAGACCAGTGGGTCTTTTGTATCGCACTGTTTGCTGCGGAAGTTGGCTGGCTCAGCGCTTCAAATACGCCGTCGGGGAGCCGGGCCGAGTGCTTGCCAAAAACGGAGATGACATTTTCTGTAGCGATGATAAAGCTTCACGGAAAAGTACGCATCTGTTTATTGCTCCACCTGCTAGACTCGCGCAGAAGTCTGGCGGTGCTGTTCGTCCACTTTGGTACACGAGGCAGTTAACCACTCAAGTCCTGGGAGGCACTGCGGGCTCGTCTGAAACCAGGGCCCTTGTGTAACAACACAACAGGGAAGAATCAGTTTAAGCCCCGGAGAGTCATCGGATGAGAGCCGCTGACACACGTTATCTTCTCATTTGCTCCAGGAGAGATGCAGGGCAGCCTACAGAAAAGGGGGTGCTCTTAGCAACAGAGGAAGGCGAACGTGTGCCGGAGGGCTGTGCAGCCAGTACAGATCGTGACCGATCGAACCGGCGGTTAGCATCGGAGCTGGGATGGCACTGCTCTTCCCAGGGCGGTCTGGAAACAGCCTGCCCCAGTCACCTGCAGGGGCCTGTTCAAAATCCAGATTCCTGGGATTACCCTACACCTACTGAATTAATCTCCGAGGATGGGACCCAGAAATCTGGGAATTTTGAACCAATGCCTCAGGTAATTCTGGTGCACACTGAAATATGAGACCAGCTATGGAAGGGGCTGAACACACAGGGCTCTGCGTATGGAATGACCGACATTCAACATCACCCACCTGTCACTGGACCTCCATAAAAAGAGGGAGAATGCAAACAACAACAACTAGGTAATAGTTACAGACAAGCTATGAATCTGATGTCATTAAACAGTCGTTATAGATTATTTTGTTGTCATATATTATGCAGGTCTATCCTGTTTTAAGCTGATCTGATGTGTAAAAATCTGAACAGATTAGTTAACAAATGAATATTCATTTTCCAAAAGGATTTCTTGAATGAAAGCATTTATCAACTGGTTCCAATGGCCAAACACTTCAACTAGAATTGAATTTACATACAACGCTGGAAGACTGCTTCACGCAGGGCAACCTGCACACGCTTTCTTTGTGGTCCTGTGCACCGGAAGAGTCTCTTTCCCTAGGGAAGCGATCACACTTCTATCTTTCCCTCTACTACGACGGGACTGATTCTCACTGTCTTCAAAGGAAGACCTGCCCTTGAAGCTAATAAATAAACTGGAGGACAGCTAAGCTTTACCTAGAAATTCATTCTGAATACAACACAACAACTGAGCGGTCATTTAAGATCATTAGTATGGCCACCTTCCCAGTGGAAGTTATAAGGAATCCAAAGTGCTAAATTTTAAGATAGAAATTTAAAGCTGAGACCCCTTTCTTTCTTTTCATATAGTCCTCGTAGAAGGTATGAAGTAATGGCTCTGGAGTGAGAGAGGCCTGGGGTTAAATCTTGGCGCTCCCACTTACTAGTTGTTTCCTTTAAGTTTACTTAATTTCTCATAGCCTCAGTTTCCTCTCCCATAAATGGAACTAAAATCATCAACATCGTAGGGGTATTCGAGTCCAAGCTGATGTTCTAGCCTTGTCCTTACAGGGAGTTCTCAGAACACACAGAAGTTACTATCAATAAATAAAAAATCAGATGTAGATTCCACTCCCAAACATATTAAAGTCTATTTGAGATCAGATAGAAAACAGCTATTCACTTTTTGGGAATAAATCCAAGGAAATGAGTGATGATATACAATAAAAATGGAAAATAAAGGAGTTCCAAAATGGCAAATATAGACCCTACGTGTCTCTAGAGTTGCTGGAATAGGAGGAGAGGTTTTGGTGGTCTGTTCAGCAGAGCCTAGGAAAGGGTGAGGTCACATGAAGTGTCAGAAGCATAGTCGAGTGTCTGGAGCACCACCACCCAAGGAGGGTTCCCGCCCAGGGTTGCTCTGATCCCCGCGGGCCATCCCGGCCGGTCAGCAGCACTGATGCTCCCCGACAGCAGCAGTGCAGTTTGTGCTACATGGAGTGAACGAAGGGCAGTAGAGTGGTTCTTGCACTCGATAAGGAGACGTCGTTTCCTTTGAATGCAAGAGGATTCAAAAACCTAGTGTAGTTTGATAGTAATAAAACTTTCTCCGTTAATCACTATGAAGCTGAATTAAAAACCATAACCCGGGTTCTAAAAATGGCTTTACTGCAGCTACACTTTCTGAAGAGCATTCAGAGGTGCAATGATTACGTCAATATCGGATAACTCTCACTAGGTCACCCTGTGTGGTCTCCTGGGCATAGGACACCAAGAACTAGGTGGTCTTTGGCAGGTAAAGCATAAAGGGAGGAGAGTACACCTGGGTCCTGACCTCCCTTCTGCATCCTGGCTGTAAAATCATTTCCAAATTAAATCTAGGATACTGAACTATCCTTAGCCCCAAAACCTAAGACTCCACTCAATAAGATCCTAAGTTGCTTCTTCCCAGAGTTAAATTCAAAGTGCTCAGGTGAAAGTTTCTAATTAAGGATCCTTTCATCATCAACACCTTGGGTCATACCTATAAATGAATTTTTAGTGAATTACCAATAAGTGGTACCTATCATAAAACAGATGAGGCTGAGAAAAGAAAAGCATGATCTCTACAAAGAGGCTTGTACATATTTTTCAAGATACTGTACTATGGGGACTATTGATTATAACTACGAAGAGATATGTTAACAATCCCACGATACACTCTGCTTTTTAAGTCCATTTCTGTTCCTGTTCGTGAGCATTTTACAGGTTTTCCTTGTTTCCCATTCTTGTCTTAACCAACTTCATCACTTTGTTTGAAACAAAATCCAGCCTCCACTGTTGTTTTTACTGAAGGTTTCATAAAATCAACCAGTCTATGTATATTCCTAGGTTGTAGAACTTTTCAAATTAATACAGTATTGGTGCACTGTCCCATAAAGGATGGAGGAAGAAACACTGAGTATTTAGTATTTGCAAAATCTTTTCAAAATATGTGGTAGACAGCAGTAGTAACATGAGTAGTCTTCTTGCCATTGTTATGTAGAAAGAAACAATTTTATCGCTTTGCCAGATTACTCAGATTCGAAAGACTTGGTTAGGGAAGTCAGTTTCTTTTTTTAACTCTAATAATAGCATGAAAAACTGAGTATAATAATTCAATAAGACCGTCAATTAGGAGTTGCTCAGACTTCCTGGGTCTCTCCCATGTATACATGGTATTAAATTTTGTGTGATTTTTCTCTTGTTAAAGAAAAGAAAAAAACCTTCAATGAATAGCTACTTCCAAAAATCGCTTTATAGTATAGTGTGTGGGTTAATAAACGTTTAGCGAGTCAAAGTACGGCATGAAAAGAAAAAAAATATTAGGGAATTAAGAGAATTGTATTCAAATTTATATTCAGTTTTGGTTTCCATTTTTTTTTTTTGTTTGTTTCATTGGCACTTTATTAAGTGGTAGAAATTTACAGCAAGATTTTGACATCAATCCTTCCAAATTAGGTGAGAGAAGACCTGCGGATGGATGTTTAGTACTAGGCCCATTATGTCAATAAATTAAGGGCAAAGTCAAGAGGAAAAATAAAAACCTATGTCCATTCACTCACCCAACGTGTATTTATGGAAACCTGGCTGTGTGTAGAGCTCTCAGTGAAGTGCAACAGGTAATAAAAAAGAGGAAGACAAAGCTTCTTCTCGAGGCGCTTGTAAGAAATTGTCAGAATAAATCAGGTAGGAACGTTGGCTGATCAGTATGAACAGGGTGTCTTCGTAAGAGAGACAAACCTGACGCCATATTCATACTCTGAATGAGGATTGTAGGAACGTACGTGGTACCCTCTGAAGCGTGGGATGATGGAGGCCTTTCAGCTGTCTATGCTTTTTTATGGTTTGGATTTTTTACAAGCATGTGTTATTTTTGTAATCAAGGAAAAAAAGTCAAAATTGAAATACTTCTATGAATCAACACGGCAGGTAAACAAGTGAAGATACAATATCTCTGGCCTTAGGTTGTTGGTGCCTTATGGGTGGATTTCTGTCTGTTTTAAAGTTATTTTGTTGTTCTAAAAGAATTTTTTAATGCCAGGTTTAATTCAACAATAAAAGAAGAGTATGAACAGTGTAAGTTCTTTGGTTTGAATAACCTGCTTTAGTATGCATTAGGGGCAGAAGAGCCCTCGTTGCCATTTTTATTTCTAGCTAAAGGGGAGGGCTGTGAAGATGATCAAGGGATGTTTGCTATTTCTGTGTCTCATATACTTTTTCAAACTACTGTACGACGTCCAGTCTAGATTGAAACTGGTAGCATAAAACCCGTATCAGTCTGCTTGTAATGATAGATTTCATTATCATCTATGATTAGGGTAACTCTTCTGTCATTAAGATGGAACACAGTCATTCATGATTCCCTAATTTCCAAACCCTTTCATACTGTTAATATACTGCCCTGGAAAAAAAGAAAATGAAAACAATCCCTGGCTACATTTCAGCATGTTTAAAAGCTTCAGCATGAAAAGCATCGGCAGCCTTGCCCTTCATGTTGCCAGAAATCCCAGCCACACATATTAAATCCAAATGGGACCCTTCTTCACTTCAGCAAGTCCTAGTTACATCATTGACTCTTTGTCAAATTCTGTAATCTTGTTTTTAGTGTCGCTTCAGGCTGAATCATTCTTTTCAGAAATGGCACAGATTGTGATATCTCTGTAGCTTACTTAATACAACTCAGCTGTCACTTTAAGTGAAAAAACTCTGTTGGAGGATGAGAAGTTTTCTGTTAATGAAGGCTCATGTCCTTCTGGCCGTGAACAAAGGCTGCCTGGTACTTGCTAACTCCATTTAAAAATCGTATTATTTTGCAAAGTTAATTGTGGGATTCCAAGTACCCTCTAAGTGCTGTTGAATTCGTTTACTCATTTTGCACGGTGGGGGGACCAGGGGTTGGGCGGCAGCGCTCTGTGTGTCAGTCCACAGCCAGACAACACGGCAACCCCGGGCGGGGAGAGACATCCCGAGCGGTGATTCTGGTGTAACTGAGGCCTGATCCGAAATTTCATTTTCATGGCAGTTGTATTTATATTTGCAAATTCATTTACATTCTTTCTGAAAGTCACATCTAAATACTTCTGTTACCTAAAATTACATTTATCAGAGTCCTAAGTAAGGGCATTTTATTTTATTTATTTATTTTTTTAAACATTTATTTATTTATTTTTGCTGTGTGCCGGGTCTTAGTTGCGGCATGCAGGATCTTTTTTTTTTTTAGTTGCATTATGTGGGATCTAGTTCCCTGACCAGGGATCGAACCTGGGCCCCCTGCGTTGGGAGCGCAGAGTCTTACCAACTGGACCACCAGGGAAGTCCCAAGGACATTTTTAAAGTAAGAAATAAATGAGAAGGAAAATTAAATTTAAAATATGCAGTACATCTAGGATGTGGACCTGGTTGTAAATGAGGACCTACACATACGTGCGCCTGCGTGGCTATCGTAACGCAGTGGGATTCAGACACGCCTTCACACGTGTTAATGGGGAGACCCAGGGACTTGTTTGCATGTAACTGGCACGACTCCATGTCACAAAACCAGAAGGAGCAGAGTAGGGTCTGGCTTCACATTGGGATCACTTCCATTTAAAGTATATTTAGAAGCAGTGACCTAGTAAAGCAACTTCTGAACTTTGGAGAGAACTCTTCTACCTTCTTTTCAAAAGAGCATCACAGCTTTATTCTTACTTACAACTAAAAATCTAAGTAGAAATCCTGTTTTGATGAAGTTCTTAGAAATGACTGAAAGGAAAAAGTACTTTCATTTTCAAAGTTAGTTAAGGAACAACTTTTCAGTTCTGCAGCACATCAGACTGGCTCTTAAATTCTGATTTTAACAAATTAACATCACCTTGAAATAGCAAATTCTAGTCGTATTTGGGGCGGAGAGTTAGGGAGCTCATACCCAAAAGCCAGGCCAGCGGGCAGATGGCCAGCGGCAAGTTAAATTCGCCTCTAGTTCATTTACTACACTTTAAGCTGCATCTTTATGGAATGAAGGCAAAGCTTAACAAAGACCCCGTAAAATGAAATGATGCAGACCAACCTTTTATTGCACCCACAATATTTTGGTCTAGTCCTTTCCGGTTGTCATTGAGTCCTCTTTTCCTCTTCCCATTGGGTAAGGAGTTAGCCAAAGTCTTGTCATCAAAAAATGCACACACCAGTTTTCTAAACAGAAGGCTTCCTGAGCGAGTGTAGTTTGACAGTATAGAGTCCAGCTGAGATTTAGGCATAAACACATCGAAGCCTTCAGCAAGTTGCACTTCTGGCTACCAAAAGAACATAAATATGTCATTAAAAGCAAGATTGGAAGCAACCAACTGTGGGCATACGTGCAACAAAAAAACATCACTAGCTCTTGCAATGGCCATATACTCTGCAAAGCACACAGCCTCGGCTTTGTGTGACAGTGTTTGCGACTTACAAAACCAATTACTAGTGACCGTTCACCAAATGAGATGCTCTAATTCCAATATCAAGTCTTGTCAAAAGCAGTGGAAAGGAGTACGCTGGAAAAGCATTCTCGGCCTTAGAGAAAGTTAAGAGAAAGCTGGATAATTCCCAAAGCATTTAACTCTAGAGCTACCCAGGGGACTTGACACTCTTGGGTGAAACGTCTTCATTTTGTAAAGGAGGGAACACAGGCCCAAAGAGATCACAACAAAAATGACTTAAAACTAATTTAGACGCACTCGGTGCCTTACTATTTACAGATCACTTTCTCCTGCGTTAAATAATTTGACCTTATTTGCCTAAGGACACAAACACGAGGCTACCCTCTAGGTCCCATGCTCTTGGCACTAGGCCAGCGGTTTTAAGCTGTGGAGCTTTTTTTTTTTTTTTTCCTCCAGTGAAAACTTAGGTCAACTAATACATCAACAACAATGCTGAGCAGGTGCCCTGATCCCTGCTTTTGGGAGGAAAATCTGAAGCCCTATCCCAGAGCACCAATGGAAAACCAGTGTGCCAATCACAGTGTTTCCCTGCTGGGGGTTTCCTGACTGGGATGCTGGATCAGAAGGCCGATAAGGGCCCTTTCGACTTGGACTCTACCACATAAGCTCAGACACTGATAATACATTCTCTATGTACATGCCATGGACGTTTACAACCCACCTTCCCATCTTTCAACCCAGCTCACACCATTTCCTTTTCAAAGCCTTTCCTAACTGTTTCTTTCCCGAGGAGGCGGTTATGCATGCTTTGTCACTGCTATTTATTGGACATACTTATATGACTGTGTTTACTAGACCGTATTATAATTATTGATTAGATCACGGCCCTTCCTGTTGCCTGGAACTCAGTCTTTGTTATCTCTAGGGCCTGGCACATTGTAGGCACTCAGTAAATTCTTGTTAAATAGATAAAAGTTCATCAGTCATTATCTAAACTACTAAGTCATTTACTGTTGATTGTAACACGACGACTTTAAAATAATAACTTTAAGGTGAAGAAGAGCAGTTGGTAAACTTTTGTTAGAAAAAAAGTCAGAAGGAATCTTCACTTAGGATGTATCATAAAAGCTTTTTCTTAGATACCATATTTAAAACTTTGCAAAGCTGATACTACTTTAGATTTTCTAAGTCATATTAGAAGTGTGAGGATTTGGGACTAGTTTTTCTCCTGGGGAGTAGGAATTATTTTTGTTTGTCCTGCGGTCAGAGTAAAGGGCTCAGAGAAGGGCTTAAATGAATCAGATGACGTGGGGACGACCCTCCCAAAGGGAATTCTCAACTGGATTTTCCAGAAAGTCATCTCACTTCTCCGCTCTACTTTGCCATTTGGCTTTTGGTCTCTGAATGCTTGGTAAATATCACTATGAACACAGTGCTGCCGGATGGTTTCCTGACTTTCGCACCTCAGTGCTGGTGAAGGTCTGCAGAGGCTGCAGTGCCCCCAACTCCTGGGACAGAAGCTGTACACTCGGCACTCAATGCACGTTGGCTGAATGATTCGATGTAGCAATGTTAGGATTGAGAGAATTCTACCATCAAAATCGAAGATGACGTCTCATTTATAATCAGAATTTGATTTTGCACATCCTATCGCTGACTTTAGACCTTTAATGGTAAATGAACTGATCACAGATTTTTGCTAAGCACTCCATTAACAACAACAAAAAAAAGGACCGCAGTCTACTTCATAGAAACAGCAACTCACAGCTATTTGAGGACCCGGGCTGGGGGGTACGGTAGCCCTTAAATTTGCAAGAGAGAAAAGGGAAAGATACCATACCATCTTCTCTCGTTCAGGTATCTCTGCTGGATTCTGGTACCCCCAAGCAGCTGTTTAAAATTCAGCCATCTTGTAGGACTTGGACCCGGTTTGAGAGACTCTGACCTAAACTAGCCACCAGGCAGAACTAGCCACTTCTTTCTTCACATATGCAGAGTATTTTCTACGAACTACGTTTCTGGCACTTTTCACACTGCATTTACTTAGTCGGGAGTTTGTGTTTCTCATCAGAATGTGTACTGTCTTTTGCATTCAGAGTGCCAAACACCCAACTAGCGCCTGATAGATTTTTCTCAGCATCAACAAAACACTATGTAAGAATTCATTCAAAATGACTAGTATTGATTTCGAGGTCTTTTATCCCCACATAAAGGAAGCATGTGTGGAGTCTGCCCTGCCCGGGTCCGGCACGCCAGTCTTCTCCCCGCAGGGCCCACGCTAGCTCAGGGAGCAGGCTACCTAGAGAACACTGCCCTGGCTCAATCAATCGATATTTACTCAGCATCCTCCGTGTGGAAGGAGTTTAAGGTCAGGCTCACTAGACGAGACACGTTCACAAACCCCCAGCATACAAAGTGGAGAACGATAAGTGCTACAAGAGGGGTACAGACCGTTAGGCAGCGTTTGGCTGGTGAAGGGGGAAGGGGTTTTGGTTAGGAGGCCAGGATAGCATTTTATCAGGGCCCTGGAGGTAGGATTTAGGAGAGAGATGCAGTCGCTCTTTCTGGCATCTGCTGCAACCCCTAAAACTAAGTCTCTGGAGGTCTCTGTGGAGCCGAGAGACTGCCTGTGGGGTCAGAGTAGCATTTTGATTTCTGAGATGCTCTCCCGATGCAGAAGCTGTCGATGCTTCGTGTTCCACTTTCTACTGCCAGACGGTTGTTGTTATTTTGGAGCGCTCCTTCCAGATCAAGGAACATGAACTGGCCCAGCTACGCGTCCCTTACAAAGGAGTCCGTTTTATTAGGTGGAGGCCAGCAGCAGAGGCCAAGGTGACTGGTCTCTGCCCCTCCCTGCTCCTCGCACGCTTTCTTTCATGCAAGTTTCTTAGCTGGTTGTCGGTGTGCACTAAGGGGCCACAACGCAATGAACCAATTCCTTTAAAAAAAAAAAAAAAAAAAAAAAAAAGAGGGGAGCTTTACGTCCTGAGATATGAAGAAAAGATACAAGGTTGATTAATCTCAAATTTTTACTCTGAAACCTTTTTATTTCTCCCACTTTAGAAATATAATGGCAGGTGGATTACAGCCGTGTAATGATCCACAACTTTGCACTTATATTTAAAAACAGGTTAAAACTCTTTAATTGTATGCTTGAATCTCTTCTTTTTGTTTACTGTCTAGTCGAAGCGAGATCTCTCTGCTTACTGACGATGGCTATGATAGAAACCACCACTATTCCAAATGAGTATCGTTTTAAAAGCTACACTTCCTTTGACAGAATTACTATTTGATACTCGAGTGAGGACAGACAGCTAATACACTAATTTACAGATTCTATTGATTACTGAAGTAATATGATCTTTAAATGATGACATCCAAAGTATGGGGCAGGATTTACGACAGTTGGAGTCACCATTTTAAGAGTTAAGAGTCTGAGTTCCCGCTATAAGTTTGGATTTCCATGTATGTCTTGCCGAGTTTCAGTACCTCAGCCACTTAGCACAGTTATGCACCAAATGTTGAATTTTCCTACCCAGTGGTGTTTCATCTTACACCCAGTGAAGTTCGGGAGGCAAAAACTGCATGTAGTCATGAGGACTCTTGAAAATGTTCTTGGACCCAGGCCTGTGGACACACTAACCATCTTGCTTCTCTCTGCATTTCAACTGTGGTCTCCCTTTGCTTAGAAGTAGTTGGGGTCAAGGTCTAGTTTGGCTGGGGGGATCCCATAACACCTGGTAGACTAAAAGATTTTCCCCTAAGTCTCTCTGAACATATCATGTGACTCCTCTATATAATCTAAAGAAAAAATGTAAAACTATATTAAGGCAATCATAACAAATTAATCACACAGGGAATATTTCTGATATTGGCTGTTTTATATAAGGTATTGTCAGTAGCAAATTACAGTAAGACACGTAAAAAGCTACATGTGGTCATTGGTTAAAAGAGTAAAAGGAAGTGCGTGAATGTTCATATTGGGCATTAGCCCCAGGTTTTTAATTGCAAACTGGTGAATTATACACAATAGTTCTTACACTTGACTTGCCACCTAGTCAAGTTTCAGACTGGCTCAAGACTGAAACCTACAAGGAAACTATGGATGAAAAGGCAGGATTTGGACTGAAAACACATAACAAAATTTTTAAGAATGTTTAAAAGCTATAAATTCAACCTTTCTGTTCATAGTATTATCATACACAATGATCCTTTTTTCTCACAGTATTTATTTAGCAGTGTACTAGATGTACTTCTACAAAAATGAGCTTTAGTTTATGAAATTAAAAAAACACACAGAACCCCTTCATAACTGATTGTATTTTGCTCGCAAATGCAATCTGCTTCTGTTTGAGAAAAACTGAAATTGTTCCCTATAACTCAGGTCTGCTCCAGGTAGATTTAGCAAGTATTACCATTACTGTTTATTAAATGCCACTCCAAGATCATGGCCAATAAGCTGGGCAGCCCCAAGAACCCACTGGATTGGAAGGCGGGCCTGCTCTCGTTGGTCCAGCTGGCACAGCTCAAAACAGCGTGGCCTGGGGACGTGGCAGAACCGAGAACCACTGCATCGAGGGGGCAGAGGCCCCATGGTGGGTGGACCCATTTTGTAAAAAGGCAAGTAAAAAATGCTCAGGCAAGAGTTCCATCCCAAAGTAGGCGTGATCTCTAGACTAGCACATACTGGACGTTGAATAGGATGATAATTACAGGAAGTCATTAAAGAGTCAATTCTGGATTTTTATTCGACAAAATTTTGGTAGAACTAAGAATTTCACAGGGGGGAGTTCCCTCGCGGTCCATGGTTAGGACGCGGTGCTTTCACTGCCGGGGCCCTGGGTTTGGTCCTGGTCGGGGAACTAAGATCCCGCAAGCCTCGTGGCATGGCCAAAAAAATAAATGAAAATTAATTAATTAACGAATTAATGAATTTTTAAAAAGACAATACAGTTTGGCTCCTTGAACACGCCTCCATGCACTTGCATAATGAGACACTGTCAAGTCATTCAGGGGTGTTTTCAGCACCGTCCTTTCTCAGGTGGCAAATTAATGGCTGAGGACTTGGGCTTGATTTATGCTCAAGCTATTTGAGCCAGAATGTTTAACACATGAGACTTCAGCCACTGCAGTCTAGCTGCTTGCATCACAACTCCAGTGAAACTGCTCCTCGGGGAAGATGTCCACCACTGAGGGCCAGTCCTTAACCCTCTGGGCAGAGGCCGGCTCCACCTTGACAGCCTGCTAGCCTTACGTCCTACTACCCTGTGATGACTGTTTATGTGTTTTCCTCATATGGTATACTTGAAGGGCGAGGACTCCTTCATTTCAGTAGCCCTGGAAAATGGCGCTACGATTAGCGTGTCTTCGCTACTTACTATAGCCCAAGCCCTAGGCTAACGCGCATTACGTGGGTTTTCTAATTTAATTCTCATCATCCTATGAAGCGGCCACTTTCCTGATCCCCAGTCTGCAGATGCAAAAACTAAGGTTTAGAGAGATTAGGTAACTTGTTTAAGGTTATCCGGCTAATAAGTGGTGAAGCAAGGATGTGAACCCAGGCAGTCTGCACTAGAACTTAAACTCTCAAGCATATGACTGCCTTAACTTCAGTGTGTCGATGAATAAATTAAAAAATCACTTGCTTGACTGATTTGCTTTACCAGGTCCCAGTGGATTACTTTATTTATTGGGCGAAGAAGAAATTAAGAAAACAGATTCTGAATTCAGGAGCTATTTATGTTGAAAGCACCAATGCATTTTAAATTATTTGTTTTAAGAATGACATAAACATTAACAAAATGATCTTAATTTGATGGGTATCCACAGCTGTATCTTCTGATAACTGCTGTGTTGCCTAGGATTACTGGAAAGTATTCATAGTAACGACACCAAACAGAAAAACACTTCCTATGTTTTTTAAAAAACATTTTGAAATATTTTAAAAAAAACTGATGTTAGTGTTTCACCGTGGCCAAAGAACAAGCCAAACGAGAAGCAACAACAAGGAAATAAACCTGAGCCACGTATATCTGCCCTGAAAACCCAATAAATCCAACCAGGTAGGGAGAAACAGTGACTGCAAAATATTCCCAACTGTCTGGTCTGAGTACTGGCAGAATCCTGGGTTGGGAACTCCTAAAGAAAGAATTAAATATTGTGTTTAAATATGAAATTTGGTTTGGGGTTTCTGCTTTTGCTTCTGTGTAGTTCAGGTTTCAATTTTATTTAATGTGCTAACTTAAAATGGGTCAAGTAATCCTGCCCCCAAAGAGGGGCAGGATTTCTGGCCACTCTCTTTTTAAAAACACTATTAGCTCCTGTGTATTTGTTCGTGTCTATGTACACATAAGTTTACTTAACAAACGTATATTTATCCCTATAAAGGTACTTAGCTAGGACTGCTAAGGTTTAAAAAAGACCCAGTATTTACTGAGTGCTTAAAACATACCAGGTACTATATTCTAAGTGCTTTACATAGGTGTCTTCATTTAACTCTTCCAGCCAGCCCCGTCGCTGAGGTTAGCACTGTCATCATTCCCATTTTATGGAGAGAAAACTGAGGGAGGCGAGGGTGGGTGCACTTGCTCGGGGTCACACAGCCGGGCTTGTAGCCTGGGCATCCTGACCTCAGAGGCTGCACCCTTAACCATGAAGGTCTCCCCCAGAGACTTCCAAGTAAACAGCACACACAGCCGTAGTCTAACCTTCCAGGTCTCCTTTGTGTCACAATCGTCTCATGAACAGTTAGTGAGCGGCGGTCACGTTCAAGAACAGGGCTAGAGCAGGGGCCCAAGTCTGGCACTCAGTGGGTGAGGGCACACTCAGCCCTGGTCTGGGAACCAGCTCCACCTTTCTGGCTTTGTGGGCTTGAGCAGGCTGCTTAAGCCCTTTATGCCACCGTCTCCTCATCTATAAATTGAGGATAATACTAGTACCTCAAAGAGTAAGGATGAAATTTGAAAAATTATTTGGCAGCGGATAGCACACAAACGCTACTGCTACTATTAATGCTATTATTATTATTATTTTAAAATGTATTCCCTGCCCTTGAGAAGCCAAGGGGGAAGGAGAGGAAATCACGTAAATAATTACAAACTGGTATAGCAAGTCCTATAAAGGATTGTTGAAATCATACTGGTGCTTTGGGCGGGGGGATGTGTGCACAGTGAGGAATAACAGGGAAAGAACAAGAAAATAGGAGTTAAATTGAGGAGAGCGTTCTGATTAACGCCAAGTCCTAGACCCAGAGTTTTAAAAGGTGATTTTGTATATTGTGCTTAACACAAACGGAGACGTTTGGCCATATGCTGAGTACCTTTTATGTGCCAGGCACCGCAGGAGGATTTCCCTATGTGCCCCAGGTCATTTAGTGCTGACAGCACTCCGAGGTGCTGGGCTGTAGCTGGTTTTGATTAGGGCTCCCTGTTTCTCTGCACTGAGCAGGGATACCCGTCAGGGGTCAGAGGGTTGGCAGTCCACCTGCAGTGATCTACAGCCCCTCACGTCTGTGCCTAGATACACAAATTTGTATTGGGGTGACTCTAAAAGTCACAGCATAAAAAAAGATAATGCATTGTGAACTTTAAACAATTTACAGTCATTTTTTTTTTTACATTTAAAAAACAATAAAGCACAGGTTTTATGTGTCCTTTTTTCATTGCTTCCCGCTCTCATCTTTCTCCTGTGCTCCAAACGTCTAATGACCTTTTGAGGACACTCGGCTTCTTTTTACTTCCCATCCAGCACTGAAGGCCTGCTTCTTCTCCGTCCTCCCTGTCTCAGTTAAGGAAATCAGTAGCATCTAGTAACCAACCTCGTTTTCCGGGATAGAAATGTGGGGCTTACTTCTCCTGAGCCACCAGGTCCTCTGTGTGGGCACCCCCGGGGGCCTCTCATTTCTCTGTCCCTGCAGGCTCACTGCTCACGTACAGATGCTCCCCATCTCTTGCCTGGCCGCCTGGAATTACCTTCTTCCTGCTCTCTTTGCCTCTAGTCTCTTTTCTATATTCATCAATCATCCACAGTGCTGTTCCGGATTCCATTCTAAACACAGGTATGATTATTCCTCTACTTGAAATCTGCAATGGCTCCCTAGTGCCCACAAGATAAAAAAGGCCCAAGGGCCTCGGCAGGACACATCAGGGCTTTCACTGTCTGACTCGATCCCATGTTTATATCATCATCTGCTATCAGTGCAGGCCACACAGCTGCTCTAACTACAATGGACCACACGCCCAGTCCTATAACTCTGGACTTAATCGTCCCAACACTGGGTACTTTTCAGAGCCCATCTTCAGATACACAATGCCCATCTTCTTATATATAATCCAGTTATATTACCTTTTCTCCAATTGATTTTATAGAATAATTCCTACAAGATTATGGTCTATTTTCTGTTTTCTCCTCTGGACTTGCACCAAAGTTTAAAAGGCTCACGGCTAAGAAATAATAGAAGACGAGAAGGGCACCTAGATTCAGATGCCTTAGCACTGATGGTCTCATCGCCTAAAGGGCCAGCCTCATTCATGCCATCAAGACTATCCGGGGACACAATTTCTGATGACGGGACTCACTGTGTGGTCCTCTAGGTGCAGTGACAATTTCCGTGGAATAGATGAATCAAAGGGCATATCAGTTGGGTGATGTAAAGATAATATCTATGTACGCTTTTGCTTTTCTTTAGAAGCATGTTATTCTCCAAAGACAGTCAGCACCTAACTGAGTTTACATGGACAATTCTGAACGTGCCTTATTAAATTTAATACCTCTTGTTAGCAAAAATCATCATGAATAAAAAGCAAATTATTTTTTGGTATTTAAATTACAATACTGGTATTCGTAAAGATAAGAAAAATTCTATTCTATTTCACTAATGTACATAAAGCCTTTAACAGACCTTTCTCAAGTTATCTCTGAAGTACATTTAGATCTTAAAAATTTTTTAAAAAGGAGCAAGTTCAGTTATTCGCATTAGATCGACTCACGCAGGAGACGATTTTCACAACTCAGATGACTGCTCCTGATACATTAATGCCTATCACAGAAAAGAAGGCCTAAAACATTCAAGAAAAATGTAAAAGTATTATGAAAACTGCTTCAGACTGAAGGTACTTTGTGTTGTGGAATCATTTACCTCTGCTTCCAAATGTGTGATCCATGTGGGCTTTGAAACCAGGGCCTCGGCTGCAGTAACAATGGGGTAGGATTAAATGAGCCAGCTGGTCCAGGGTAGAATGCTGTCGTCATTAATGATTTTTTAAAACTAAGTTTTTAGTCTAGAAGAACTTCTTAACAATTGTGTGTGTGTTCGTGGGTAAAGAAACAAATAAACGGGAACCCCTCACGCCAAGGATTGGATAAAAGGTCAAATGATTTTCTAGTCTAACCAAGTCACGAGATGATTCTTTTTGTTGCCTCCCGTTTATAAAGACCTGTGCTAGCAGACCGTCTGTCTGCAGCTTGAAAGGAACTGATTTAAAATAGCAATTTATTTCTTATTTAAAGTTGAAGAGGTGGGGCCAAACTCTCATCCTATATAGGCCTGTGAGAGTTCTCAGCGAGATTCTCATCCTATGCCATCTGGTAATGATAGCTCACCCATCCTTGTTTATTTTAGGAACTCTCCCAACGAGTTGGGGTTCACGGCATCCGTGTACTCAGATCAAGGTACTGCAAGGAGGGTACGCCGTGGCCGATAGAGCACATTACTGAAGAAGTTCATTTATGGCCGTGTGACTATAAAATGGTAAGTCAGACGAATGTCTCAGATGTCATTCAGCATCTTGGGCTGCGACGACCTTCTAGCGATGATATTTAAATAGAAAAACCTTTGCAGACTGTTAACCTATCATTACACAGACTCAGTGGCACGGCACTGCGACTTACTTAGCAGTGTGGCTTGCATCTATAAAACAGAAGTAGCACCACTGCTCTTTTTTTTATTATTAGTTTGCGTTTCTAGAAAGGTGTGACCTTACCTGTAGGGTTCTGTTCATTTATGCCCATCTACAAAGGATTCAATTATGTTCTTTTAGCTCACTGCGCTGAGGAAATTGAAAACGGCTGCTTCAAAGTTAAAAATGTTAACGAAATTAGTGAGCAGAACTTCATCATCCTTCTCCTTTCGGAGAGAATGCAAACATGTTTAAGGAAATAAGGCCTAAGATTTTCAGAAGAGAAAATCCTGGGCAAGGGAATTACTAAGAGTTTTCCTTTCCTCTTTCCCACGTGTATTCTGCAAGTTTCCCTGGTTTTCTTGGGCAGAACTAGTTAAGGGCAAAGTTACACATTAGCGTCAGCAGCCAGAAAACATCAACTTACATCAGAGGCTGGTGATTCGAGTACGATGCCAAATCCTAGGATGTGGTTCTCCCTGGGGGAGGTGTGCTCGGCCGAGGGGAGACTGGGATTCTCGGGGGCCGCCACCGCCTTCTTCTCGGCTTCTGACGCACTGGGCTTCTGTTTCACAGTGAGAGATTCCACAGTCTTCAGGGGCACTTTTTTCTTTTTATTTCTCTTGCGCGAGACGGCAGTTCGCTGGGAGCAGATAAGGGAAATTGGGGGTTGTTGTCTGTTCTGGGTTCCAACTGTGAACAACAAACAAAAACATGGTACAGGCACTTGTCTCTAACTCAGGAGTATGTACTTGCTTCATAAACTGAGGCTGAAGTGGGTTCACTCAAGGACGAAGCACGCTGAAATCAACCTCACGCTGGACCTGAAGATAACCAAATGCAGCCTTAAAGGTCTACAGGCAGAAAAACCCAAGAGAATACTCTGCTCCAAATGCTGGTGGGTAATCGACAGGAGGAAGGGATGATGAGCTCTGAAAAAACACTGAAGCATGACTTTACGCATCCCATGACACTCTTGTATAACTGAGAACTCCGGAAATTAAATTGCGGTGTGGACGTTCATGCTTTCTGGCAAGCCAGTCTCAGGAATATTCCAGTTGTCACTTGAGGTTAAACTGATCAGTAGCCAGCAACCTGCAGGTGCCAAAACTGACAAAGGCTGAGCAAGGACGGTCACTGGGGCAAAGCTGATCAAAAGCGTCATTCAGGAATGACCAGTAAGCATGTGGGCCAGGCCTGCTGGTCAACTTCAGGTCCAGTTACTCCGGCCTCACACACCAACTATCTCCACACACTGCTCTCCTGGGTTCCGACCAGGCTGCTCCTCTCTGCCTCAGTTTCATGTAGCTGAAAAAGAGGAAGGCTATAATTCTGTATGAGGAGAGCCAATCAGTAAGACCCAGAAACAGTCTGAGTTCCAAAGACGAAAAGCACCCAGCAAGAACTGGGTGCTGATGCTGCCTAGGTACTTAAGGGAACCAAGGATGCTAATTACAGTTCTCATTGGTGCCCTTCGAGAAGTAACGTTTATTAACCATTTAAAAATACTCTGGGGGCTTCCCTGGTGGCACAGTGGTTAGGAATCCACCTGCCAATGCAGGGGACACAGGTTCGAGCCCTGGTCTGGGAAGATCCCCCATGCCACGGAGCAACTAAGCCCGTGTGCTACAACCACTGAGCCTGCGCTCTAGAGCCCGCGAGCCACAACTACTGAAGCCCGAGTGCTGCAACTACTGAAGACCTCGAGCTGCAGGGCCTGCGTGCCGCAACTACTGAAGCCCGCGCACCTAGACCCCGTGCTCCGCAACAAGAGAAGCCACTGCAATGAGAGGCACGCGCACCGCAACGAAGAGTAGCCCCCGCTCACCGCAGCTAGAGAAAGCTCGCGCGCAGCAACGAAGACCCAACGCAGCCAAATACATAAATAAATAAATAAAAATACTCTGATGCAAAGTTTAGTAGGAAAATATGGCATTACTACTTAAATCTTCATGTGTTGATATGGTTTGATAAATACAACCACAGGACATAGCTGCTTTTTTTTTTTTTTTTTTTTACAGAAGTACACCTCTAAAAATAAGCCAAATGAAAATCTAAAGATCTTTACGTGCACACCATATGGATCCTTTCCTATCAGGTTGGAAATAAAGAATATCTGTAGTCTGAACTTGATATCTGCATCTCTAGGCTGGACAGAAATTTATAAATAAGTATTAGAAACAAACTTCTTGCACTGTAAAATGAGCAGAGAAGTTTCTGGACCGCCCATGCAGTAATTAGTCTAGCTCACCGGTTCTCGACCTCGGCTACATGTTAGAATCACCCTGGAGCTTTAAAAAAAAAAAAAAAAGCCAGTGCCTCAGCCTCACCCCAGATTAATTTGAATTGGAATTTCTAGGGGTGATGCCTGGGCATCAGGATTTTTTTAAAGCTCCTCAAGTGATCCTACTATGCAAGCCGGACAGGAACTTTTCTCTGTTTGGTCCAGATTTTCACCCGAGGCGGCTGGGTCTCCATCCCGAAAGTCAGATGGACAACCGAAGCAATTATCTACAGTCTAGGACTCCAGCCTCACTTTCCAAAATTAAAAGCAAAATGATTTAAGTTTAAAGAACACAGGTACTGTCTAAGTTTTTCTCCTCCTTCCGCAAGTCTGGACAGAGCAGCCGTAGTCTGTTGTATCCAGATCTTATCGCTTGATCTTAATCCTGGCTTTCTCCCTGAAGTAAAGGTGAAACTTTCTAAATAGAATTTAAATCTACGTTTTATAGGCAATAAACCTTAAGTAAATCTACGCACTCAACACAAATTCTTAAGTTTAAGGAAAGGAGAGTAATTTATTCAGTTTATCCTTTGGGTTCTCCTACAGCTTTGGAGTCGCTTACCACCCTAATCTGCAGAGGTTCAGAAAAGAAAACAGGGTGACATAGCGGCATTTACTTAATAGATCCTAAAAAGGCTTCAGTCAAGGATTTAAAGGGTTGCAATTTGTAGTTTGCCATTTCAGGAGTAAGGAGCTTAAGTAACAAAATAAATCATTACAGTTTCCTACGCACATTTTCTTAAGTGCTAACAAATTCTTCCATTGAGGAAAGAATCTGTACCGGATGAAGTAACCTTTCTTTCTGAGCTCCTCATTTAGCAGATGTTAGCCTTTACCAGGTTAATAAGAACACAGATTATCCTGGTGGAACAAGGTGAGTTAAATGCTTACTGGCCTGACCAAAATGCTTATTTTTTTTTCCCTTGGGATAAGACCAAATCCAGCACATAAAATTAGATGTCGCTTCTCAGAAAGCCTTTGGCCCATTTTACTTTCACGTGATCTTGGGTGACTGATACGTTTTAGTATGAAGCTTTTTACATCAAACCACATCATTGAATATTAAAATTTTACTAGAATTCACTAAACGGCACCAGGTACAGTTTCTGAACAGTGACCTTTCTGAATACCTTTACAGAGAAAAGGGGGTTAGGGATGATAGTCATAAAAGACAGTGCTATCTTCCTGCTCAAGGAGCAGCTTTTCCTGACAAGGGGGAGGGCTTAATAAAATGATTTGTTACTTTCTGTGCCTGTCACACAAATGTCCTTTTTTTCTCCCCTAATTGTGGAGACTAGAAAACACATCCACTACAATAAGGACCTAGACTTCTAGACCTCTATGAAATGCTACAGGTCTTCATAACAACGCTAACGAAATAGCTGAGGCTCGGATCATGCCTTACAGAGTTCATTTCCATTTACTATCTCATTCCATTTTCACAACAACCCTGTGAGTTAGATATTAATACTCCAGTTACAGATGAGAAATCTGAGGTTCAGAGAAGTTAAACAAGCTAGGACAGGAGAAACTGGGACTCTGACCCCAAACTGCAAGTTCACTGCTCTTCTGTTCTTCAACTTGTCCAACAGGGGCGAGAACAAAAAAAGCGTCATGTAAATAAAAAGACAAAACAGGAGGTGTCTCTGAGTTTCTCTGACCTGAATGTTAAGGAGAAAAGCCACAGGCAGGGCCCGAGGGCCAACGTTTCTTGTCAGCTGATGCTCTGGAATCTTCACCGGCGGAGCCCACGCTTCCTAAGGGCTCCTTCGTGCGCACAAAAATGCGTGGCTCCCCACCTGTCACACGGAGCCCAGTGCAGGGGGCGCGCGCGCGCGTGCGCGTGTGTGTGTGTGGAACTCGTGCAGGAGTGGGAGTGTGTGAGATGCATGCAGCCCCCAAACCGAGCCCCTCAGGAGGGAAGATGAGCCGTTCTCACCTCCTTCCCTGACGTGAACCTCCTTGTTGATTCCCATTAGGAAAATGAGCCCGAGCAGCTCTGCCCACTTTCGGGTATAATTGTTTCAAAGTTTAATTAGCTGACATTTGTGAAGTGTGGGGAGTCGGGGTGAAGTATCCGGAGCACATGTACCAGCCATAAAGCATTTGTTAGAGTTGCTAATGGGAAGATGGGTTGCAGAAAAAGTGGAGAAAATGGCTAATTGAAGAAGCATGTCATCCAGTATACTCCAGTAAAAATGTTTTTTAAAAAAACTAAAAAAAAAAAAAAAGATAGCAAGGAGGGAAGCAGAGAGTAATCAAAGCACCATGAACATCCTGACTGTCACGTATGCATTCAAAACCCGAGGCCTCCATCCGAGGCCTGATCTCCGTACCTGCCTGAATCTGCATCAGTTTCCGCATGGCCTTGAGCTCCTGGAGAATGGCCTGCAACGTCGACTGGCAGTTACAAGTACAGCAGTTTGATCCAACTGACGAATTCACCACTGGAAGTTCTCCTGAGCACGAAAGAAAAGAATGACGGACGCCAAGCAACAGCAAGATTATAAACAACCAAAAAAGAAGGAAGGGACCGTGACAGGCTTCTGAAGCCTGTGCAGTTAACTGTGAAGTCGTGCCTGAGGAACATGTACCCAGTAATTTGGACAGCCTAAATTTTGGGGTCTGACTTCGTCTAATTATCCAGGCTTCTCTACTGTCAGGTGCGTGCTGTGTCTCGGGTGGCAGAGCCTGCGTGAACGGACACACACAATTCACTGTCACAGCAGGCCTCCCTACTGACACCCCCGTTCATCTCAGATAACAATTCCAGAAAAATTCACTAGAAACACGCTCATGCTATTGCACAAAAAACTAGCTCTGAGAACAGTGTTACCAACAAAAACAAAAACAAAAACAAAACCTGGTAGTTGGATATGTCCTGAGGGTTCATATTGAGAATTAAATGTGTCTGTTTAAAAAATAGTTTTAGCATTAATCATGTTATTCCAAAAGTTAAGAACGGTCAACACATTAAACTTTCACTCTGGGTGTGGTATGTCTGGGATGGAGAAAGCGGGGGCAGGAGGGTCTGGGAGGATCCATTTGAACTTGAGGGTTTAGAGGGTGCTGGGGTGTTAGATTTTCTCCAGCTACATAAAGGAGATCCTTCTACATCTTTTTTCCGTTCCCATTTCTTTAATTGCACTTTAGTCTCTTTCCCACTGTTTAAATTTAGTATCTTTTCCTTCATGAAACTATCCTGTTTCCCTTACATGTAAACAAATATCTTCCTATTATCCCTGTAATAAAACGGGACATTTGGAAAAACACGCTTTCAGCGCAGTTCTCCCAGTCTCAGTATCCAACCCTGCTACCTTTACGTGGAGCAGGGTAAGAGACTGCTATCACTTCGGTTTTTCCACAGGTGGAAGAGGGAAGCTCTAAGGTTTTGGTCCAGTGATATCTTTTAGTATACGTTAAATGTAATTTACATCCTGCAATATGCATTATTTGTGGATATACTTAATCTTTGGAACAGCGTAATTATTTACATTCAGAGTTGTAGCACATTGAGATGTTACAACTTTAAAAGTGCAGATAATTCCAACGAGACGCCAAATGCATTCCTATCGAAACTATGCAAGCAATCAACACAAAAAGATCTATTTTTAAACGAATATGGGGGAATTCATGTTTTCAACTTTTACCGTTACTAATATTTTCCAAAGTAAATCCACTATCCTTGTTGTATCCTGGAAAACAGAACATTGTTCACCCGACGCTCATTGATGCGGGGCTTACTAACGTCATACATACCTAAGGCTATTTTAGTTCTCTCATCGTTTCTCCCATGGCAGTAGAGTTAGGAGGACGTTGTAGAATATTCCTAGTCACTATTCCAAGTCTATCTTTATCATTTTTAGAGGACAAAACCAACCCTTTTCAGCTTGTTATAAATCATTTTCTAATTTTAAAGAGAACTGCCCTTTTATTTTATGAAGGAGCCTTAAAAGAGCCATCTCCTTCTAACCTGGAAGCATGCCAGCATGTGAATCTGATATTGGCTTATGTAAAATTAAGAGAGAGAGAAGACACCCATACATCTTTTGGGGTCCCTCCCTGTCTCATCAGCAGTGGCTCAGAATGGCTCTTCATACCTCTGAACTGGTTCTTGCAAATTGTGTTTAAAAAGAAAAATAAAATCACAGTAGTTCTCTTTTTCTTGAAGGATGATGTATGGGAAAAAAAAAATCCTTAACTTTTCAAGGAAACTGAAAACGCATTCTTCCTTTCTTCTTGTTCTCTGTGTGAAAACTACAGTTCTGCACATCTGTACATAATTTATAGAACGAGTAACATCTCATGTCACTGGAGGGAAAATTAACGTGAATGGAGAAATCATCAAGTTTTTCCTTATGCTTTGAAAAAAAGTTTGCCATTTGATTTTTTTTTCTTAACAATTAGGAATTTAAAATAGATAACTAATAAGAACCTACTGTCTAGCACAGGGAACTCTACTCAATACTCTGTGGTGACCTATATGGGAAAAGAAACTAAAACAGAGGGGATATATATGTATGTGTATAGCTGATTCGCTTTGCTGTATACCTGAAACTAACACAACATTATAAATCACCTAGACTCCAATAAAAATTACTAAAAAAAAATTAGGAATTTAAATTAAGGAAATTTTACTTTAAAGGAATAATTTTCAACCTGAATGAAGCAGGTTGTAAAATATGGCTCAACAGGTTCAGTAGCTTGAATGTGAGGTTGAAGTGAAGGTGTCACCTGGGGGCGGGGTCATCAGTCCTGCCTTTATCTGACTCTTCCGATAATGAAGAAAGCACAAGCCTAGGCCAGGGGACGTATTAATACGCCACGTGACCAGGAAGCTTCTTTTAATGACAGAGCGGGAGGAGCTCTTTCTGCCCTAACTGTTCAGTCTTTTGTGACAATAGTATCGTTATCTCTGCAAATGATGGCTTTAAACCTCTTAAAGGGCTAAAATCTCTACCAAGAAACTATCCCTTCTAATGGAGAACCCCCAGGTTTTCCTGCATCTCAATTCTGGTTTTTGATGCTCTTCAACTTCTTCCCTTATGTCTTCCCGGTCTTTTAAGATAACTCAGCTAAGGCGGGTGGGTGATTAAGGGAGGGTTTAATATGTTGAACTCAAAGAACATGCTGAATATTTAGACCGAAAACACACGTTGGGGCAACGGCCCCGGAAGCGTTGTGGGCATCTGATGACAGCCATACCATTGGAGCTCCCGGCGGCGTGGGACTGGCTCTGGAAGGTTCTGGAGCGGGTACCATACTGCCCTGAGAACCGCCCGCTCTGGGCTGGTAGCTCGTTCCATGCACCCCGGGAAGACGGGTGCAGGCTCGGTAGGGCCTCCACAGGGTTCAAACGCGGAGGCCACATCGAATCCAGATCCTGGGGTTCTTCTTTCAACTTCTCCCCCTCCTTGCCCACACGCTGGTAGATCCTCCCAGCGCTGTCATTCAGTAATCTTCTCATTCCTGTAATTTGTTTTTTAATTTCCATGCTTTCGTCTCCTAATGGAAATGGGGCCAGAGATATCACTGTAAATTAGCGAAAGAAAAAATAATCCACCACCAAACCAAACCAAACCAAACCAAACCAAACCAAAACAAAGGCCACCCCTTCTTCCTTCTTTGGAAATGGGAATGATTACCGACTCCAGGTGCAAGCCTCTCTTTTAAGAATCTTCCTTCCTCAGAGGATTTTTTTTTCTTTTTTGAACCAAAGTATCTGTATTGCACTGAGGGTACTTAATAAATATTACTTAAACATGATTCAAATTATACAGCTATAAAATATTTTCTATAAATAATAACATTAGAGGATGCCTAGATGTATTAGGAGCTATTTCAAACATACTATCCTCTTAAATTGTCATCAGCCAGTATCTTTACAAAGATTAAGGGAAGTAGTTTTTTTTTTTTTCTCTCTAATCTGGGTGTTAAAATAAAAGTCTAATGCCAGGGTATGTATACACACTCATACAGTCACTCTACTAAATGCCTGCGATTTCAACTACAAGAAAAGGAAAAGGCCCACAGAAGTGTCTATTAGGAAAAACACAGCTCTTGCAGATAAATCTGGCACATTTAATACAATCACGTTTTAATGCACTCAGCATCACATTAGCCAGGTTTCTCTGTAGCACTAACTGCACAATGAATGTAGGTATTTTGTGTTGTCTAGTTAGATATTTAGCTAATCAATATATGAAGACATTACTGAATATAAGGCAACTTTTATATACTGTTTTCAAATAAGTATCTTCAATTTTTAAAATAATAAAAATATTAACTGTCCACCATCTAACATGAGCAAACACAGAAGGAACACAGGTTTCCAAATTTACAATTCTGCTCTCTGTGGGCATGTGCTTGAGAGGAGAAATATTTTAATTTGTAATAAAACTCTTTTCACTTCAAACACCTGCGACAATGACAATATAGAAACAATAAATCATGTTCCAGATTTTATGAGAATGAATGACCAAGCACAATTTAAGTCATGCAGAGTCAGCAGAATTTACGAGTTTCTCAAGATGTCTGGGGAACAGGGTGTGTCTGGAAGAGGTCCCAGAGGAATTCTGAAAGATCAATCTGTATGCCAGTGTGGTTGGTGTTAGTTTCAGCATCCAAAGCTAAACCTTCCTGGCTAGGTTAGCAGCGCAGTTTCGGCAAGAAGGAGCTTCCTGCCTGCAGGGTTTTTGTTCTTGGTCTTCTAGATCAAGGACGTTGCACATGCGTCCACCTGCAGCACGCTGATCTTAGCTGGCGCTGGCCGGTGGCTGCCACTGCCCTCCCTCCTGGATCCCTGGCGAGAGCTGCACCGGCCAAGCCAGATGAAGACAGGCGCACGGCCTGGCTCCTGGGTCACTGCCTGCTGCACATGAACCGTGACACATCACAGCAAAAGGGATGCTCTCTTTCCAAAGGCTCCACCTCTGCTGCGGGGACTGAATTCTATGATAAAGTGCTGTCTTGGGCGGGGAAAGAAGTCATGAGGATCCTGGAACTTTCTAAGAGCAAATCTGCTTTGTCATGACCTTAGTTTCACGGCCCTAGAAGTTGTAGCTCTGAAAATTACAAGACTGAAACTACAGTGTGAATTCTGCACACTTGGTCTTTTCACGTGGAAGTCCAGGTTCCTCGGTGGAGGAAGGAAGGCACAAGCATCAAGGGGGATCCTGGCTGTGGGCTGACGTTTAGAAACGCTTCTTCTAAAATCAAAACTAAAACCAAACCACAACAACAGTCAGGACCGAGGAGGAAGGAAACAGGGGTCTGTGAAGGAGGGCAGCGGAGCTGGCTGACGTCCTGAGAAGACAGCGCACGGTCTGTCTGACTGCGGGGCGTCCGAAAGCACGGAACGTAGCAAAGTGCAACAACTGCCCAAGTCAAGGAGAGGAAAGTTGAGAGATGTGGGAAAGGCTGGAAACGGGCTGGTTGCGGGGAGCTTCTTAGAGGACACACGCTGGGCGTCCCCAGGGGACAATGGGTAACTGAACTGTCCTTCCTTTAGCCAGAGAAGTCGGGAGCAGCCCTGACCATACCGCCTGGGGAAAGATCTCCTGGAACCGGATCACAGGCTGGCTGGCGATGATGCGCTCTGCAGAGAGGGGGAGAGTATCCTCGCACAAGCACATTTGGGAGGGATGGAGCAGAGGGCCGGGGGCCGGGGAGACTTGAAGACTGAAGGTGTGGACAACAGAAAAAGCTGAGCTGCCTGCACGCACTGGGATGGAATGGGTGCGGACTGCAGGCAAGCAGGGGCACCGCAGAGGCTCAGACCACGGACGCCGGTGTGTGGGTCAGGGGACAGGCCGGGGCTGGTGCTCCCCAGACCTGGACTCGCTTCCCAACTGCGCTGACCTGCTACTTGATACAAGACAAGCCACCTGCCTTTCTCTACTTCAGCTTCCTGAACCGTAAAATGAAGTCTGAACCAGACCTTGCTGGGCATAACCTAGGGAGACACAGGCCAGTCTAGGAGGGATGCAGGTTTTTCCGTTACCAAGATGTTCACAGGGCACCAAACGCCTCTAAAAGTCCTTCTCAGAAAAAGTGGGCTTGGGCTTCCCTGGTGGCGCAGTGGTTGAGAGTCCGCCTGCCGATGCAGGGGACACGGGTTCGTGCCCTGGTCCGGGAGGATCCCACATGCCGCAGAGCGGCTGGGCCCGTGAGCCATGGCCGCTGAGCCTGTGCGTCCGGAGCCTGTGCTCCGCAACGGGAGAGGCCACAGCAGTGAGAGGCCCGCGTACTGCAAAAAAAAAAAGAAAGAAAGAAAGAAAAAGTGGGCTTATTCTGACTGTCACAGTGAAGCCGAGTTCTCTGATTCCAAAACAAAAACAAAAAAGGGCAGGAAGTATTAAGAGATTGAGATTCGAAGCACTAGTTGACCTCTCTTTGTCTTTCCAGTTTTAAGGCAATGTCTTCTCCACGTATAAATGTCAGGAAAAGGAAGCTCTAAAGAAGCAGGATTCCCTAAATCAGCACTTTCCTGATTCCTTTCCAAACCTAACTATGCCTTCACTGATGTTTACCCGCAAGGGGCTGCATCTTTTTAGAAAAGACAAAACAGTAAGAAATCTTACTAACATGGGTCCATGCTATGTGGCTGCCTTATGGGTAAAACAGCCTTAAATGAAAAACGTTTTGAGCGCTTACTGACTAGACTCCTTTGGACAAGGTCTACAAAAGATAGTAGGCTGGATTCTACCCTTTGCTGAACCTCAAGACTCTACAAGATCACTTTCCTTTATGTAAAGAATTTATATAATACATACAGAGTCTTGCAACACACAAGTCACCATACAGGATCTCCTTTAACTTGGCCAGGAGAGAAAGATATACTACGCAGAACACGATTATTCATGGTTTGGGGTATTAAAGGAAAAAAAGACGGTAATGCCCAAACACAGAGTGAGCTGACGTACGTAAACATTGTGTGTCCGTTTCTATGTGCCTTCTTTTCACGAGGAGCAGTCACCATATCTTGGCCCTAAAAATTAACCGGTGTTGACATGCAGTAGGCATTCCATATACCTTTCTTAAGTAAATGAAAGAAATGTTCTATCAAAAGCAGAGTGAAGTCCAGTAGAATTAAATGTGATCCTAAGGTTATACACAAACAATATATTAATAGGATGGACTGAAAAAGTACCAGAAATAAATCATTCCATAAATATTTATCAAGCATCTCCTGGGCCCCAGAGATACAAAAATCGTCTTGTCCAAATTGAAAGGTACTCCCCCTCCAAACCTCTCAACATCTTCTACCCAAATCCCTTTATACTGGTTTGTTGTTCTAAGAAATGGTCCTGATTCTCCCCAGCCTGCTGGCCTTACGCCTCTTTTAACTCTGTGCCCCCGGAACTCCAGGTAGCAGATTGCCCCACGATCTGCAGATGCCTCTGCTTCCTTGCTAGAGATAAAAATCAGCTCTTCTCTGAGGTCCCTGCCTCCCTGCAGCCCCTCATGAAAATTATTCACCTCCCATTCCCTCAGGGCTGGGGACGGTGCCCCCCCCCCCCACCGCAAACATCACTCTTCTGGCCCCAGACAGAAGCTCACTGTTGTCTGAGTTGATGCCACAGCTGTATCACCTCCCACCCTTCTTCCTGAACAGCAGTCTGTGTGCCGGGAGTTTAAGGCTCATAAAGAGAAGTGGCAGGTGATGAAGTGGAAATGTACAGTGAGGTCATCCCAGTAAGGTACCAGGTTATGGAAGAAAAATTTTGCGCTGGAGATAACTGGGTAGTTATCTCTGGGTAGTTTAAAATTCATTACCTGTTTTAACATAAGGATGGTAAATAACCAGACCTTTCCTTTAGAAAGACAAATCTGGCAAAACTATGGTGAAAGTGGTGTGGGCAGGGGAAACCAGCCAGCGGGTTGTTGCTAAAGGCTATGTGAGTGACCGTGCCAGTCTGTACCAGTACTGGGGGATGGGACTGGAGAGATAAGATGGAAAGAGAGACATTTAAGAAGGTTCCCCAGAGAGACTTGGTGATTCACTGGATGTGGGGATGGGGGCGGGATGTGAAGGAGGATCAATTAAAGATAACTCCAAGGTTTCTAGTTTGGGGGACTGGATGGATGCTAACACCAGTCAGAGAATTAGAAGGGTGCAGCGAAGTGGCGATACAATGAGGCTAGTTTTGACAAAGGCAGCTTAGGTAATCGGCAGGCAGTTGGAAATGTACATGAAGCTGACGATGAAGCAATGCTCCTGAACTATTCCCGTAGTAGCAGCAGTGAATATTACTACTAGTGGTAGCTGGCCTTCTAGACTAAGTCAGCCCCTGGGGTTCACCAACAATTCAGGGGGTGGAAGGTCATTGTATTCGGAGATACCAGATTTCCTATTAATCTAACAACGACGCAGAGAGCTCAAAACCCTCATTTCAACATTAAAAGAGCTATCACCTCATTTGTGTCCAAGCTGGGGAAGTGAGGCCATCTATGCCTCCTGGACTCCCCGTCCCCGTGGCAGGCAGCGGTCACAGCGGTCAGGACCGCGTCATCTCCAGCTCCTCACGTGCCCTGACCCACCGTCAAGTCCATCCCCAGGGTGCCACTGGGTAACTCACCTCTACCAAAGGCCCAACAGGCACTTAAAGCACGGAGGGACAGTCACCACTGCATCCAGTATGGGTCGACTCCTACTATGGTATCATGTCCAGTTTTTGGTTTGTTTGTTGGTTGGTTGGTTTTTTGGGGCCTCGGGGCTTGTGGGATCTCAGTTCCCTGACCAGGGATTGAATCCGGGCCACGGCAGTGAAAGCCTGGAATCCTAACCACTAGGCCACCAGGGAACTCCCATCATGTCCAGGTTTTGCGCTCTTTTAAAGAGCCTGTTGAGAAACTTGAGGAGAGCGTGCAAGTCAACGAAAAAGATGAAAGGAACAAGGAAAGGTTAAAGAAGTCAGGTAGTTTCTCTGAGAGATAAATGGCTATTGAGTGACTTAATTATCTTCAAATACACTACGAGTTATTACTGACATTGTTCTTTTTGTTTTTGTTGTTTTTGTTTTTGTTTTTTTTTGCGGTACGCGGGCCTCTCACTGCCGTGGCCTCTCCCGCTGCGGAGCACAGGCTCCGGACGCGCAGGCTCAGCGGCCATGGCTCACGGGCCCAGCCGCTCCGCGGCATGTGGGATCCTCCCGGACCGGGGCACGAACCCGTGTCCCCTGCATCGGCAGGCGGACTCCCAACCACTGCGCCACCAGGGAAGCCCGACATTGTTCTTTATCCACGAGGAAAAAGTAGACTCAAATTGTAGCTTCCAGGGAGGAGGCTGGGCGACATTATGGTCTAAAGAGCTGACCCTTCCAGTTCTAGAAACAGAGGAGGGGCATCTCAGAAGATGTGCAGGAGTGACAGTAAGAACTCCTTCTGTTTGGGATGTTGAAGAAGTTCTGGAAACGGTGGTGATGGCTGCGTGTCACTGTGGATATACGTTTCAAAAAAAAAAAAGCTTTAAAACTCCTTGCATTTTCCAGGTAACGATATGTTAAATAGAAAAACGCTGAGTTTATCAGTGAGAAATACTAAGATGACCAGGATTTATACTGAACGCTGCAAATAACTCTTCTCAAACACGAGTAGAAGTTGGCATGGAGCCATGTTGCAGAAAAGGCTGAACTACAACCTGTCAAATGACAACAGTGAGAGAAACAGCAGGAAAGAGGAGGCAGGGTCCATCAGGCCCAGGCCACGGCTCTCTTCACCACATGGCTTGACAGGTGAGCCAAAGAGGCAGGCATCTGGGGCACACTCTGCGCTCTGAGCAGACCTGGGGTTGGCATCCTCACTCCAAACCCGTGTTGGCTTGCAGATGCCAGCAGGGTCACAACTGGCCGTCCCCAGGGACCACAGCCATGTTTACCAGGGACACGCAAGCCTGGGGTTCTAACTCGGCAAGAACGGTCTGAGAAGCCCTACAGAACAGAGCGGTGGTTACCAAGTGAGCCCTTCCCTCCCCAGCAATCTGAAGTGGAACCCCCCAAAATAAAGAGGAAGCGAGCTCTACTGAAGAGAACGTGCCGGAACCCGCAGTCCTGAAACAGCCTTTGGAGTCCATTCTAGGACACAACGGGGTCTAAACGCCACTGACAAAAGCTCTGAACAGGAGGCGTTAACCCGCCTGCGTGCTGCCACGTGCTGGAGGACCCTCCCTCCCGTTCAGCTGAAGTTTTAGGTGGAAAATAATTAAGCCGCTCAGCACGTACATGGCGTTTTCACTGAAAGGACAACGAGGTTCCTTTCAAATCTATTTAGATAATACCAGTTTCGTTCATCCATTCAATAAGCATTTACTGTACTACTACTAAATATGAGATACTGTGGGAGCAGAGAGAGAAAAAGAAAAAAAATACAAGATACGGTCTCTCCCCTGCAGGAGTTTACAGCCTAGCACGGGACCCAAATGGATGCACAATGATTCTAAGGACCCAGGGCCTCTCTCCTAACACGTGGGCAGGCGCACCAGGGCTGGAGGCCAGAGCTCTTTTTAATCAAGGCTGAGGAGGTGACGCCAGGACAGGTCCCAAGACAGAATGCCATGGGTCCAGGCTGGAAAACAGGCCTTCAAAGCAGAAAGGGCAAGAAGGGCTTAAGATGGGCAAGAAGGGCCAGGGGAGCAGAGAAATGCCAGGAAATGAATCAAAATGGACTGTCACACTGCTTCTCAAACGTGTCCCTCAAAGAACATCTACAGAGGAGAATAAACTTCTATGAGAAGAAGAGAGTGCGATGATACCACTATAGCTACCCAACCAGTTCAGAGAGTTTATCTACTTCCCTCTCCCCCAAGTGTTCTTATAACATGGAAAACTTTGATTTTACAGTAAATACAACATGGCCTCCCAATACAACGTTGCTTCATCAGACATGGACTGTAATTCCAGCCACATTAAGTGGGTAGGTCAGAAGCCACCACTTCAAGTAATGTTCAGGAATACTCAAGCCAAAGAGCTAAACTCCCAAATACACGGGAGAGGTCTTATAAGTCAATGAAGAAAAGGACACGTACTGACAATGGAAAATGGGCACAGGACGTGAACGTGCAATTCACACGAGAAATAAATAGTTCAAATCTCTTAAGGTCCCTAATTATTAATGTAATGGAAGTTAAATAATGTGAAATTCTTTATCTATTAATTTGGCAAAAACTATAGATTCATAAAGCCCATTTTGGGTGAAGGTGTAGGATTACGGTCCCCTCTCATAGGCTGTTGTTGGGGGATCTTTTTGGAGGGAATTCGGCAATTCCATTCACAGGCATTTATCCTACAGAAACGTTCAGACAAGTACCCATGACACAAGTACAAGGACATTCACAGTAGCATCATTTTGCTAGGGAGACACTGGGAACCACCCAGACATCAATCAGTGAGCGTTAGATAAGTGAATTATGGCATATCAGTACAATGAGATTACAGTATATCTTTACATGTCTGTAAAGAATGAAATGGACCTTTTATAGTCATTTGGAAGTAAGTGAAGGATAAACCAGAAACTCCACGACGTCTGAGACCATGATTACTTCCTCCACCACTGTATAATCAGGGCCTAACTCCTTGGCTCAAACTAGACACTCAACCTGTGTGGAACAGATGGAGATTTGGTTAAGCAAAACAAAAGTTACAAAACGTTATACAGGATGATTCAATTTTCCTTTTTATAACACACACACGTGTACTTTTTACACACACATGTTGTTAACAGTGGTTATCGGGACTTCTCTGGTGCCGCAGTGGATAATACTCTGCGCTTCCAATGCAGGGTTTGATCCCTGGTCAGGGAACTAAATCCCACATGCATGCCACAACTAAGAGTTCACATGCCACAACTAAGAAGCCTGTGTGCCGCAACTAAGGAGCTGGCGAGCCGCAACTAAAGGAGCCTGCCTACCGCTGCAACTAAGACCTGGTGCAACCAAAACAAAAAAAACAATGGTTATCGCTGGAGAGTGGGACTGGGACAGGATTTTTTACTTTATACCTTGTTTTCAACTTTATACGTTAAAACTTTCAAAGTGGTTTTGGAATGAATATGTATTACTTTTTTGTAAGAAAAAAATAATCTGGAAGAATTATGTACCATCTTCTCCCTGTGGGAATGTAAAGCTGGGTATAAGGCAACTGGTAGAGGCAGCTTTGGACATAAAAAAATCTTCTCTAAGTCACTCAGGAAAGATGAAGCTGGGCAGGAAGGGGAAGTAGGTGGCCAGAGACGGCAGCAAAAGAAGGTCAAGGAAGGAGGGGCCAGGGTGGGGCATATTTTGCAACCCCTGGGATATAGGCCTAAGATGACTTTCTTCTGGAGCTCATTACAAGCCATGTATTTTTTTTTAATTTAATTAATTAATTAATTAATTAATTTTTGGCTGTGTTGGGTCTTCGTTTCTGTGCGAGGGCTTTCTCTAGTTGCGACGAGCGGGGGCCACTCTCCATCGCGGTGCGCGGGCCTCTCACTGTCAGGGCCTCTCTTGTTGCGGAGCACAGGCTCCAGACGCGCAGGCTCAGTAGTGTGGCTCACGGGCCTAGTTGCTCCGCGGCATGTGGGACCTTCCCAGACCAGGGCTCGAACCCGTGTCCCCTGCATTGGCTGGCAGATTCTCAACCACTGAGCCACCAGGGAAGCCCAAGCACGTATTTTTTTAAAGGAATTTGGACGTACTCGGGGGAAAAGTGTTAAAGCTACCATTTATGGAGCACTTAGTATGCACCAGGCCCTCTGGCGAGCATGCTGCCTACACTTAGTCCTGATCACAAAGCTAAGAGGTTCGGATGTTATGAATACATCTTACCCAGGAGAAAACAGAGACTTTGAGTTTAGAAATTAGAGACCCACCACACTCCAAGGTCCAGGAGCCTCACTGCTCTATTAAGACGCTCGGGAAACGAACTAGCTGGATGGCAGGAAGGGCTCCATCCACAAAACAGTCCCTCTGCGTGGCATCCAGGAAGCTGTTGTGACCTGCGCTGGGCGCTGTTTGAAGTAGTCAGCACCTTAACCCCCTACTTATCTTAATACGCATGGTGGAAACAATGAAACCTTTGGACCAAGCTATGTTTATGGAGTCCAACTTAGTTGTACTGTTTCAAACTAAAAGAAGGCGGCTCAGACGTGTCCTATAAATTCAAAACATGGTTCATGTGAGTCCTGTTGGTTCTACAAAAGCCAAATATTTTAACTTGGAAAAAGGAGAAGAAGAATTTTTTTGTGTTCATGGTTCTGTGAAACATAAAGCAAAAGTCTTCGAAGGCTGACAGTACACACAGGAAAAATATAACAAGATTGTAGATCAAGGGCTGCTTCCATTTTCCCAGAGTAGCATAACCAAAATCTTGCCTTCATTCAATATGAGAGAAAATGTTCATAATTTACTGTCTGGAAAGAGACAATCCTTTTCAAAATAATCTGAAATCTTGACCCTCTGCTCTACTGTACAGAAAACTCAAAAAGAATGCTAGTACAGAAGTACACATCCCCCCTCCTGACTGAGATATTAATTCACATATTTACACCGTGGGTCAGTTAAGGATGAACAAGATTAAGGACTGGCGGTATTATATTTCTTCAGTCATTTAAAGTTTTAAAAATATTCCAACTTAAATACACATGCTGTCATACAGTTTCATCTTCAATGTAAATAATGTTAATGATGATGAAAACGGATCACATTCACAGCACCTTTCTCTTCCAAGAATCTCAAGAAACTCTGATGACTTTGGGCCCAAAGGCACCTGGAGGTTGGCAGTGGTCACCTTCCCTGCGTGAGGCCAAGGGGAAATCTCCAGGGGTGAGGCAACCACAACTTAAATCAGAGGCTTCCAAACTTTTTTGATTGTGACTCACAGCAAGAAAACCAAAGTTTCACAAATGTATCCTTCCTGCACGCAAGACACTCCGATATTTTCTATTTCTCTTCTTCTTCTTGTTCCTGTTGGTGACAATCTGCTAAATTGACTTGACCACGCACTTACAGGTCACGGCCACTGCCTTAAATGCCAAGTTTCCCCGGGGCCTTTCCGCACACTTCCTGGATCCCCCAGCCTCTCTCTGGTTCCAGCGACCATCTGTCTGCGGGAGCCCCGATCCCACTTCGGGGCTCCAGGCCACATATCCAGTTGCCCACTGGACGGCTCCACTTGCACATTTCAAGAGCAACCTTAACATCACATCCAAAAATGTATTTTATGATGACGATCCCCGAGCCTTAATAAATAGCACCAACCCGCTGTCCAAGCCAGAAACCTGGGCCTCATTTCCCATCCCTCCCCTCTCACAGCCAATTAATCACCGAGTCCTGCTTATTATAACTTCTAGATTGCTCTTCAGTCCTTCCACTCGCCTCCCATTACCACCTGATGGGGCTACGGCCAAAAGCCCTCAGCACTGCTCCCCGCCCAGCCACGTCCATCCTGAAGCCAGGGTGATCTTTCAGAAATGCAAACCGCATCACGTCGTGGCCTGCCTCGGTGGGATGCCGGCCACCTGGGGATGGGGCCCAGCGCTCGCGCTGGGGGGCTCGTCCAGCCTTGGCTACTGCCACGTCTCGCCTTGTTCTAGATGGCGGCTCTGGGGTCTGACACACAGTAGAATCACCTGGACAACTGTGACAAAATACCAGCGCCCAGGCCTCGCTTCAGGACAGTTAAATCCGAATCCCATTAGCGACTGTCCTGGACGGCCAGAGGGCTCCCTGCGTCACGGGGCCCTGTCATTTCCTGGCCGACTCACAGCCTCGGCCCCATCCCCATACTTACTCTTCAGGTCTTTCTCTGCTTAAATGTCCTCTTCTCAAGGGTCACATCCCTTAACTCCCCAGGTGAGGTCCCCTGGTTCTGTGTTCCTGTCACACCCTAGTGGGCTGTCAAATCTCCTAGCCTGGCACCAGGGGCTGCTCAATAAAGACCTACCAATGGATACAGGAATGGGTTAATTCTAGTATCAGCTATGCTGGGACGCTACTGTTGAGGAAAGCTGCGGAAAAAGAAACCCCAAAACACTACTGATGTACAAGGCGTCAACCAACATCTGTGACGGAAGTTCTCCCTGTTTCCGTGGGGCGTGGGGTTTGCAAGATGAGGCCACTTGGTGCCTAGAGTCAATCGTGTCTTTTAGGCAAGCTCTCCCAAGGGAACGCGTCTCATCCTCAGCGCCTTCCTAGTTTATCGAAGACGACAGACAGGGCACCGTTTCCCCCATTTCACAAAGGATAAGACTGAGTTACCCAAAATGACCAAAGGGAACCAGAGGAAGGTGGATTAGGTCTGGGCCCCTCACGGCTGCACTGCTCCGGCTATCAGGGCGGAGTTAAACAGCTCACAGGGCTCTCTGGAGCCCCCATTCCCACAGCAAGCGCTGTTCCACCGTATTTCACACGATGCTTATTAAGGTGCCCATTAAAGTCTTGCTGGTAATTGAAAAAATTATATACGTGTGAGGAGGGTGAGTTAATGTTCACAGAAGAACCTTTACTTTTGCACCTCCTGACTTCTTCCTTTCAAGATGTGCCTTAGGGCTTCCCTGGTGGCGCAGTGGTTGAGAGTCCGCCTGCCGATGCAGGGGACACGGGTTCATGCCCCGGTCCGGGAAGATCCCACATGCCGCGGAGCGGCTGGGCCCGTGAGCCATGGCCGCTGAGCCCGCGTGTCTGGAGCCTGTGCTCCGCAACGGGAGAGGCCACAACAGTGAGAGGCCCGCGTACCGCAAAAAAAAAAAAAAGATGTGCCTTAACCTTGCGTTTCTGTGGGGTTCTTTATACTTTATGTGTGGGTGTCAAGTCACGTTTGAGATATAATTCCTTTAGCCATACAAGCAACTTCGTAGGCTATTATGTTGCATCAACTTTTTCTATAAAAATAGATTGTTCAGGATATTATTCCTGGAACAGAAAAAAATTCTTGGAATTACGGAGTAACTTACATACCACTGTTCCAAGAACACATTACTTATTTTATCATGACAAAGTCAAGTTATTAATCTTCTGGCTTCCATTTCGACAATGAGAAATTCTGTGAGATGCACAGCAGACACCTGCATTACATTTCAGTTCAACTTTATATCATCCATAAACATCTCTGTTTTGGACACCTCGTCCAAACAAATGCTCACAGAATACTCTATGTAGCATTCCATTTTTTGAAACTATAAAAGTCCCTTGCTGTTAATTACAGAGACAAACGTCTCATCACACATTTGGTTACCAGATAGCATAATCAGTTTTCTCCATTAACCTTTCAGATATAAAATTTGATTTCCAAGTTAAAAAAAAAAAAAAATTGTAAAACCCTTGGAATTCAAATAACACAGTGTATATCTGTACACGCTCGGAAAAAAATACAACACCAAGAAAACCATTTAATGGATTCTTATTTACAAGGATACTGATTGTCTGGAATCTCGAAAGAAAATCTGTCTAAACTTCTTAATGGTTTTAAACTATATGATCAAATATGCCGGCAATAAGCTGTCCTTTGTGCGGAAAGGAGGCACAGTAACCTGACCTTGAATGGAATGTGCCCTTTGATCTCTCTCTTCTCGGGATGGTGATGCAGCTGAACTGGTCCATCACAGCCTCTGTCATTTGTTATCCCCCTTCATACGGGCATCTGAGAGAGAACGGCGAGGGAAGGGCATCCAGTCGATGGCAATGCAATAGTTTTTCTCCACTCAGAGCTGAAGGACCCCACACCCCTGGCCTGCTAAGGACCGCGCTCTGGCCCGCATGTGCTGGGGGCAGTCCTGATCATCACAATGACTGGGTGAGATGCTCCCGACCCGCCAGCATTCAGAGGGTGAGACCTAGACCTCCTTCCACGCACAGGACAGTCCTGCCCAAGAAAACCGTCTCGGCTCAACACACTGTCCCACTCGGATCAGCTAATAACTGGCGGCGAACTACGTTTTAACATGTCTTAACAGGGTCCTCATTCATTTATCCAAAATTAGCGATCGAGAGTCTACTTGGTGCCAGGTATCGTGTACTGGGAACACAGGAAGCTTGAAGTCTCGCCCTGCAGGAATTCAAGCTGAGACTCAAGGGGTCAACAGAGGATCTCATGGGCAAGGCAGTTAGTAGAGGTGGTTGTAGGCTGGGAGCAGCAGAGCAGATGCCAAGCCCACGGCATTGCAATATCCCAGGGGCACCTTCACACCGTGCAGCTTAAGCCTGCGAGGTCCTGGGGGCGGGGGCTGGGATACACACAAGGGCGTCCTATTCCCAAGTTAAACTTTAAAAGGGGGGCCTGGGGACTTCCCTGGCGGTCCAGTGGTTAAGACTCCTCACTTCCACTGCAGGGGGCGCAGGTTCGATCCCTGGTCCAGGAACTAAGATCCCACAAGTCGTGTGGCTCGGCCAAAAATAAAGAAAGAAAAGGGGGCCTGCTGTTAACCTAGTAAGAAAGGGGAAAAAAATGTGTAATGAAAAGTAACTGTTCCATTGTCAGTGTTGGTGTATGTTACTCCTGCCATGTGAGGTCCAGGTAGCTACTAAGGAGGATGTGTAGATTTTCACCTCGTGCAGCCAGGATGGGAGCTGGGAGGTAAAAGAGGTGAATGATAAAGCTTCAAGATGGCTGATCTCGCTACTTTATTTTTAATTTGAAATCGGGCTCTTGGCACACTCGCCAAGCATCCTTGGATGTTTGTGATGTGACCAGTGTGGTGCTGGGCGTTGGGGACACAGAGATGACCGTGAGGGAGTTTCCAACCCGGGAGGGCGAGACAGAAGTAAACTGGCAGTGCCTTTGCTTTGGTAGAGATGCTGTGGAAGGAGAGGGGAGGGGGAAATCAGAGAAGACTGCCTGGAGGAAGTCAACTTGGAGCCTTTAGGGATAAGACAGCCAAGCAAAGCGAAGGGAGCATGGTGCAGGTGCGGGGTTGCCAGCAGAGGAGGTGGTCCGTGCAGCCACCAAGGCGAAGAGGTAAAGAGGGGAAGTGAGGCCGCTGCAGGAATGGGAAGTGGTTTGGTGGGAAGGGCAGTGTCAGGAATAAGCTTGAGGCAGGCAGGTGGCAGCTCGTGCAGGGTCTTATCTGTCATCTGGGTCCTAATCTGAAAGCCACAGACAACCGGAGGTTCAGGCAAGGGGGCGACTCTCCAGGGGCCCTCCATGCGCCCCCTGCCTCAGTCACCATAGGTCCCGGCGTGCATCCTGCTACTGCACTAACATTCCTTCCCAGGTAGTGTTCTCTCCAAGAATCTGTTACTTTCAAGAATAACAGACTTGTTGCATAAACGTCCTAGATCTATTTTCAACTTTGAGATGCAAAACCCACTGTTCCGGAGTCTTTCTTTCACCTTATGGATGGCCGGGCTCTTTTCCTCCAAAAGGAAACATCCATATTCCCATGGGAACCAGGGAAGCTAAACTGTTAAGACACCTTCTTAGATTCTGTCCCTCATGAAGATTTCTCTGTTTCAGCGATGCGGTCGTGATCGTTACTGGAAAAGCCAACTCTCATAAGCCATCACACGTTTCACTTATACGGCGGTTGCTGACCCACACCGAGCTCTTATGAGAAACAGAAAGACAGGTGCGTGCAGTTGTGCGATGGGGTTGGGGCAGGGTTCCCAAACGGGCCATTCACCAAGGTCTGCTGCTACTTAATGCACGGATTTTCTTAAATCCAGGTAGGAAAACGTACTGCAGGTGGAGAACCAGACAATCAGTTCTAAACATGGGCTTACAAACAGGACAGGACAGTCTTCAGCCCCTTTATAAAGGTGTGCCAAAATCACAGCGGAGTTCGGAGCCAGCAGAACGTATGTTATTTTTCAGTTTGGGTTTGCAACATGCCGCTGCTTTCATATGCGAGCTCCTCTCCTTTTTGGACTTTTCTAGATTTGAAAAAAATATTATATTTCGAGTTGTCTCTTACCCATCAACAACAGAAATCCCCAATTTCTACGCTAGCTTAGTACATGACCAAAGCTTCTTCAGTTAAATGAGGCATATCTCTGGTTCGCTAACTGTCTCTAAAATCTCAAGACGGTAGTATATTTTATTTATTTATTTATTTATTTATTTTTGGCTGCGTTGGGTCTTTTTTGCTGTGCACGGGCTTTCTCTAGTTGCGTCGAGCGGGGGCTACTCTTTGCTGTGGTGCACGGGCTTCTCATTGCCGTGGCTTCTCTTGTTGCGGAGCACCAGCTCTAGGCGTGCGGGCTTCAGTAGTTGAGGCACGGGGGCTCAGTAGTTGTGGCTTGCAGGCTCTAGAGCGCAGGCTCAGTAGTTGCGGCGCACGGGCTTAGTTGCTCCTCGTCATGTGGGATCTTCCCGGACCAGGGATTGAACCCCTGTCCCCTGCATTGGCAGGCGGATTCTTAACCACTGCGCCACCAGGGAAGCCCACGGTAGAATATTTTAAAGCAAATCTTCAGAGTCCTACGCAACCGTATCCAGTATACTCATGCAATGAGATAACGCAGACTTGAGTACCGATAATTTGGGTACCTACTGTGATCAAACAAAATGCTGTGCTAAGTGGTCTAAAGGATTCAAGACAGAATCCAGGTCCCACTTGCTCTGTGATCCTCCAATGTACATGAGGAGAGATGGGGCAAAAACGACCACAATTCAACGTGGGAAGTGTTTGGGGTGACCTGGAGCACAGCAAAGGCACATACAAAAATGAGGAACTACTAGGCAGTCCATGGTAAGTGCTGTGGGAGAGCGGTGTTCCTGTTTAGTGCTGAGGTGTCCAAGAAGAAAGCATAACCTCTAAGTCAGAGGAGAAGGGAGAAGGGGGTAAAAATAAGAATACAGCATTTTCTAGTTTGAAAAAGTGTTTCACCGTATAGGACGTCCTGTGTGCTGTCAGGGCATCTGATGAGGGGCTCAGGACCACCACCAGTATTGCATTGTGGAAGATAAAGGAAACCCTCCAGAGTCTTGTCCGAGGTGTGCTGAACTGTTAACCTGAGATTCAAGCTGGGGTTTTCCGACCTTGGTGGATGTTAAACAAACCTTAGTTCCTCTCTTCCTAAATGGGTCCCGGGCTTCCCCGTGCCCAAGCCTCTGGCCGCCCCCTTTCCTTCTACCTGTGGTGGGGCCCCCTTTCTCACCTGGAAGTCCTACTTTGCTGGGGGTGGGCAATTGGGTTCCAGGGCGGTAAGTTACATCAAAGTCGAAGTTGGTGATGCAGTTTAGGGGCAGACTGTGGATACTCAAGACTCAGTTAAGGGATTTCACCTTGACCCTAGAATCCACGAGAAGGCACTTAAGTCTCTGAGCAGGGGAGAGAATAATGAATTACATACTAAGATCAGCTCGTGTGGGCAGAAGGGGACGGGGAGGACAGGCCGCTCTGGCTTAAGGAAAAGAGGACAGAACTAGATGTCAAAGCACCCGATTTAAAGCGGGGCCAGCTACTAATTCCTGTGTGACCTCAGGCAGGTCACTGTCATCTCTGAGCTCAGCTTCCCATTTGTCTAAGGGACATAACACCTACCTCATGGTGTGGTTATGATATGAACTCAGTGATTAATGGAAGTATGAGACAGGCCTAGCAGCAAATGCTCCAGAACTTCAGGCAATAAAGTAAGTGCTCTCCAAGGACAACTAAGTCTGCACCCACAGCTGCAGAAGCACAGGTACTTATGTGCACTTACACTGAAAGAAGCCATCAGTGTTTAGGTCTCCTCAAGAGGCTCTCAAATCGGACTTTGCTTGCTCTTGTTTTTGAAGCCATTTTTGGACCCACGGTAGAACCAGGTACACTTTCAGCGCCGCAGGAATTCTCGGAAACCATCTGGACGAGAGGCTGTTACACAGTGGTGAGGGCACCCTGACAGTTCTGCAGAGGCTGGCAGAGGAGGGCAGGACATGGGACAAGGTGCTCTGGGCTTCTTCCGCCTGCTCCTGGCTGCCCCACTCCCCTTCCACTTCTGTACATATTGGGGTCCCAGCCAGGAGTTCATTTGAACGAGCCTTTCCCGTGCTTAAGGGCATGGTTTTGGAGACAGACAGACCCTGGTTTGTATCCTGGTTCTGTCACTGAGTTGCTTTGTGAAATCCTCAAATTCCTCGTCTGTGAAGTGGAAATAATCATATCTTTTATGGGACAAATAATGGGGTAACAAAGTTCTTAGCATGGGGACTCCCGGGGAGGTCCAGTAGTTAGGACTTGGTGCTTTCACTGCCGCCGTGGTCCCAGGTTCAATCCCTGACCAGGGAACTAAGATCCCGCAAGCCGTGCAGTGCGGCCAAAAAAACCAAAGCTCTTAGCATGGTACCCGACACACAGCAAACTCGATGAATGACACCTACTCTTGTTGGCTGCATTTCCAACCCAAAGAGAATTTCGAGACTCTGGGGACCCTGGTAGAGGCCGCTGTCATCAAGAAAGCCATTGAAAAGAGATTCAAAGTATCAGAGACCTACACCCTGCTCGCTTGGCTTGGCAGCCGCACCCTGAGCTTCAGCTTCTGAAAGTTGTGTCACAGACTTTATATTAAAAAGAACAACTAGCTAGACCAGGGCCCGACGCGTATTTGGAGTGCAAGAAATATCTGAATGAATAAATGGACCAGACACCTGAAAAACAGACATGTTTCCTATTTATCTATTACAATAGTAAATCTAGAACAAAATCCAAATATAAAAGATTTGATGGAATGTTTGTATTATAGTTATGAAGAGTAAGTTCATTGTCGCATTAAAATACTTCCTAAAAGTGCCCTGCTGCCGGCTGAGGCCTCTCCGATGATCCCTGGGATTTGCCTGGCTCAACCAGGCGGAGGCAAAAGATCTTTGGATAGGAGACCTGGGTTTACTCCAGGTTCTGCTCCTTAGGAGCAAGTCACTTGAGCTTCAGTTTCTTCCTCTGGGGAATGGGAATAACAACACCGCCCAGGCTACCGCACGGGTCCACCGTAAAGTCGTGGGACGACAGATGCGCCCGCGCTGTCCAAACGACAAAGTGCACCTGGCCCTTAAAGTCCGATGACAGCGATGCTCGGCTCTCTACCGAGACTCACATCACCCCTCCCACCTGGAATCTTCTCCAACTCCCCTCTGCCTACCCAAATCCTCCCCTGGTTCGAGATCTCCCCCTTCCAGAGCTTTCCACCCGACCCTGACTGTGACCCTTCCCTCCCAGCTCTGCTTTTGCTCATCGCCCTGAAGGTTCACGTCTGCGATTTATCATGCACACACGCTGTGCGTGCTGTGGGGTGTTTCCAGCTCAGGGGGACCTGCGTGGGGTCCCGGCTGTGGCGCTTGTCCCTTGGGAGACCCGTGGCAGCCCACCTGACACCTCTCAGTCTCATCTACAAAACAGGGATGGCGATAACGCTCACAGATTTGCTCTGAGGAGTAAATGAGATCCTTCACGTCAAGTACTGGACTCAATGCCGGGCACAGAGCAAGCACTCAGACAACCGCAGCTGTTACGGGTGACCGAATTTCGCTCCTTCGCTGTGTCCTGAATTTGTCCTATCACCCCAACTGGATTTTAATCCTTGAGAGCAGGGTCCCTGTCCTATCCACTTCTTTGGTTTCCCCTGACCCCACTGCCACTCTAGAAAAGTGCTGAGTTCGTCATGTATTCTCAAAAAAACACCTGTTGAATTGATCAAAACGAATTAAGTTGTTTTTCTCCAAAATAGTGACCCCATCTTTATAGTGGCCCATCACGGCCAACCTGACAAAGCCAATGTCCGCAGGGTAAAGTAACCTCTTCGGATCCTGTTATCAAGTTAAAAATGTGTGAGGAACGCCCAAAGCGCTCAGGCAAGCCATTCACACCATTGAGCTATCCTACCTCGCTGGATGTGCTGCCTGAATCAACAGCCTGAAAATATTCTAGGAAACGGATTTGAGGTGGGAACCTCTGCCAGATTCTGGAGCGTTCTCTTCCCCTGACACATGAACTGTAATCTTATAGGCGCAGATAGTATCCAAGATGACACATATGTACGTGTGAACACAGAAAATCCCATACAGCATCCCGAGGGCCATGTGTGAGGAATGCGTTATAGGTGAAACAGTTCTGCTATTTTGCTAACAGACTCCCTTGGATGTCACGGACCTCACGCAGAATGCTACGCCATAATGAGTAATATTATGGGTAGACTCAAGCCATTTACGAAACAAACATGATTCACATTTGTGAATAAGAACTATTAGCTAAATAAAAGTCCACTTTATTACACTGTCAACAACAGAATTCTGATTCTCATATGCTATCAGTAACTATTCTCAATTACTCTAGATATCAGGTTTGTGTCATCGTTTGCTCTTCCACTTTTTTTCTTTTCCAAACTGACCTGAAGATCACAAAAGAGAAATGTTCTTTGGGAACCATATCACACTTTTCCCAGAATGAGCAGAAGACTGAGAATAACCCAGGCATTTTATGCTGGTCCATCTTTTGTCTCTTGATGTCAAAGGCCTCCCTGACCAACAACTGAGAAACTTATCCCAAGCCTGGCCTTTCACTGATGTTCTCTTATCTTCCTGGACTCGAGCTAGGAAAAACGAAGCCAGCCCTGCCCCGTGGAGAGTTTACCTTTTACCGAATTCCGAGCGCTAGCATCTTCCCGCTCTGCATCCTTCACTCTCTCGTACCCAGAATCCACCTACTGTATAGCGCCCTCACCATTTTTCAAGTAGGGAGCAGAAAGGGGGGAAAAGCCTGCTTTGTTGGAGATGAACGAAACCAAGGATGTGATGTTCTTTTTTATGATAAATGTACGTTTTTCTACCAATAGGCAAGTTCTTCATTTCAAATGGTTAGATCGGGTGGTGCTTTGATATATAGAATTTCCAACCGATCGAGTTTAGGGAACTGAAAATACAGGATTCTGAGTAAGCTGAAGGAACTGAAGAGAGTACAATCCAGGAATATCCTCCTGCTGGGTCTTAGCGTTTCGCTTGACTGTGAACGTTTTGGGTTCTAGACCTCTGAACAGTAAACAGGTGCTAAGAACAGTGCTGGCCTCAGTCATGCTCTCTGCCTGGATGGAAAGATTCGCGTGCCTCTGGTGCTCACTTGTGGAAGAAATGCCATTATTTCCCTCCTCTTTTACCTCTACTCATTATCTGTTTGACTCCTTGGTCCTTTGCAACCCACCCTTTCTCTTCCTCAAAGCAAAAGAGTGAGAACGCCCCACTGCCTGGCTTCCTCGTTGTTTTAATTGGCAGTACATTGGGTCTGAGCACACATCCTGCTTCCTTAAGAACCTATCAACTCTCCCCAGAGATACGGCCATTCTGGCCCTTGCTTTCAATGGCTCTTGCCAGGACAGTCTCCCGTGTTGTTTCCTCGTGTGCGGCACCTGGCTCTCACCCTGCCCCTGGGGCTCGAGGAGGTATTGGGGACGGGCAAGGTGAAGGCCAAGCGCCATGATGTACCCTCCACTCTAACCTCACGGGTACTTCATTCTTTGTGGCAAAATCCTAAATCGTTTAATTTTGGGCTCATGGTCTGCAAATAACAAACTGCACAGGCAAGGCCCCTCAGGTACAGTATGTGCACCAAAAACCACACTTGGAGAGAGGGGCATCATCTTGGGGGACCTACTTATCCATCACGCAGCTACTCTTGTTGGATGGCCTCCAAGATGCTGCTTGGCTCTGCCTGGCCCTGGGGTGAGCTGGGAAGGAGGGTGGGGAGAGCAAAGTGTGGCTCTTCTCTCTGACCACCGATGCTGGTGTGAAATGAAAACAAAGCCAGACAGATGAGAAGCGGCTCCGTGATCGCTAGTCCTATCAAGAGGTGGTTCGGCGGACAATCACACTTTTCTCTTCCTTCCGCTTTTTGGCTGGAGAGTTAATTTAATTTTGTCGTGGCAGGATTAGCAACCAGGCCACAGAGGTGAAGGGACATTATCGTCAGACAGCATATTAATCCTCTGTCCCACCCAAGGCAGAGGCAGAACCAAACAAATAGCAGCTTCTTGGAAATTGAATTTCTGTTACCCAGATGTCAAAGATGTAATACCCCAATTACACAAACTACTGCCGGTGAAGCATGCCAGTGAATATGCAATGTAAATGGGGCGAACGCAGAGCCACAGAACTGCACGGTCAGCACCTGGCTCTGGGTGTGAGTGATAATTAGCACTGTGTGTAGACACTAATAAACATTTATGTCTGAAATTACAACTTTTAGCAATGTTAATAAGGGATATATTGGCAATCCGTACAATAAAAGGTCTTGAAAAGAATGTCAGACATGAAGCAATGGCAGACATTTCCCATTCTGGCACAATCTTTTTTTTGTTTTTTTTTTCCTTCTCTCTAATTGCAAATGGCCATGCTGTCTTGCTGAGAAATTCATTGACATGAGAACCTACCTAAAAAAATGGGTTGTGTCTCTTTGGCCTTCCCATTAACATCGGTGCTGAATTCTGAGATCTTACAGACCTCATGGTGATAATCTGGGGTAAGAAGACAACGAAAAATTAGAATTCTAATGACCTACAAGATGTGAATCAGCAAGAAAGGCTAGCATCTCATTATATATAGTAGGTATAAGCTATACTTTAATTTATAAATATAATTTTCGAGAACTCAGTTAATCACAGAATTTGTAGTCATGGTCATCCCTACAACTTCGCTTACTCTGGAGAAGTACACAGACTTGACATTATTACTTTGACTTTAGAAAACGTTTCTGCTTGATCACACAGTTTTCGCAGGAAATTTGGCCCACGGATGCCAATTACATACGAGGCTTCTTTTCTTCCAAATGACAAGTATGTTTGCAAGGAATAGAAAGAAGCTTGCCCAATCAGAGGCCAGGGGAAGATGCCAAATTTATCTCTACAACCCATTTTCATGAGTAGATGAATAGTATGCTTTCGAGTTACCTGGTACTCTCAGTTTACCCAGAAAAACCCCAGGCTTTGAGCAGCTTACAGGCAAGCACACATGAAAAATACTGAGTTGTTATTTCAAGTATAGTATAATTTGGATAAGAAAGTGAGTCTTGCGTTCAGCTACTGCACTTTAATATGCAACCGTTTACGTTCTAAAAATGCACCTGCAGAGCAGAGAGAAAAATCAGACCCATAATTTTTTTTAAAAAAAGGAAAAAAACAAACTTGCTATGTCAGTCAAACTTTAAGACACAGTATTTTACAAGCTTCTCTATAGAGGCTACTGTGCTTTGGCAGTTGTCTGTTTCTAAAAAGTAGGATCGCTTAGGTAAGAAACTAGACTAGGTCCCTTGTTAACAGCGATTCCCTTTTTGGGGCCTTAGACCTCCCAGGACAAGGTCTACAAAACTCCTCTCACTTTTAAGATAAAGTAGTAGGTTTCCTGAGGTCATAAATAAGAAAGCAGCCTACATTCCAGAATGAATCAGATAGACCAACAGGCCAGTCAAATATGGAGGGACTTTTAAAGTACAAATGACTGAGCAATCAACACTGCTGGGGGAACAAAATGTACGTAGAGACAAGGAAAAGCCAAATATTTTGAATACGTAAAACTACTTCAGGCTTTTTTCATTAAACAGTATCCGAACTCAACAGGAGGAAACAGGAGTAGATCTCCAAAATGTCTATAATCAAACCATTTTCAGAGTAACCCAAAGCAGGCTTTACTGAATCTGCATCATAGTTAGCTCAGCTTAGCTGGAAATTGCAATCGCCCTCTAATTTTCATCAGCTTACATGGGACTTCTCCAGGTTGGTAACACAATCGCCTTGCTCTCTGCTCTGATGCCCATGCTAGATAAAACAACAGAGGACCAAAGTGGACAGGTTCTCTGGTTTGGTTCTGACTTCAAGCTGATTCAAAGGCGATACTTAAACAGGAGCATTCTAAACTCAATATTGGGACTTGTGACATGATGGGGAGAAAAAAGTCACCTGCCTCTAAGGTAACACAATGCATTTCGATTTTTTTTTTACATCTGCCCTTAAGTTCTCATCGTTTTTCGAAGTCACATCAGGAAAAACAGAGACTCTTAACGCTGGATTTTTTTTTTTTTTTAATAATACTTACCTGATGGATAAGTGATCTATTCCAAAACACCTTTCCAGGCCAAATAACGTACCCAGAAAAGACGCTGAATGTCAACAATTCTTATTTGGGCTTGGACACCTAATGAGCGTCTTTCTCCATCTTCCAAACGCCACCAGCACCCTTCTTCCTCCTCTTTGGGGGTTGGAAAACACACCGACCCCCAACCCACCACAAGCACTGGTCCGGGTTGGTGTTCGCACCGCCTGATGGAGAGGCGTCCTCCCCCACCCCGCCGCCGAGCCGCAGGAGTGGAATACCAAAGAAGGCTCTCCGCGCCCCAAGTGTCATTGTTTGCTAATTTCCTGATGTGCCCTCCGACTTGTTTACGCGGAATCACATCCTGCCTCCCCCCGGCACAACTTTCCTCGCCGCCCGGCTGCCGCAGCCCCCCCTCGGGAGGGGACCGGGGGGTCCCGGGAGCCCCGGCCCCGCGGGAGTTGGCTGCGCGGCCCGGGCGACGGGCAAGGGGCCGGGGGCTGTTTACGCGGCGCCAAGTCCTCGCTCCGCCGCCCGCACGCCCCCCGCCCGGCCCGGCCCGGCCAGCCGCTTACCTCGGCTCACCAGTTTGAAGCTCTGGGATTTCCTGCTCCGCTTCCTCTCCGAGAACTCCATGGTGCGGCGGGCAGGCGGGCGGGCAGGGCAGGGGCTGCGGCCGGGAGCGGCCAGCCGGCCGGGCGGAGGGACGGAGGGAGCGGCGGCCGAGGCGGCGGCGGCGGCGCTGGCTCTTGTCACCCGGCAGCGGGAGCGCGGGGACCTAGGTCCGTCTCTTGGATCCGCAGGGGGGAGGCACAGGCAAGGGAAAAACCACTCGAGCCCGCCGGGGGCTGCGGCCGGCGGGGCCCGGCGGGAGGCGCTCTCCCGGGAGAAGTTGCCCCCTCCTGGCCGCCGCTCAGCGCGCCCCCCGACCCCGGCTCATCCCCGCTGCCGGGCGAGAAGCCGCCGGAGCCGAACTTTCCGTTGGGGAGCGAGTAGTTGGGGGCGGGGAGGGCGGGCCGGGGCTGCCGGCGCCCTGGGCGCTCGCCGCGGGTCGGCCTGGGCGCAGCTCCGGACGCGGCGGCGGCGGCGGCAGCGGCAGCGGCAGCGGCGAGCGCGGCCCCGGGGACGCGGCGGGCGGGCTGAGGGCGGCGGCGGCGGCGGCGGCGGCGGGGTGCCAGCCGGGTCGGGGCGCTGACCGCCCCCGCGGGAGGAGGGGCGCCGGGAGGAGGAGGCGGCGCCGCCGGGACCCCGGGGCCACCTGCTGGCGGAGCGCGGCTGCCGCCATCCCCGGGGACCCGGGCCGCCGCCACCCACCGGCCTGGCCTCGAGGAGGAGCCGGAGGCCGCGGCGCGGCGCTTTCGGCCCGGCCGGCCGGCCCTCCGGTCCCCCCAGGACCGAGGGCCCTGCCCGGCGCGGGGGTCCGGACGCCGGCGCCGCGGGGGTCGGCGAGTCGGGGCGCGGCTGCCCGGGGGGCCCGGCTCCGGGCCCCGAGCTCGCCTGCGTCTCCTCGCCGCTCCCCGGGGCCGATCTCGTTCTCAACAGCCCTGGGTGTCGGGGACCCTCCTGGCCAGCCCACTCCTCGCCTTGGGATTCCGGGTGTGCGAGGGCCAGACTCACTGGTTTCAGGCAAGTTTTAGGGGGAAAAAAAAAATCAACCGAAACCCAAAAACTTACCCATCTGCGCTCTGCAAGGAAAAGAGATTTTAGAATTGACTGATGAGCCGAGTATGGAAAAGAGTGAGCTTCAGTTCTTTACCCCAATACGAGGAGGGTTGTAGGAAGATCGGGAGTTATGTTCAAGGAGAGAACTTGAAATGGGGGCTTTGGGGAGGGCGGAAGGGGTGAGCGGTGCGACGTCAGGGGGTGCCCGAGCGCTCTGCTGACTCTTAGGGAAGAAATGGCCAAGGCAGGTGCAGAGAGCTCTGCCTTCTGGTGTGACAATGCCAGAATAATTGGAGGAAACCGAAAGCTTGTATTAGTTTTATACAATATTCTTTTCTAGGGAGCTAAGAGCACACCATTGCTTTCTCACAACAACTTTATTGTGGGAATGGAAGAGAATTCTATACCACCTGGGACTGGCGGGACAGAAATGTGATCTGACAAGCTTAAGAGTACCGCCACCAAACTGATCATCTCTAGACCAGAACACAAAGAGAGTAAAGAGGTGGACAACCCATCCAGCACTGTGACAAGTTCAGGTGGCCTCAAAAGAGTAGAGAGGAATAAGGGGAAAGGGTATGTTGATAAGTGTGGTAACAGGTTCCACTGCGAGTCTCGTTCAAATGAGGAGACAGCAACCTGAGTAAACATATACACACCAGGAAATTAAATCAAGGAACAAGGTAACCCGGCAACGAGTGGAAGCAGAGCCTGGTATGCCTTCTGAGGTCTTATGTTAGGTGGCCTGTATGTGGCAAGTGGGGAGGCTGGTTATACCTGGCATGGAGGTGAGAGAGAGGACCATTCACCGAGTGCGCTAAAGCAAACCCTTAAATAAGAGGTTCTTTACTTTTTTGGTCACTGTCTCCTTGGAGATTATGTTCAGAGCTCAGGGCCTTTTCCAAGAAAATATGTGCAGGACAAAATTTTGTATAGATTTTTTGGAGTTCTAAAAGGTGGCAGAAGGGATTAACGTGATAACAAGGGTTGATCAACTACCCTATTTGGTTCTCTACCATTTTTCCCCCTCTTTCTTTAAAACCAAACACCTAAAGATGTTTTGAAGATTTCTAAAGAAACAAAGCATATGAGGCTGCTCCCTGGGCTGGGACCCTTTCTTTCTTTTTTTGTAATGCCTTTAAAAAGGTTATTCCAGGAATTCCCTGGTGGCACAGTGGTTAATAATCCACCTGTCAAGGCAGGGGACACGGGTTCGAGCCCTGGTCCGGGAAGATCCCACATGCCGTGGAGCAACTAAGCCCGTGTGCCACAGCTACTGAGCCCGCGCTCTAGAGCCCGCGAGCCACAACTACTGAGCCCGCGCACTACAGCTACTGAAGCCCGCGTGTCTAGATCCCGTGCTCCGCAACAAGAGAAGCCCCCGCAATGAGAAGCCCACGCACCGCAACGAGGAGTAGCCCCCGCTCACTGCAACTAGAGAAAGCTGGCACACAGCAACAAAGACCCAACGCAGCCAAAGATAAACAAATAAAATAAATAAAAACAAACAAACAAAAATGTTATTCCAGAAGCCACAAGGCTGAGCACTGTACTGATGGAGGAACATTTAGGATCGTTCATGCCTTGGAGCATACAATGAGATTTTTATTATGCTCAAGCTATGATAAAATCATTGAAGGTGACACACCAGGAAGCACATCCCTAGGGGGATATTAAAACTTAGCATTTTCAGTTCAAGTGGGAATATGAATTCCATTTGCTTAAGAAAATAATTTTGATACAGTTAAGAAAAAATGTTTCATTGTGATAATGTTTTAAAATAATGATCGTTCTCCTTGACTTTTTTCCACCCTCATGACCTCTTCCAAATCTAATTACCTCCCAAAGGCCCCACCTCTCAATACCATCACATTTGTGGGCTAGGGCTTCAACATAAGAGTTCGGGGACAGGGGACACAGTTCAGTTTGTAGCAGTATTGTTTTTGGTTAATTGAATATACTTTTTGTGTCGGGGTGTTCTGGATAGTCCTGTAGGAGACGTACTAAGGTCACGTCTCTGTTTCAGTAGTTCAAGTTTCCCCAAAGGTTTTAGAACCGCAGGTTTACATATTATTAAAGCTCAGGGAAAACTGGTCAAATATTCCATGACTTCAGGTAGGCCAAATATCTTATCATATGACCATTCTAAAACTCAGTTGAGTATAAGGATTAAATGTAGGTTTTAATCTCTGACCTAAGACAGGTAATTTGGCCAGAGAACATTTAAGCAATCTTAACCCTAATTTTTAATTTTTAAAACTCCATTTCTGAAAACTCTGTCCTGAGAGGAATAGCATTATGAAGATCTCCATCTTTATTCACAGCCCTGCTGTCCAACAGCAATACAATGCAAGCAATACATGGAATTTAAAGTTTTGTAGTAGCCACATTTTTAAAAAGTAAAAATAAACAGGTTAAATTTATTTGAATAATATATCTTATTTAACCCAGTATATTAGACATACTATCATTTTGACATGTAATCAATATAAACATATCAATGAGATAGTTTACATTCTTTTTCTGTGTACACTCTCTTGAAAAGGGTGTGTATTTTACACTTAGAGGACAAACCAATTCAGATTAGCCAAATTCAAGTGCTTGACAGCTACATACGGCCAGTGCTACCACATGAGGCGGCTCAGATGCAGAGGAATTATATGATTCCAACCATGCTGTGTACATAGATATGACTACACCTGGTTATTGTTTAACCCTCACAAAGAAGCAGATAAGCAGGATGGTATTAGGGCTCGAGCCTGTTTATAAATCTTTGACTGGAGTCTCTGGACTTGAAAATCCTGTAAGTAGATTCTGAATCCTTCAGGAAGATTTAATAAGTATTAACTTTTCATTTTATGATGATCGCCCTTCAGAAGGGTCATAGAATAAGAGGCGGCCCTCCTGGAGCCTCAGTTTATCAATTTGTTGCTGGCATAACTCAAGTTTCCACTTTCATTTACTTTATGAGTTTAGCGACTGTAACTTAAAAGACAGGAGGTAATATCTGTAAGAGATTACTTAAGTGAAAATGAGATCTTGGAATGTGTCACCCAAAATGTTACCTTATATTTATATGAGGCTTCTCTTATAGGAACTCAAGAATACTTACACATTATCTAATGCTCTTAATTGCTATAGGAGGTTGGTAGATATTAATATTCCAATTTTGCAAATGAGGACAATCAGTTTTCATAAGACCATTTTTTAGTGAAACTCGAATGCCATACCGGTTTCCTGACTCTTAAATGTGATACGTTAACCTTACTACCTTTCTGCCATTTCTTTAAGATAAAAATTTAATGTTCTTTTTTTATTAAGATCTAACTTATATACAGTAAAGAACATGCCTCTTAAGTGTACACCTCAATCAATTTCTTTTGCTTCCGTCTACATCCGTATAACTGCCCTCCCTCCAGGTTAAGATCTAGAACACTTCCAGCACACCGGTCAGCTCCTCTGTGGGAGCTGCTCCCCTCCCAGCAGATACCCCTTACAAGGACGCCGCAAGTCTAACCTCTATCACTAGAGCTTGGTTTCATGTGTTCTTGAACTTCATAAAAATGGCATCATACAGGGTTTCCCTGGTGGCGCAGTGGTTGGGAGTCCGCCTGCCGATGCAGGGGACACGGGTTCGTGCCTCGGTCCGCGAAGATCCCACATGCCGCGGAGCGGCTGGGCCCGTGAGCCGTGGCCGCTGAGCCTGCGCGTCTGGAGCCTGTGCTCCGCAATGGGAGAGGCCACAACAGTGAGAGGCCCGTGTACTGCAAAAAAAAAAAAAAAAAATGGCATCGTACAGTGTGTACCATCTTGTGTCAGGCTTCTTTTGTTCAACATTAGGTCTGCGAGGTTCACTTCTGTTGTTGGGTACAGTAGGAGTTCATTCTTTTTCTTTGCTCTATATTAGTTCATTATATAAACATACTGCAAAGTTTTATCCATTCTACTCTTGATGGATATTCTTGTACATTTCAGTTTGTGTCTTTTGGTGGATATAAGCACATGTTATCTTGTGTATATGTTCATGAGTGGAATTTCTGAATTATGTGTGTGTGTGTGTGTGTGTGTGTATGTATATGTTTGCCTTTAGTAGGTACTGTAAAATAGTTTTCCTAAGTAGTTGTACCAATTTGCACTCTCACCAGCAGTGTATGAGAGTGCTAGCTGTCCCTTATCTTCACCAACACTTGGTATTATCAGGGTGTAGTGGTATACCATTGTCTCATTGGTTTTTTTTTTTTTTTTTTTTTTGTGGTATGCGGGCCTCTCACTGTTGTGGCCTCTCCCGTTGCGGAGCACAGGCTCCGGACGTGCAGGTTCAGTGGCCATGGCTCACAGGCCCAGCCGCTCCACGGCATGTGGGATCTTCCCAGACCGGGGCACGAACCCGTGTCCCCTGCATCGGCAGGCGGATTCTCAACCACTGCGCCACCAGGGAAGCCAAGCCCTCTCATTGGGATTTTAACTTGCAGTGACATTAAGCACATTTTCATGTGCTTGTCGGTCGTTTGGATATCCTTTTCTGTGATGGGCCTGTTCAAGACTTTTGGCCGTTTAAAACTTTTTGAGTTGTTGGTCTTTTTCATTAATTTGAAGGAGTTCTTTCTAGATTCTGGATATAAATCCTTTGTAGAATATTTATATTACAAATGTCTTCTAATCTGTAGCTTGTATTTTCATTCTGAATGTTCTTAACATTCTGAAATTTAATGAAAGTAGGTTTACAGTTGACCCTTGAACAACTCAGGGGTTAGGGGCGCTGACCCTTGGCGCAGTCAAAAATCTGAATGTAACTTATAGTCTGCTTTCTGTATATGCAGTTCCTCCTTATCTGTGTTTCCTCTACATCAGAGGTTCTGCAACCGAGGATTTAACCAACTGCGGGTCATGCAGTACTGTAACACTTATTACTGGAAAAAATCCAAGTACAGTATAAGTGGAGCCGTGCTGTTAAAATCAGTGTTGCTCAAGGATCAACCGTATAGATCTTTTTATATCACATTAAGAAATTATTTTCTAGGGAATTCCCCCGTGGTCCAGTGGTAAGGACTCCATACTTTCACTGCTGAGGGTGTGGGTTCGATCCCAGGTTGGGGAACTAAGATCCTGCAAGCTGCGTGGCACGGCCAAAAAAAAAAAGGAAAAGAAAAAGAAATTATTTTCTATATGCATGCTTTTCTTTTAAACTTGAATTTGTCAATCTATTAGTTTCCTGAGGCTGCTGTAACAAATTACCACAAACTTGGTGGCTTAAAATTGTGGTAATTTGTTCTCTCACAGTTCTAGGGGCCGGAAGTCAGAAATCCATCCCACTGGGTCAAAATTCAGGTGGCAGCAGGGCTGTGCTCCCTCCAGAGGCTCTGGAGGGGAACTTTTCTTGGCCTCTTTCTGGAGGCTAAGCTTCTGGAGGCTGCAGGCATTCCTTCACTTGTGGCCGCATCCCTGCAGTCTCTGCCTCTGTCTTCATGACACCTTCTCTGTGTGTGTGAAGTCTCACTCTGCCTGTCTCTCTGTTTTTTAAATAAATTTATTTATTATTTTATTTTATTTTTGGCTGCGTTGGGTCTTCGTTGCTGCGCGTGGGCTTTCTCTAGTTGTGGTGATCGGGGGGCTACTCTTCGTTGTGGTTCGCGGGCTTCTCATTGCAGTGGCTTCTCTTGTTGCTAGAGCACAGGCTCTAGGTGCGCGGGGTTCAGTAGTTGCAGCACGCGGGCTCGGTAGTTGTGGCTCACGGGATCTAGAGTGCAGGCTCAGTAGCTGTGGTGCACGGGCTTAGTTGCTCCACGGCATGTGGGATCTTCCCGGACCAGGGCTCGAACCGTGTCCCCTGCATTGGCAGGTGGATTCTCAGCCACTGCGCCACCAGGGAAGCCCTCTGCCTGTCTCTTATAAGGACTCTTATGATGGCATTTAGAGCCGCCCTGATTCTCCAGAGTAATCTCTGTGCCTCAGGATCCTCAACCACATCTGCAAAGACCCTTTTTCCATATAAGGTCATACGCAGAGGCTCCAAGAATTAGGACGTGGGTCTTTTTGGTCTCCTTGTCAGATTGACTCCAGAGCAACTAAACTTCAAGACAAGACGGTGGTATTATAGACAAAGTTCTGGCTGGGAGTTGGGAGACCTTAGTACAACTACCCATGTAAATTTTTAATGTCTCCAGGCCTCAGTTTCTATATCTACAGGAATAATAACACATGGCTTATTCCCTCTACAAAGTTGTTTGGGTAAAATCCTGCGTGTGAAAGTGATGTGAAATATTGAAATCCACGGTCATGGTTTTAGTCTGGGCCGTACTTGAGGAGGTGCAGTTGAGCACCTTACTTCTGTATCACAATTCTCATCTTTGCCATTGAATGAAATTCCTAGGTAAGTAAATTCTTCCTGTGGCACTAGTGGTGCCCAGGCCATAGGGGAAGTTAACCTGGATTTTCTCCCAAATGTTTGAGACAACATAGCATTGAAGTTTGGAGTGTGTCCTCTGGTATCAGACCTCCTGGCTTTGAAGTCCAGCTTGATCGCTTCCTAGTGGCACCATCTTGGCCAGTTCGGGGTGTGATATAATACAGCATCCTCCCAGCTCTATATCGGGACAATTTAATGTGAAGAACTCCTAACCAGTAGAAGGAGCTTAGCTCCTAAACGGGATAAAAAGCATCCAAGGGGTACAGAGGTTGCAGCCACTGCGTCTTGGCTGAAGGAGAGGAGACAATAAAGGGACTTAGGATGAAGGGAGGGGCCCACTCCCACCTCCACCTCCATCCCCCTAAGCCACCCCCAACCCCAAGGCTGGGAGTCACTCCCTTTCCGAGAAGCTGTGGCTACCTCGTGAACACGTAGCCTGCTAGTGGGGAGAGACGTTCCCGAAGGTGGACCAGAGCTGGTCTGCAGAAACAGCTCCCAGTGAGGACACTGTGGCCCGAAGTGCAGCTGGACTCCTCCAAGCTAGCCACCGGGCTCCCACCTGAATACCTACTATGGAGGGTCTTCCTGGGGCTGTGGCCTTGCAGTGTCTCTCTGGCGCCCTCTGTTGACAGCCTCACATTCCGCCAGCCTCCCGCTCACAGAAGGGTGGGTTTGGAGCTGAGAGACAATACATTGATAACTGGCAGTTACTTATTGATACTAATCCTCTTAGAATGCCTTATGGTAAGAACTGAAAACTGGGGGTAAGAACTATACCCCCCCCCACAGAATTATTGTAAAAAGTAAATGAATTAAAGCATGTAAGTGCTCACGGGGACTTCCCTAGTGGTCCAGTAGGTAAGACTCCGTGCTCCCAAAGCAGGGGGCCTGGGTTTGATCCCTGGTCGGGGAACTAGATCCCGCATGCATGCCGCAACTAAGAGTCCACATGCTGCAACTAAGAATCCTCATGCCGCAACTAAGAAAATCCCGCATGCCACAGTGAAGATCCTGCATGCCGCAACTAAGACCCAGTGCAGCCAAAAAGAAAGCATGTAAGCGCTCAGGTAGGGGGCTAACACGGTGTAGGTCAGCTGTTCCAACTGGCTCTTATTTATTACCTCATCCCATGCCCATGTCATGAGCTGATATCAAGAGAAAAATGGGACACTGCCTCTGCCTTTATGAGCGTCATCTTTAGGACCTTCATTAGATGGTCAGATGTTAGATGCTTCCCAGGTATATTCTGAGGACTAATACTATCTCAAAGCCTACCTTTAGGAAATTAAAGAACTTTTTCCCATTCTATATTGGTTTGCAGGGGGAGGGTTAGCTCTTTTTAGCAGAGAAGTACGCATGGTATCTTTCTATTTGATTCCTTAACTAGAGAAATCAGTGCCAAATAAATGAATTTGTTCAACCAACATTTATTAACTTCTACTATGTCTCAGGCATGGCATAAGTGATAAATACTATGAAGAGTAATAAAACTGGGAACAAGAATGAACTTGATCCTTTTTCTCAAGTCCCACTACCTAAAAAGAAGTGTGTGTGTGTGTGTGTGTGTGTGTGTGTGTTTTGGTGCCAGTTCCATGTGTATCCTGTGATTCTGTATCAGTTGTGGAAACCAGAAACCCCAGGATCCCAGGAGAGCCTGTGCTGGGAATATTTTCATTTCCACCTAGAGATTTCGGTTAAATTTGAGTTAGGTTCTCATTTTTAAATCTTCCCTTCATATTATAAACATGTTCTCTTCTTCAGTCAACTCAGACTCATTGTACCAAGTTGCACAAATACTCAGAGGGCCGTAAAGTCCTCTCCTGATTGGCAATAGCATTAATTCTCTTCACTGCTAGATTGGTGGTGATTACGTCTGGTGAGTTGCTAAACAGTCTTTCTCACCTGTATGTCAACATCTCCTTAAATCTGAGTAGGTCCTCTGTGTTAAATTCACCTTTTAAAATTCTTCCTCTTTTAAATATTCATGGAAATGGCCAGTCTCCATCCTATGAAATAAAAGTAGAAGTTTTAGACTAATTTTCCATTCAATTCCCCCATTCCAAAGACCTCAGAAACAGGTCTGAAAATTATAGGAACCACAAATTTGAAAAGTGTTAGTTTGATATGTCTGAAATTAATGCTTTAATTTATTCACAGTATGTCTTCACACATCGCTGTTCTCTGTAATTTATACCATATACAGTCTACTCAAGTTAATGTGTGAAGCATGGTTAAATTATGCCTAAAAGGGAATATGAAAACTATCTACAATATGGTGACGGGGAAAGGGTCTAAGTAGGAGTAATGGGGCAAAAATGAAATGAGACAAATTGAAACAGAAATCTCAGAATAACTGTCAGGTATCAAAGATGTGCCTAACTGGAATAAGTTCTTCAGAAGAAGACTTTGGAACTTTTAGAGCAAGTCTACTGGAAATGGATTAGACAAAGTTCTAGAAAATATTTCCATAAAGAACACTTAATTGTACACGGGGCCCAATAACGTGGGCTATGTAATCTATTGGGCTTTCGTGTGTTTCACATCTTCGGTTTTCAGTCTTTAGTTAATTATGTCAAAGAAGGTTTGGGATAAAGATCAAATGAACAAATTCTATAGAAAGAGAGGCGTATTTTGTTAATACGATTTCTTATGTTCTTTTCCCCAATGTGTGTAACATGCTGACAGGACTTTCATTCATTTTCTGTTGGCTAATTTAATGCTGGTCAAAGTTTGGTAAAGCCACAGCCATACCTCCGGAGGCTGCAGTCTGTTCTCCACTCCCCTGGCAGAGTGGCTTCGGTCTTTTTCTGAAGGAGTCTGGGTGAGAACTGTGAAGGCAGAATGGTCTCTGTGATTCAGTCTTGTTTGGTTTTGGAGATTAATAATACAATGCTAATTACTGTTTGCAAATGTTAGCAATTTGGAGATTACACTCATTAATTCACTGAAACCCCTATCTATGCGCAAAGCACTTGCTTCTAGGTTTTAGGCCCTTAGGAAATACAGATCTGAGAGACTTCTCCTGCCTTCGGTGAGTTTACAGTTTGGGGCCGTCACTTCTAAAACGCTGAATGAAACATAGGAAATGGAATTCAGATGGTGAGTGATTGTGGATGGGGAGAGAGGACGTGCTGGAGGAGGCCTCCAGGTTGGCGAGTATGGGTTCATTTCCCTCTGTGATGCTTAATGGACTTGTTTTAGGCTTCTCCAGAGAAACAGAACCAATAGAAGAGCTATAGATATATAGATATACGAATACATATACATACTGTGAAAATTAATGAAGGGAACTTCACTGAAATGGAGTTGGGAGGCAGAACAGTGATCACACGCATACCGCTTGAGGTCAATACAGATGCCAATAGTAAGAGACCTACTTTGTATCTCCAGCACGAAGTGACACTACTTTAATACGGCCAGTAGGAGGAAGAAAAATTTTCTCTCTGTCTGGCAACAGCTCAGCCAATTAGAGACTGTTACAACTCAGCCAATGAAAAGCCACTATACTTCCAACTCCCAGTTTCCTCCAATGGACTCTTTGCTTGTAAGAGCCCCTCCCAACTCTCCCTTCTCCTCTATAAAAAGTTTCCTCTCCTGTGTTTTACCAGACTTGCAGGTGGTTCGCCATAGTTGCGTACCGTGAATGGCAACTCTTTGCTGCCCCAGTATAAACCCATTTTCCTGGTAAAATAATTGGCCGCTTTATTGTTTTCGGTTAACAGTAGACATTCAGATTATACAGATATACAGATATACAGACATACAGATAAAGAGATTTATGTGAGGAATTGGCACGTGTGATTACGAAGGCTGAGAAGTCCCATGAAATGCATCTGCAAGCTGGAGACCCAGGAAAGTTGGTGGTGTAATTCCAGTCTGAGTCTGAGGGCCTGAGAGCCATAGGAACTGATGGTGCAAATCCCAGTCCAAGGTCAGGAGAAGGTCAGTGTCCCGTCTCAAGCAGGCAGGTAGCAAGCAAAAGGGGCAAATTTCTCCGTCCTCTGCCTTTTTCTATTCAAGGTTCTACCGATGCCCTTAATGGATTGGATGATGCCCACCCACACTGGGGAGGGGGATCTACTCTACTGAGTCCACTGATTCAACTTCTAGTCTCATCCAGAAACACTCCCACAGATATACCCAGAAATAACGTTCAATCTGGGGACCCGATGCCCTAGTCAAGTTGACACATAAAATTAACCATCATGACTCTGAAGTCATATTTCAGCAGAATAGCATCCTTTCAAACGGAGCGCTGAACGTGCGAAGTCGTTTTTGGACTTCTTCGGAGGAGACATAAACAGCACTGTCATCTGTTACTGCCTGTGCCTTCACTCTGAAGCCTCTTCCTAGTTCCCTGATCTGTTCTCAGGGAAGCTCTGCTTTTGCTCAGGCTGAATCTTACCATTGACTCAAACTCACCTGGGAGCCCCCATCCTATTCAGGCAACAGGGGATAGTTGTACGAGCAGGAAGCTGCTTCGCACTCATTGCTTTCCATAGCTACTGCTGCCCCTAATCTTGTACGGGCTCTGTTGCATCCTTGCTGGGGGACCAAACAGGCTCATTTCACCTGTGAAATCCTTTGTAGTTAAAACCTTTTTTTTTCTTTTTTCTTTTTCTTTTTTTTTGCGGTACGCGGGCCTCTCACTGATGTGGCCTCTCCCGTTGCGGAGCACAGGCTCCAGACGCGCAGGCTCAGCGGCCATGGCTCACGGGCCCAGCCGCTCCGTGGCAATGTGGGATCTTCCTGGACCGGGGCACGGACCCGCATCCCCTGCATCGGCAGGTGGACTCTCAACCACTGCGCCACCAGGGAAGCCCTGTCGTTAAAAACCTTTGCTCAAGAATGCTTTGATGAGATCTGTATCTAGTGGAGGTAATGTAGCAATAGTTTTTAAAACAGCAAAGCAAAACAAATAAATTAGATATCTGCTATGAAACTTGGGTAATTTGGTGATTCTTCTGGTTTTATAATTTGATTATTAGTAATCAATAATCTATATAGATACATCATAAAATTCTAATAATTTTACTAATTTAACTGAAATAGTGTATAACTGTGTAAAAATATATTCCATAGTTGCTTCTAAAATAATGATTTAGCCCTATGAGCTGAGACTGCAGTAGTTTCATTTTCTGAAGAATTAGGGTGAAATGTCTTTTTTTTTCCTTCTTTTATGAGAATGATCAGGATTGAAGATAAGAAAGTGCGAATTAGCCAGATTAGACTGTATTTTATCACTCCAAATTTTCACTTTTCTACTCAATTGTATTAGTGTTTTTCAAGGAAAAACAAATCATGGGTTTTTTGAACACTTTGGCCGATGACTACCCTCAACCGTCTTTAAGTTTTCCGGGTCGGTGTAGTTCTATTTCATCGTAGCATCTTTGATCTGCCTCATGTCAGTTTGGCAATGTTGATTTCCTTCCGATTTTTAAACATTCCTATAAGCTCTTTGCTTTGAAATTCCTAGCTCCCTTTCCTGGAGCTGAGAAGAGACTTTGAGCTCATCTGTACTTGCTGACAAGTACATTTTCATGTGGCTACCACACCATATATTCGAAGGACCAGCTGACTTGGTCTCTGTCTGTAGGACACCAATAAAACATTTCCAGCTACTTAAGCATCTTAATGCTGCAGACTCCCTCTGTCTGATCTTGACGTTTTCAGAGACTGCTTTTTTGATATTTTGATGTTTCAGGTATGTTTTCTTGTGGGCAACTCAAGAGGCAGTGTATGCCTAGGAATTCCCACTTTGAAGCCTAAGGTTTTCACTCTTGGTTGGTTATCATAAATTAGGGTTACCAGAGCTAGGTAGCAGCAAACAATCAAACAGAAGCACCCAGTTAAATTTGAATTTCACATAAAGAATGAATAATTTCTTAGTATGCCCCCAATATTGACGGGATAGACTTATAGTTTATTTTTAAAATCATTCATTCTTTACGTGAAATTCACATTTAACTGGGTGGCCTATATTTTATTTGGCAACCCTATCATTAACAGGAATTTCCGTTCCGGCAGCTTCCCTACACTTTAATCTCCAGAACTTCACCCAGGGTTCAGAGGCCAGAGAGAAGGGGAGGGGATGGGGATGTAGGAGGGCTCTTGGGACTTTCTGGAGCTTTAAACACCATCTTAGGCCTAGAAAAGTGGTGCTGAGGTACCCGGAAAAGGAAGAGGTCCTCAGGAATGAGGTAGCCCCAGATGTGAGAAACCTCCTCGTAGGACTGCTTTACCCAGCCATTGAAATCAATACCAATTTAACCAGCTTCCAGCAGGACTGCAGCAATATTTATCAGTGAGTATGTTCCCTCAATTGTTCACCTGGGCGCTATAGCCGGGCCATGTTGTACCTGATGATGTCCTAACAGTATATCTGGTTAAGGTTGCCCATGATGCTGTGTAGTGAAACGTAATTCTGCCTGTAAGTTGTTGGTATGACAAGAGAAAAAAATACTTGAGGATTCACAGCCTCTCCCGCTTCTCACCTTGGCAAGGAGAATCCTGTCTTCACTGGCACTGTGTCTCTGGTCCCGGGTTGCCCTGCACCAGGTTCATGGGAGAGGGAGCTGCTGAGGACAGTTCCACCGATCTCAGAAAGTGACAAAAGGAGAAAGGAACAGGTTCAGAAGATGAGAGCGGTAATGCAGAAAAGGAAGAAGGCGATGTGTGTGTGTTTGTGTGTGTGTGTGTGTGTGTGTGTGTGTGTGTGTGTGGAAGGGGGGGATATGAGACAGAGGGGGAGAGGGGAGTTTGGAGGGGAAATGTAGAGAAAGAAGGGAGTCTGGAGGCACTGTTCCTGTGAAGATTTCAGAGAGGAGAAAGAAAGAAAGAGGATTTTCAAGAAATTTTGCTGGGGTTGGTAAGATCTGTCCCCTTTTGGCATTTTCTGAGACACTGTGGTTAATATTTATATTTATCTAATGACCTTTTGCTGTCACAGTGATGTTTCCTTGGGATGTGAATTATCCTCGGGTACACCTACATACAACCTAGCTTATGCTGTTCATACAAAGTGAAGAGGGGGAAAAGCGGGGCAGTAAGAATCCACCAAACTCTGATCAAACAGATGTTGCGCAGCAAAACTGTAAAACTAGTGCCTCGTCTGTTCCATCTTTATAAGATTCCCTGGGAGCACTAAAACAGTTATTCTCAACAGGAACATTAAAAAAATAAATTGACATCATCTTTTCATGTCTTCATGACACTGTGGATTTCCTCTTTACCTCCTTTCCTCCCTTTCCCCTCATATAGATAAATATATGTGTGACATGATGTGTGACCATGAGATAAACATTTTTGTCATGCAAAGTAGAACTTACACTCCAAATTAATGGAATTTTTTCCCCGAAGTTGTCGACGTGGATGTTGAAATCTTTGCATTTATGCATCATTGCGTTGCATTTGAACATTGCCTTGTTCAAAAACACTGGGGTCTCTGTTTTGGAATTACCTTCAGAGTTTACGTCAAATTATTTTGATTGTTCTCAGTAATGGAAAATCTTCATCCTTAAAGACGCATTTGACTTTTGGAAACAGCCAAAGACAATTTGGAACATACTGTGATGGGTAAAGTATGTAATCATAACAGGTAACACTTTTGGATAAAAACAAAGTAGCAACATTAATGAGACTTTTTGTATAGCTCCTCAACTGAAAATAATTATAAAAATAAGTCATTCTAAATGATTTTTGAGCAATGGATTGAGTTAAATGAAAGTATAGTCCCCCACAAAACTATTTTAAAATAACTGTTTGTTTGGGACTGTGTTTATTCATTTGTTTATTGACCCATTCATTCAAAATTCGTTCAATAAACATGCCTCGTGGACCTACCTAATCTTAGACGTTGGTTTTGAGAATACTAAGATAAAAAGACTCAGTTCTTGTTCTTAGAAACTTGTAATTCCATTGGAAAATTGATATATAAATGCACAGTTAGAGTATACATATCTGAAACCTTTGATGGGTTTTGGAATTAAGAATATTTCACATTTTTGTGAAGATGGGATTCCAGTGACTACGGCTGCGGAACAATTACCCCAAAACTTAGTGCCCTAAAGCAACAAAAATGTTTATTTTTCTCATATATCTGCATTTTGTGCAGGGCGTGGTGGTACCATCTTGTCTTTGTTCCATTCGGCCAACAGTTGGGGCACCTGAATGCCAAGGGCAGTCAACATCCAAAGGCATCACTCACTCACACATCTGCCAGTTGATGCTGGCTGGTGGTTGAGACCTTAGCTGGGGCTGTGGGCAAGTGGTCTTACCATGTGGCTGGGCTTCCTCATGATATGGTGGCTGGGTTCCAAGGGAAGAATTCTGAGAGAGAGGAGAACTGGCAGAAGGCATATCATCTCTAATGACTCTGCCTTGGAAGTCAATGGGTGTCATTCACTGCTTTTACTCATCAAGTCCATATTAATATTACTCTCATTTTCAAGGGGAGAGGAAATAGAACTCACCTCTTGATGAGTAGTGAAAGTTCTAGAACTTGTGGCACGAGAAATATTGCAGTAGCCATTTTTGGAATGGGCCTCAGGTATATATGCTACATGTTACATAGGAACGCCAGTAGGGTCTGAGGCTTCACTCTAATGAAACTCATTAATATTTCTGCAACAAAATTAGAATCCATTGAGGTTATAAATACAAATAGTTCAGTTTTTGCCATCCAATGAGTTACCAAAAAATATTTTCATTTTCATAGATTTTTCTGGATTTCAGACTTCCCAGTAAGTGACTTTTGATCTGTAATCTAACTGGTGCTGATGGAGGCTATAGGTATTCATGACAGACTGGGAAGAAAAGATTGCAGAAGGACTGTGGGGGAGGGTAGTGCTAAGAAATCTTCACACAAGAGGTAGCTGTAAAAGGAGTTAGTTAGGAAGGACCTTCCAAACCAAAGAACCAGTGTATGCAAAGGAATGGAAGTCTGAGAGAACATGGCGTGTGTGAAGAAAAGTAAAATTTTCAGAATAGCTGGAATATGTACATGAGAGTGTTAGGGGCCAAATCATGAAGAGTCTTGGATGCCATATTATAGAATTCGGACTTCATCTGGTAGAGACAGTGTGAGTCCGATTAAGGATTTTTTGTAACTTTTAATTTTATATTGGAGTATAGCTGGTTAACAATGTTGTGATCGTTTCAGGTGCACAGCAAAGCGACTCAACCATACACATACATGTATCCATTCTCCCCCAGACTCCCCTCCCATCCAGGCTGCCACATAACATTGAGCAGAGTCCCCTGTGCTATACAGTAGGTCCTTGCTTGTTATCCCGATTAAGGATTTTTTTGGGGGGGGTGGGGGGATTCCAGCTTTTTTATTTTTCCCCTTTTACACAAAACAAAGTAGAAGAAATAATACAGGATTAAAACTGCAAAAGTAGTTAATTGGTAGAGCACACATACACACAAAAATCCAGATAGGAAGACAAGTTTATTTACAGTGAGGAAACACATGTAAATCATGGTAGTTTGTATACGAAACATTAAAAAAGAAAAGCCAAACATGTGCTCCCTGGGTGCCACTGTTTACAGCAATATTGAAGGGGAGAAAACAGCACTTATCTAGGGACAGATATACCACAAGGTCCAGATTTTACAACATCCGTGCAATCAATTCACAAAACTGTATTATAGCTAGTTCATCAGTTTAAGAATTGTTCCCAAATATGTCACGCTTCCAGCCCTCAGAGGTTCATTCTTACAGATTTCAACCACTCCATCTATGGGGACAAAAAGCGGCCAGTGTTACCATAAAAGGAGAATCTTGAGGCTTACCTTTAAAGGCTTATTCTGGTCTTGAAAAACTAGTAGGATTTTCTACTGAACTAAACACGGGATGAGTTTTGTTCTTTATTGGCTGGTCTTGGAGGGAAGGCCATAGACATGACTCTTAACTTCTCATGTACTTTAGTTTCAGTTAGCTGAAAATCTGAAATTAAAAGTATGCTAAAAATCCTAAATACCATCTCGTGTAAGCCTGCTACTAAAAAGTCTTTAAGGATGTACTAAGTTCAAGTTTAAGTGCAAGGGAACAAGAGTTCTAAGCCTGTCAGATTCCCCATTTGGGAGGAAGGATCAATGTTTCCAACAAATTGCTAAATTCTGCACAAGGGAGAAGCCAACACATACTAGGCCATGGAATTAGGTTCATTTTATTCCACGAGGATTCTTCTCCCACGGTATCAAGACAGAATGAGGAGTGAATCTTAATCGGTCTCTTCATCAGAAGTGGTAAACTTGGTTTGTATATTCATGAAGCCAGACAGTTGTTTAAGCAGACTGTGGAAGCAGACAGTAGAACCAGCTTCCTGTAGTCACAGACCACTCTCTTGTATCCAGCTACAGCAAAGATCAACTTGAACGGTTATCCCAAGCCACTGTTAACTGTACTAAAGGATGACGTTCACCACTGTATTGTTTTAAAAATAAGAGTTCAGTTAACCCTGGGTGAGAAAAACCTAGACAGGTGGTGATGACGAATGAGTTGTGTCCATATAAGGCCAGCGGATGAGAGCACACCCATGAAGACGCTGGGCATACAGCCTTACTTGGCAAGTCGGAATTTCTACTGACTAAGGGCAGAATGAGGGACAGCAAAGAGCTACTTCTGTAACGTGTTAGTATCCAGACAGCATAACAGACACTGTCCCCAAGGACAACGTATACGCCGTTAATCACACTGGATAAAGCAGATGCATTATTCATTTTTCTTTTCTTTTTGTTTGAGAAGCTTGTTTATCTCTCTTTTGGCCATTCCACTGTCCTTCAAAATGATTCCATGTTGGTTTAGTCCAGGAAGCAAGAGGAAGAAAGTCACTATCAGGTGTGTGAGAAGGAGCTTGTGGACTTGCTGTCCCACCCAAGCAACCACAGCAAGAGAAATGATCATGGTCATAAAGTACATTTTAGGCTTTTCTTCCTTTAGCGTAAAGAGGCGTTTCCAGCAGCCCACAGCTCTGTGTCGTTTTTACTAGATTGCTGCAAATTTCATGGAATCTCTGCTGTTGCTCAGTGGTCCATTTATTCGAGCCAAAAATTCTAGGCGCTAGAATGGGAACAAGGTAGTCAGCCAAGCACAGAAACATAACAAAACAGGAAACACCTGACAGAACGGATGGATCTAGATAGTAGATAGTCAGAAACTCCAAAGAGACCACACCCATTATGGCAGGTGGAAACCAGGCCTTTTCCCATCGGAGGACTTTATCTGCCATCAGCATCGCTTCTCTCCATCCTTGCAGCTGCTCTTCCAGACTTGCAGTCCCCGCGGCCGGCAGGTTGGTGCTGCGATTATCTCCTTCCTCCATCGTTCCCAAGGTGCCCCCTCAGCGAGAGCAAGACACCCCCCAAACTGGCTTTCCTCAGAGCCACTTGCGACAACCCTAGTGAGAGCAGGATTTTTAAAAATATTTATTTAGGCTGCACCAGGTCTTAGTTGTGGCATGCGGACTTCTTAGTTGCGGCATGCAGGCTCTTAGTTGTGGCATGCAGACTCTTAGTTGTGGCATGCATGCGGGATCTAGTTCCCTGACCAGGGATCGAACCCCCGCCACCTGCATTGGGAGCGCAGAGTCTTACCCACTGGACCACCAGGGAAGTCCCTTGATTAAGGATTTTAAGCAGAAGAGGGATGTGATCATATTTGCCCCGAGGAATGATTATTTTGGTGACAGGTAGTAGATCAAGGGGGATGAGAATGGAATTCACTTAGGAAGCTCCTCAGCGGGCAGCTGGAATTGATGATCGCCTGAAATAAGAGCAAGGATGAACGGTTGCATTTAGCTGCCGTTTCTTTTTGTTCTATAGATCAGAGTAAATCGAGAAAAGCACAATGTGGAGATGGATATGAGATGTCAGACTGTCCCTTTTCTAATTCAATTTTTTGTCCAAGTACATATATCCTCTTTGTGATGTGAAATAGCATAAGGCATAGAATAAAAACCAATGTGCTCTGTACGACATCTCATTACCCCTGGTCTTGTTCTATCAAGGCTCCCATTTTCACTCCTGTAAATGGTTTCTTCTGGGATTTACCTCCATGATCTAAGTAATGTGTTACATCTGTTACAATTAACAGAAAAAAAAACAATTGAACATGACTTAAATAATAACATTTATTCTCACATAAAGGAAATTCAGATTGGACAAGCTTCACACAGATGCTGTCTGCCTGCATCTCAACTGGCTCCTCTCGTGATCATAAGATCGAGTCTTTGGTTCCAAGAGTCACATGGAAAAAAAATCCAGTGGAAAACGAAGAGAGACTGTTCTTACTGTGAGTCTTTGTTTTCTTTAGTTTATCAGCAAATAAATCTTTATCAGAAGCTCTCCAGCTCCCTTTGCCTCCTGCGCCGCTGATTTGGCACACGTGCTGGATTACCCGTTGTTGACTTGGCCTTGTCACCACCCCTTCTAAGGTCTCCTTTGCTCTGAAGAGGAGAAGGCAGGAGCGACATTTGCTAGAATCCCCTTGAGCGTACGGTTCCAGACTAGAGCATGTGGACAGGAGGCACCCTTGAGTCAGAGCGATGGAGAGGCCGTTATTCTCCGTCTGTTTTAGCCAGAACGGTGAGCGGATGTGATACTCGGAGAAACTTCAAGGTGAGTTTTGAGCGCTTCAAGTTGAGAAGGTCAGTTGTGATTTATCTGACCACCGCTCCCTTAGGCCTTTTTTCTGGGTAAACCACCAGTTCCCTGTATTAGAACCGTTTATATCTAGCCTGCAAAGAGTAGCTTCTAGTTTCCTGACTGAGAGATGACCCTTCCTAAACATATCATTGAAGCAGGGGAAATGAATTACAGCACTGGCATAGACAAATCAGGATTTGCCCCCAGAGTTACATGGGAGGAGGATGGACATTTTAATACAATTTCTGTTCTACTAACAAAGAAAACTGGGATGGGGAAGGGGGTGTGATTCCAGCATGGAGCAAAATAGTAATACTGGGAAATTCGGCTCCTGGTAGTGGGGGATTAGCTTGGTTGGTTTCCCACAGATGACAATGATAAAATCTGGGTGAAAATATTAAAAATGAACTCTCTGAAGACTAATTGTCCAAATTCAAGAAAAAGGAGAGGAAATATAGAAGAAAAATAAATAGATCCTCAGAGAGCTGTAGGACAATACCAAGCAGTCAAATCCACGTAACGAGAGTGCCAGATGGAGTAAAGAGAGAAGAGGGAAGAAAAAATATTTCAAGAAATCATGGCTGAAAACCTCCAACTTTAGAAACACTAACTTATGGATCCAAGGAGATCAGTGAACCACAAGCAGAAGAAATACAAAGAAAACTACACTAGACCCATGACACACTGCTGAAATCTGAAGAGAAAGGAGCCAGGAGAAAATAAAACCTATACATTACATAAAGAGAAACAATAACACAAATGATGGCAGACTTCTCATCGGAAACAATGGAGGCCAGAAGAACGTGATGCACACCCAGATTCCCTCAGTGAAAAACTTGTTGCCCCAGCTGCGAGGAGCGCTGTTAGCAGACAGCCTTCCGTTGTCAGCCTCTTTCAGGCTTTGCCTCAGCTGTAGAGAGCTGCCTCGCTCAAGGTCATGTCCCTTCCTGGAATGCCTACAGCCAGTGACTGATCAATGCAGGAGTATAAAGAACTGACCATCTTGGTGAAATACAAGACAATCCAAAGAGCCATCCCTGCTCCAGATCTCCCCCAGAGGGTCAGCTGAGGCTGTTATAGGGCGTGCATCACAGCCCAACTTTTCCTTTTCGCTACTCTTGCTTCCTTCCCCTTTGCAAGCTTTTGATACCAAGGAAACTCCTTAGTAAACAAACTGCTGGATAAGCTCCATTTCAGAGTCTGTCTCCCAGGGAGCCCAACCCTTGACAGCAATTGAATAATGTCCTTAAGTACTGAAATAAATAAAACTGTTAACCCAGAATTTTATGTGTAGCAAAGTTATCTTTCAAAAAACGAAGGCAAATAAGGATATTTTCAGATTGGGACTTCCCTGGCAGTCCAGTGATTAAGACTCTGAACTTCTAATGCAGGGGGAGTGGGTTCGATCCCTGGTTGGGGAACTAAGATCCCACGTGCCACGCGGTGCAGCAAAAAAAAAAAAAAAAAAAAAAGATATTTTCAGATAAAAGTTGAGACTATGTATCCCCAGCAGACTTGTATATCTAGTATTTCTTATAGCAGTACTAAAGGGAATTTTTCAGGTGGAAGGGGAATGACACCAGATGGTAACTTGGATTCAGTGGATGCAATAAAGAGCACAGGAAATGGTAAGTATTTGGGTAAATATAAGGGTATGTACATATTTTCTTTTGTTTTCTTAACTTCTTGAAAAGTCATATGACTGCGTACTGCAAATTATAACTGTGTTGTCTGCTACATTTTATGTAAAGTAGTACAATATAAACCCTAAGTAGATTGTGACAAGTTGAAGACGTATACTGAAATCTTTAGAGCAAGTACTAGAAATAATGTAAGCTATATGGCTAAAAAGCCATCAGAGAAGTCAAAGTAGAATACTATAAAATGTTCAGATAACCCAAAAGAGGGCAGGAAAAGAGGTACAGAGGAACAGAGAATGAATACGACAAATAGAAAACAAATAGCAGAAAGTATATTAATGATAGTGGGTATTATGTTTCTTATGGTCAGAAAAGGGAGTTTACAAATATAAAAGCAGGAAACTAGAATGAACCAGTAGTATTGGAATTCATGTGAATCAATGGCTTTCAATATACATAAGTAAACACATAAATATAGATGTAATATGTGTATGTATGTACATATATACCTGTATATATGTCCATGAATATATGTATATATGTGGATATATATATCCGTAGACACACGCACCCATATAATTTCTAGCTCTGATCACAGACAAGGCTCAAAAGCATCAACATCCTAATGGCAATGAGCACATATAAAGGCCTAAACTTGACTTCTGAAAAACATTCTCAACCAAAAGAATCAAGGCTTTTTGAATACATGAATGATCTGAGGACTGGGGTAGGGAATGTACAAGATGAGCCTGGAACATTTTGTGCCAGAAAATAAGTAAATCTCCAAAGAATGGTGGTGATCCGTCAAAGGACAGAGAATCCAGCTTGGATGGGCTCCCACTGGCAAAATCTGGGACAGTATGACATCAAAATAAATAATAGTAATGAATTAGAAGCCATTGAATAAAACAAGAATCCATAAATCCACATTTGAAATAAATAAATATGTGAATGAGTTGAAAGTTAGATGAGGAACAGATATTTACATAGTCTGAAATTACCTACTCATAAAGCACTTATTAATTACAAAGGGAAAAAGTAACTTTACAGTGGAGAAGCATGGCAGACATCATCTTAATCAGATGAGCAGAGATAGCATCTCTAGTAATGGGACAAATGGAAGTCAAAGCCACCTGACGGGATGCAATGAGAAAAACACACACAACATCACTTCTGCAATCCTCGTGTCAAGGATTCATTAGCTGAATCTAACTGAGGGACGTTCTACAGAATAACTATTCTGTAATCTTCAGAATTGTCAAGGTCACGAAAATCAAGGAAAGAGTGAGGAACTGTTCTAGACTGAAGGACACTCAAGAGATGTGACAAACAAATGCAATGTACGTATGTGAATGTTATTGGGACAATTGGTAAAATTTAAATGGGGTAAAAGGATTAAATAGTAGTAATGTAATAATGCAAACTTGCTGATTTTGTCGAAGGTGTTGTGATTAAGCGGGAAGATATCCTTTTCTGTAGAAAATACTGTTTGGGAGTAAAGAACATGATATTGGCAACTACTCTCAACTGGTTCAAGTGGGCTAATGTACTTTGTACTTTACCTGCAACTTTTCTTAAGTTTGAGATTGTTTCCAAAATAAATAAATACCCATTTCTGAAAATAAAATAAAACCTGTGAGATACCATTCTAATGGCTAAAATATATTTAAAAAAAATTGATGACGGAAAATGTTGAGAGGAGGGTGTGAAGCAACCAGAGCCCTCAGAAATTGCTGAGAGTAAAATGTAAAATTATAAAATCACTTTGGAAAAGGTTTGATCATTTCCCTCCTAGGTATATACCCAAGAGAAACGAAACTGTATATCCACTCAAAGACTTGGATGAGAATATTTGTGGCAGCTCTCTTCATAATAGCCCAACTCTGGAGAAAAAAAAATCTATCTGTAGGAAGATGTATTAAAAATTATGATATACAGTGTAATACTGCTCAGTAATCAAAAGGAATGTACTACTTGTACATGCAGCATTATGGGTGAATTTCACAGGCAGTATGCTGAGTGAACAAAGCTGGAATACATACGATTTGATTCCATTTATATGAGGTTTTAGAACAGACAAAACAGATCTATGGCGGAAAAAATCAGAACAGTCATGTAGAAGGGCAAAAGACCTAAAATATCCAAAGCAATCTTGAAAAAGAACAACACTGGAGGTGTTCCTCAATTGCCTGGTGATCATGGGCTGTCCTTTTGCATTTAAAAGTAAGGTATTTAACCGTATGACCCAGCAATCCAACTATTGGGCATATATCCTGAGAAAACCATAATTCAAAAAGACACATGCACCTCAGTGTTCACTGCAGTACTATTTACAATAGCCAGGGCATGGAAGCAACCTAAGTGTCCATTGACAGATGAACAGGGAACTAAAATCCCTCGTGCCACGTGGTGTGGCCAAAAAAAAAAGACAAAAAAAGACTAAAACGTGATACATGAAAGAAAAAATTGATAAGTTGGACTTCATTAAAATTTTTAAAACTTCTGCAAGGGACACTGTTCAGAGAAAGAAATGGCCACAAGTTGGAGAAAATCTTTGCAAAACACATATCTGTTAAAGGACTGATATTCGCAAGATATAAAGAACTTTTAAAACTCAACCATAAGAAAACAATTCAATTTGTTTTAATGGGAAAAAGATCTGAACAGACACCTCACCAAAGAAGATATACAAGTGGCAAATAATTATATGAAAAGGTGCTCAACATCATTCGTTATTAAGGAATCACAGATTAAAACAACAATAAAATATCACTACGTACCTATTAGAATGGCTAAAATCCAAAACACGGACACACCAGATGCTAGTGAGGGTGCAGAGCAACAGTAACTAATTCATTGTTGGTGAGAATACAGCCACTTTGGAAGACATTTTAGTAGTTTTTCTTATTTGTTTGTTTTTATAAACCCAAACATAATCTTACCATATGATCCAGCGGTCATGCTCCTTGGTATTTACCCGAATGAGTTGAAAACTTAATGTCCTTATGAAAACCTGCCCACAAATGTTTTCAGCAGCTTTATTCATAATTGTCAAAACCTGGAAGCTCTTCAGTCAGTGAATGGATAAACAGGCTGTGCTACATTCATACTATGGAATATTCAGTGATGAAAAGAAATGAGCTATTAAGCCAATGAAAAAACATAGAGGAAACTTAACTTCATATTGCTAAGTGAAAGGAGCCAATCAGAACAATGCACCCTGTATGATTTCAACAGTATGACATTGTGGAAAAGGCAAAATTATGGAAACAATAATAAGACCAGTGGTTTCCAGGGGTTAGGGGAGGGAGAGAGGGATGAATCGGTGAAGCCCAAGGGATTTTTAGGGCAGTGAAATTATTGTGTATGATAGTGTAATTGTGTATACACGTCATTATACATTTGTCAAAACCCGTAGAATGTACAACACAAAGGCTACCCAGAAGGTTAACTTTAGTTAATCATAATGTATCAATATAGGCTCATCGATTGTAACAAACGTGCCATACTAATGCAAGATGCTGAGAGTAAGGAAAGCTTGGTTGGAGGATTAACGGGGTACATGGGAACTCTGCACTGTCTGCTCATTTTTCTGTAGCCTAAAACCGCTCTTAAAGAATAAATTCTATTAATTTAAAAACTAAAGAAAAATAGAAGAAATTTAAAAAGTCAATTCCATGAGGAAAGCATTGTAGTGAAATGTCTTTATCTTGACCAGGGTGGTGTTTACACACGTGTATACATTAATCAAATCTCATTTAATTGTACACTTAAAATCTATACATTTAGCTGCATGTAAATTTTATCTCAAAAATAAAAAATCAACTCTGTATTATCATCTGTGCTTAATTTGGCTACAGTCAACTAAATATATGATGCAATACAGGAAAGTTTTAAGGAACCAGGACTCAGCTGTGAAAAAGTGTTGCTGACCTTGAAGAGTCCCCGCCGTGTTCTCGAGCTTCATGAGTAGGCGGAGAATGGCTCTCAAATGCGTTCCTTCGTATGGCTGGTCTTTCAGGTTGACTAACACGCAGAGGGAAGAATCCTAGTTCCAGGTTTCATTCCTCTAACGGTGGCTTTTTTTGATGCCGCGTTGTATCTTTCCTTTACGAGCTGGTCAGAAGGACAGTGCCATCACAGGTGTGAGCCCACATGTGAAAGAGATCTTGGTAGAGAAGCGTCGTTGGGAGCTCGTTCTTGAGGGAGTTGGGGGGACTGGACAGGCAGAGAGGTTTGAGATTCACAGCATCAGGGGTGGCCGCGAGTGAAAGCTAGTGAATGGGAAAGAGGCAGAGCTGACCTGACTCGAGTGAAGGCTTGTGTTCAGGCGCCACGAGGACTAAGTTCTTAAACATAAGAATGAGAAATTTGGGTTTGGTCACACCATCTAGGAAGAGGTGGGAGAAGGTACATTTGTCTTTATCTCTCTCCCAAGCCCAGGGGTTCAGCGACCCCGATTTGCTTCATGGCTGTGATGGTTATTTTTGTGTGTCAACTTGGCTAGGCTGCGGTACCCAGTTGTTTGGTCAAAAACCAGTTTAGATGTTGCTTTTTCAATATGACCAATCATTTAAATCAGTAGACTTTGAGTAATGCGGATTACCCTCCATAACGGGGTTTGAGGGTGGTCATCCAATCGGATGAAGGCCTTAAGAGAAAATGACTGAGGTTCCCCAAAGAGGGAGGAATTCTATCTCCAGGATTTCTTGGGACACAAGACTGCAGCATCACCTCTTCCCTGGGTCCAGCCTGCTGGCCCATGGCCCACCTGCAGAGTTTGGAGTTGCCGGTTCCCACAACTGCATGCGCCAATTCCTTAAAATAAATTTCTCTCTCTCTCTCTCCATATATATATATATATATATATATATATATATATATATATATAGCCTATTGGTTCTGTTTCTCTGGAGAACCCTGACTAATACAATGGCTAATAGTGCACTACCTGCTCCGAATTTCTCTTGCCTTCTTTCTGCCCTCAACCTAAATCAGCTTTCGGCTAATTCCTAATTTGTGGAGAAATAGATGATTTACACTAGAGTGTTGTTTATGTGAAACTGATAGGGCATTATATATCTTTTTAACCATATAATGTCTTCTAACCAAAGAGAAAAAGGAGTGCTGAGAGGCTGGTGGGCTGCTGCAGACATGTGCATTTTATTATACACACGTAGACGTGTGTTTTCCTTATTTTGTCTTTGGTGGAGGATCTTTCTGGATGTCAGTCTCTGCCACCTACAGATACTGGGTGCCCGCACCCACAGGCTAAGTCTTCACAGTCTCTGAGTCATAGGTTTTCTCTGTCTATGGGTAATTGATTAAGAACCGGGCCCACTAGTTCCGGGTGTCGTCTGCCGCTGTCAACCACACATCTAATGTAGTGACTCCCTGAAAACCTGATTGCTTACAAGCCTGCCTGCTGCTTGTAGGTACAGACCTTCCTGTTGCTCCCCACGAAATCCTAGGTTATGCTGCCGGGCTTCTGTCCTGCTCCTTGTTTGCACTCTAGTAATTGGTTATTCTGGAACTATGGCACAAACCTAGACGTACTGGGCTCTGATGCCCTGTCTAGCTTTTGCTGGCTTCTGCGCCCAGTGTGGGTGACACTGCTCCATCCACTGGATCAACTTCCTGTGGACTCTGATTTCCGGTCCATCCTGACCACGTGCATTACCACTGCTCAGTAAGCATTAAGGCTTGGCCCTTCCTTACCGGATGAGCCCTCCTGGGTGGATCCAACTTGAACTGGACCCAAGAATTTCTTGCTCCAGAGACACTGTGACACGCATCTTGGGACCCGACACTGTTCCTGGCTTGGTGTATTCTAAATCTAGTCCCACTGGCTCCAGTTTATTTCCTGGGTCCTGCTGATTAGCCATTGGGGCCCCAATCTACTTCCAATTTGGTCTGTAAAGGTTATAATAGAATAGTCAAATTAGACCACGTGGTGGAAGGCAGGCAGGGAAGGATATCTTAAGTAAGAGAGTGACATGATGAAAGTGGCATTTTAGGATGATTAATCTCTTAGTGTTATGCAGGGTAGATCAGAAGCTGGGGACACTGGCTAGCACATCAATTCATTAATGGAGCTGTGTGGTGCTTAAGATCTGGACTAGAGTGGTAGTAAATATAAAAAGTAATGAATCTAGGGCTTCCCTGGTGGTGCAGTGGTTGAGAGCCCCTCTGCTGATGCAGGGGACACGGGTTCGTGCCCCGGTCCGGGAAGATCCCACATGTCGCGGAGCGGCTGGGCCCATGAGCCATGGCCGCTGAGCCTGCGCGTCTGGAGCCTGTGCTCCGCAACGGGAGACGCCACAACAGTGAGAGGCCCGCGTACCGCAAAAAAAGAAGTAATGAATCTAAAATATTTTATGCAAATAAAATGCCATTTGCATAAAGATGTTCACTGCAGAATAATTTATAATAGCAAAAACTTGCAATGACCTAAATATCCAACAGCAGAGGAATGATTTAAATTAATTTTAGTTATAGCCCACTTAATGAAATATTATATAACTAGGTAAACTTATGAAGATTATTACTCTAGATGGAAAAGTGCATATGATATAATATTGTTTTAAGAAGATATGAAATAATATGCACAGAATTATTACAAGTCTATAAATATGCATATAAAATATGTATATAAATTGTATCAAATGGTAACAGTGATTGTGTAATAGAGTTGGAATTACATGTGATTTTATTTTCTCTATTTTCCAAATTTCTATAATATGGTTGTGTTTGTTTTAAAGGTACTGTAATTCTTCCTATTTAGACTCTTTCTTTGATTTAAATGATTCTTTTGATTAATTTATTGCTGTCCCGATGTTTCCTAGGCCCTAGAATGAGCCTTGAGTGAGTATAAACATAGCCATTTTGAGAGTGTCATCAATTCACCATCAGAAGCAGGTTTGGCCCTTGATAAAAAGAAATAAAAACAAACAAGCAACAACAGCGAAAACATCTTTTTCTAGGCAGCCCAGCAAAGACTCACTGAAAACCTCCACATTGGATTTAGATGGATTCTAGCATAGCTGGGCTCCAGTGCCTTTCTGGAACACCAGGTGCCCATAATTTGTACTCACTTTCCCTTCCCTTTTGGCTGTGATGGGAACTAATGTTGAAATCAACAAGCCCTGACCGTCATCTGACTGACGTGGCCTTCAGCTGTGCTTTATTGTCCCCCAGTACTGTCCTCTGCCTTGAGGCAGTGCTAACTTAGTTGGTAAGATCATGGACTTTGAAACAAGGCCAACCTGGGTTCAAGTTCTGGGTCCTCTGCTCAGAGCTATGTGACCGGGCGAGTCACTTGATCATGCCGTGTCTCTGTCTGCCCAGGTGGTGATGTTATTCACCTTATGGGATTGGAGGATGGTTGTAACAAGGCCAAGGAAGAGCTTCTGATAGAGCTGTCGCTTACTGTCACCAAGTTATGCTGAGGGTAGAGGACCCCCAAGTGGATCCTCTACCCCCCATTTGGGGGAGGACAGGGCAGGACTGTGCTCAAGGACCCTATGTCTTGTGATTTAGTCTGAAACATTGTCTGCATTAATGACTCTCCTGGGACAGTTTGGAACTCACCATCTTCAGCACCCAGATATTCTCATGCAGCTACAGGATTTATCGTGGACAACAATTTTCAGAGGAGCTTGGAAAGTGGCACTCTTTGTGCACCTTAATGACGGCAAAGATGAACAAGATAAGTGAGTAGTCCAGAAACAACGGCTCTCTGAACTCATGTCCCCTGAATACACCCTTTTGTGGTATTTATGGTTTTACTACCACCTCTTCCTGGTATCAGCCAGAACCTCTGTGAGCCCAGCTCCTGGTCAATTCTGTACAGGAGCTCAGACTGCTCAGAAACACCAGTAGGACTCCCTCAGCATTATAAGGGACACTACAATCCAAGGCCATGGTCAATAAGCAGCAGATAGCAAGGGGAATGATTCCGATGGGAGATCTCCTGGCTCTCCTTCCACCGTCCTCCCCGTCTGTACTTGCCGGGGAGTCTGTTACAAAGTTCGGAATTACAAAGTTCATAGCTCCGATTGCCTTCCGTTTTCAGTTCCCCCTGTACCTGCTAGTCCACACGTTTTAGCACCTGTCCTCTATTACACGCTCTAAAGACTCACCCCAGCAACCTTACCTGAGGCCCAGATAAATGATTAGTGAGGTTGATGTAGCCACAGCCTTCGAGACCTGTTCCAACGCTGGTCCCGTGGGAGGGGCACAGACTGAAGGATGGCCACGGGCTACTCACACACACCCAAGACAGCAGCTCCAACCTCCATCAAGAAAACCCAGATGGGCAGCTCTGGGCCTATCCTGCCTGGTAGGATGGACCTATTGGAGGAAATTAATCTGACCCTGTGTCCGTAAGCTGGCTAGCTACCCCTAGCACACGAGTCCAATCCTCACGAATGCCTGCGCTGATACATTGTGCACAGGCTGGGCCGATGAATGTTGATTTCATGATTGCACTCGGCTTCATGAACATATTTCTGATCCCTCTGGCTCTTGATCCCTTGCCCCTCCTCCTATTTATGGCTTTATACTTGTCCCTCCAATCTCATGCTTGATGCTGTCCTTTCAGCATGGACTTTCGATTTCTCTTCACAACAGTAACGTGCATTTACCCCTAAGATTACCTCTGCTTCCACCTCTCTGGGTCAGCACTTCTGCCTGGTTCAGCCCAGCCCCCATAATTCCTGGCATTACCTCCTTATTCCCCCTGTTGATAGGAATCACATATAAGAATAACGTATCTGTCTACCGTCTAAGGACTATAGCTTCATAGCAATTTTCACCTCTTATGCCACCAAGTCCCAATGTGGTAACACTGAGGAAGAAGGTCTATAACGAGCCGAGTGAGAAAGCATCTAAGGGCTATAAGACTGACAGGGTACAGCAGAAAGAGGTGTGGAGTGCTGTTCACACTCGAAGCTGTAAATAGTCCATTCATTAACTGGCTCACGGACTCTGATCTCTGCACTTCGTTACCTATGTTTCCTCTCTATCTGTCCCTGACTCTAACCTATCTCCTCTTGGCTGGATCCATGAACTTGCTGGCTATTCTTCTTGGCTTACCTCTTCCACTTGGCGTTTCAACAATGGCCCATACCCTCACCCACTGCTTGTCCCCCACCTTGCCTATCCAGTATGCATGAATGGGTGATCTGGTCTTCCCCACTGCTACCCTTTCTTTTGTTTCAAGGTCGAGCTCTCATGGAATGCCTCGCCAACACTGGCCAGAAGTGATGCTCCGGAACAGCCCAGCTCTGTCCCTCAGGCAACTAAGACTTTTGAATAGGGCTAATACCCCTTGTGGGGAACTTAGAAGAAAGGCGGTTAAGTGGTAGGGAGAGGGAATGAGGCAAAGAGTCAGCAGGAAGTGGAAAAGGGTGAAACTGTAAGGGAAGAACCATGGAGGGAGAGGAAGAATTGTAAAGCCATTCTGGTGATTTTGGGGTGGGGGGAAACATTTGGAAGAATGAGTATGAATGGTGAATGGAATTCTATGAAAACGAAATTAAGTGTGTGGATGTGAAAGCTGAAAATAGGAAAAGAAAATAGGTGTATTAGTCAGAGGGGAGGTGCAAGGCGGGGGTGAAAGCTGGGGAGATGGCATACAGGGCCATTCTACGGTGAAATTATAAGGTGGGCAACTAAAACAATTAGTGAAGTTCTGCCATTAAAGGGCACTGTCATAGTTCTTGTCTTCAAGAAAGGTATATTCTAAAAGTTGGCTTAAATACGTACACAAATATCTATACAGTAAGGTGGACTATTAACCTCAACAAGTATAAGTAAAGGGTGATGGGGATACAAAAAAAGGGTGATGGGGATGCCATGACAGTCAACACTCAGTGCTGTGCCTTGTGTGCAGGTCGTGCTCAACAAAACCATGTCAGGTGAGAAGTTGGCATCAGAAAGTGTATTGTTGCACGTGTGTGATTTTTAAATTGCGTCACTGACACTTAATTCACTACTAGTGATTCTCAACATTGGATCACATTAGAATCACCTGGGAAGCTTTTAGAATGACAAATGTCCAGACTCCGCACTCAGAGATTCTGATGTAACTGGTCTGGGATAAGGCCTGAGCATTAGTATTTTTCAAAAGCTCCCAGATGATTCTACTGAGCAGCCAGGGTTGAGAAACCTCTGGTCCAAAAGTATGTTTTTCCTTTTGAAAGGCTAAGGGTCTTAGAATCAAGGGGAGAAATGCAAATTTGGGAAGTAGGAAGTACAAATTATAGATCTAGCACTAGTGCCCATTAATAAATCTTGGATAATTTCCTTTCTTCAGTACAATAAAAAATGGTATATAAACTCAGAGTAACATATTAAGTTCTGTCTCTTAGCTCTCTTAGGAATTCTGAGACCTAAATTCATGAATTCTTCAGTAGGAAATTACTATATAAATATATTTATTGCTAAAAATCTTTATCAATCAAAAGAAAATAATTTCTAATTTTAAAAAATTGAGGTGTAATTGACATATATTAGTTTTGGAGTAGTATGTTATTTTTGATAACAAAACCTATTATGAGTAGGGTCTACTCATAATAATAAATTTGTGCATTTTCACATATAAAATTTCATTTGTTTCTTTTTTTAAAGCAGATTTATCACAATTTATTGTAAGTCTAGAAACTTTATATATATATATATATTTTTTTTTTTTTGGCTGCATTGGGTCTTCGTTGCTGCGTGTGGACTTTCTCTAGCTGTGGAGAGTGGAGGCTACCCTTCTCTGCTATGCACGGGCTTCTCATTGCGGTGGCTTCTTTTGTTGAGGAGCACGGGCTCTAAGCACGTGGGCTTCAGTAGTTGCAGCACGTGGGTTCAGTAGTTGCGGCACACCAGCTCTAGAGCACAGGCTCAGTAATTGTGGCACACGGGCTTAGTTGCTCTGCAGCATGTGGGATCTTCCTGGACCAGGGATCAAACCCGTGTCCCCTGCATTGGCAGGCAGATTCTTAACCACTGCACCACCAGGGAAGTTCAAAATTTCATTTGTTTCTCTCAAAAATCTGTGCCAGTGTAGTATTGTCTTCATTTTGCAAATGACTGTCTTACAATCACAGCTCCTTAAGTGACAAAGCCACTTTCTATTTCTCTTTTTTTCAGCCTTTTGTGTTTTTCTATATCATTGTTGGCATGCTAACAGCAGGGACATCCTGTGATGAGTCAATAGTATTGGTTTTAATATAAAGAGTAAAAACTCTGGCTGTATTTTCAACTAATTGCTTAACTGGCAGGATGATGGAACAGAAATAAAATATATTGAGGAGGGTAAGTTAGACTTATGAGGACCTGGCATTTGCTACAGGCAATTTCTAAGCAGATTAAAAAGACGTAAAGAACAGTAACAAAATACAATAAACTATTCAGCTCCTAGCATCATAACTGCTAAGTATGTTTGTTGAAAGAATGAGTGAATGAATGAATTGGATGTAGTTTTAAATATTTATGGAAATGACTATGATGATACATAAAATTATTGAATACTTACCATATGGCAGGCACTGTTTTTAGTCCTCACATATGTTTTTTTTTTTTTTTTTTTGCAGTACGCGGGCCTCTCACTGTTGTGGCCTCTCCCGTTGCGGAGCAACAGGCTCCGGACGCGCAGGCTCAGCGGCCATGGCTCACGGGCGCAGCCGCTCCGCGGCATCACATATGTTTTTTATATGTCTTTTTTCAAAATTAATTAATTTATTTATTTTTGGCTGCGTTGGGTCTTTGTTGCTGCGCGTGGGCTTTCTCTGGTTGCAGTGAGCGGGGACTATCCTTCGTTGCAGTGCTCGGGCTTCTCATTGCGGTGGCTTCTCTTGTTGCAGAGCACGGGCTCTAGGCGCACGGGCTTCAGTAGTTGTGGCACGTGGGCTCAGTAGTTGTGGCTTGCAGGCTCTAGAGCGCAGGCTCAGTAGTTGTGGCGCACGGGCTTAGTTGCTCTGTGTCATGTGGGGTCTTCCCAGACCAGGGCTCGAACCCGTGTCCCCTGCATTGGCAGGTGGATTCTTAACCACTGCACCACCAGGGAAGTCCCTTTATATGTCTTTTTAATCAATGTACTCATTCTTTTAGGTTGGTACTATTATTACCCCTCATTTTACAGTTGAAGAAACTGACGTTCAGAAAGATAAGTCATTATAGTGGAGAGGTCCTGTCCTCTAGTCCACTAGTAGCACTGTGGCCCGTTCCTTAGTCGCCTAATTTCATAGTGCAGTTGGCCAACCATGCTCTAACTCCAGCAAGCCAGGCCCAAACCCATCTATGTGTCTTCTCTGTGGCGCCATCTGCTGGAGATGGAGCCTGCTCTTGTTACCTTTCCCTAGCACTGTCTCTTCCAGCAATTTCTCTTACTGACTTCTTCTTTTTTTTTTTTTTTTTTTCCGGTACGCGGGCCTCTCGCTGTTGTGGCCTCTTCCCTTTGCGGAGCACAGCCTCCGGACCCGCAGGCTCAGTGGCCATGGCTCACGCGCCTAGCCGTTCCGCGGCACGTGGGATCTTCCCGGACCGGGGCACGAACCCGTGTCCCCTGCATCGGCAGGCGGACTCTCAACCACTGTGCCACCAGGGAAGCCCTCTTAGTGACTTCTTGCTACAGAGTCTGTTGGCACGACTTGCCAGGGTACCTCCTCAGCTTTAACCAGGGACAGGAATAGGTGGGGACAGGGCTGTTAATTTCAAACATAACAGGGAGACTCTGGCCCAGGGCAAGGGTTCCAGTCCTCTAGATTCAGATTTTGCTCCCATCTCTGCTGTCTTACCCCTGTAAGCCACAGCAATAGCCTGTGTATCCTCTGTCCAGCCATCCTGCAGTTTATTGACTCCGGGGATGCCGTCAGTTCTAAGGTGTACCATGTATCGCTAAGGAAAAGAAAAACATAGCCAATGACAATTGCATGATGTCATCAACTGAAAGATGCATCCCTGTGTCAGAGAAGTTAAAATGTGAAAAAAAAAAAGAGCATCTCAAGATGGATGAAATAGAGCATATAATTGTGTTTTGATAGATTTTTCTAACACTTGGGGGCTGTTCATGCCAGCTTTCTCATGATCATTGCTACTGCCAACTTGCAATGTTTTGTCCCTCCTTCTGGGTGCTATGAACTGTAGCAGCTGCGGTCACAAATGGTGCCCTCCCCCCAAAACTAGTGGAGTGTGTATATTTTGGGTGTGGTGGTTAGCACGAAGAAGAGAGTGGTAGGGGTGATAAGGAACGGATGCAGTTGGAGGACTATGGAATATATGAGATGATAGGAAGTTTAGGGAGTGTCTAGAAGTGTCTTTTTTTTTTTTTTGTAACCACTTCATGATATATTGAACCACTTCGTAATATAGAAATAGTTCCATTCCCTGCCCCCCCACAAAAGCTCCTTCCCGCCCCTTTGGAGTCAATTGCTAGCCCAACCTCTGCTTCTGGCAATCACTAATCTGCCTTCGATCACTATAGTTTTAATTTTTAAAGAATTCATAAAAATGGAATCGTACAGTATATGGTATTTTGTGTTTGGAATATTTCACTTAGCACAATGTTTTTGTGTGTGTGTGTGTGGTATGCGGGCCTCTCACTGTTGTGGCCTCTCCCGTTGTGGACCACAGGCTCCAGATGCGCAGGCTCAGCGGCCATGGCTCACGGGCCCAGCCACTCCACGGCATGTGGGATCTTCCCGGACCGGGGCACGAACCCGTGTCCCCTGCATCGGCAGGCGCATTCTCAACAACTGCGCCACCAGGGAAGCCCTAGCACAATGTTTTGAGACTTTTTCATGTTGTTGCATGTCTCAGCTGTTCATTCTTTTTTATTGCAGAATAGTTATTATTCCTTTGAAAAGGTTATACCACAATTTGTTTATTCATTTATTAGTTGATATACATTCAGGTTGTTTATCCAAGCCAATGGGGAACCATTCAATATGATATTAGCTGTAGGTTTTCTGTAAATGCTCTTTCCTAGTTTGTTGTCTTGGTGTGGATGTTGGATTTTGTCAAATGTTTTTTCTCTGTCAATTAAGGTAGCCATATGCCTTTTCTTCTTTAACCTAATATGGTAGATTGCATTCATTGATTTTTAGATGTTGAAGGATCCTTGCATTCCACTTTATTATGGTATATAATTCTTTTTATACATTGTTGGATTCAATTTGCTAAATATTTTGCTAAATATTAAGGAATTTTGTGTCTAAGTTCATAAGAGGTGTTGGTTAGTAGTTTTCTTTTTCTGTATTGTCTTTGTCTGGTTTTGGTATCAGGGGAACGTTGGCCTCATACAATAAGTTGGGAAGTCTTCCCTCCTTTTCCATTTTCTGGAAGCAATTGTCCAAAGGATGTGTTAATGCTATTTTAAATATTTGGTAATTTCTTCAATGACTCTATCAGGGCCTGGACAGTTCTGTTTCCATCCCACAAATTTTTATACCCTGCGTTTTCATTTTCATTCAGTTCAAAATACTTTCTAATTTCCCTTGTGATTTATTCTTTGATCCTATGGGTTATTTTTAAGTGTGTTGTTTAGTTTCCAATATTTGAGGATTTTTCTAGATATTTTTCTGTTATGGATTTGTAGCTTAGTTTATTTGTTTTCGGAGAATATACATTGTATGGTTTTAATTCTTTTAAATTTACTGGGACTTGTTTAATGTCCCAGAATGTGATCTGTCTTAGTGCATGTTCCAAATGCACTTTAAAACAGTGTGTGTGCATTCTGAAGTTTGGGTGGAGTGTTATATACATTTTAATTAAGTCAGGTTAGATGACAGTGATCTATCCTTATTGATCTTCTGTCTACTTATTCCACCAATTTGCTGATAGTGGTGTGTGGAAATCTCTACCTATAATTGTGACTTGCTTACTTCTCCTTTCAGTTCTAACAGTTTTTGCTTCATGTATTTTGACACTGTGTTATTAGGTCCATACACATTTAGGACTGTTATGTCTCTTGATACATTGACAACTTTATCATTTTGAAATATGCCTCTTTTTCCCTAGTAATATTCCTTATTCTGAAATTTACTTTCTTTGATATTAATATAGCTGCTCCCAATTTCTTTTTATTAATGGCTGCATGCATATATCATTTCCCATCCTTTTACTTTTAACTTATTTTTTTTTTAACTTAAAGTGGGATTCTTGTAGACATACACAGTTTTTTAAAAAATCTAGTGTGATAATCTCTGCTTTTCAATTATGCTATTTAGGCAATTTACATTTAATGCAATTATTAATTAAATAGTAAATTACCTTTCTTAAAAACATAGTTAATTTCTTTTAAGAGACTAAAAAGTAGAAAAAATCTTTTATATATTGTATACACGTTTAGCATTTCCACACTCTTCTTTTTCCTTTTGTATCATTTTTCTTCCAGCTGAAGAACTTTCTTTAACATTTCTTATAGTGCGGTTTGCTGATTTACTCTCTCAATTTTATTTGCAAAAAAAAAAAAAAGTCTCCTGGCTTGCATCATTTCTAATAGGAAGTCTGTAGTCAATCTTTTCTTTGTTCCTCTTTATATAATGACTTTTCTTCCATTTCTCTCTCCATTATGTTTGTTTTCCTCTACATTTTTGAGCATCTGGGGCATATTTATAATAGCTGGTTTAGAAACTTTCCTATTTCATCATCTCTGTCATTTCTAGGTTTATTTCTATTGATGGATATTCCTCTTGGTTGTGGATTATATCTACTGCATGCCTGAAAATTTTGTTTGCATTTCACGACACTGGATTTTTATATTGTTAGGTGCTGGATTTTGTTGTACTCCTTCAGAAATATTGGCCTTTGACCTGACACACAGTTCAGTTAGTTGGAATCTGATTGACCCTTTTGAGGCCGGCTCAAAAGGGTGAGTCAGAGCAGCCTGAAATCTAAGATCATTTAGATCATCACTACGTAGGTGATTCCTTTCTGAAGACTCTATTCTATGCCTCGTGTATGCCTATCCCTGTGTGAGTTCTGCACATAGTGTGGCTTCTGCTTTATGGTGGTTCTTCAGCAGCCTTGGGAGTTTCACCTAAACATATGCAGATTAGGATTCAGCCAATGATTTGAAGGACCCCCTCTGCAGATCTCTTGAGATCTCCCCCTCAATACGTCTCTTCTCCCTGGCATTCTGCCCTACAAATGTAGCTTCCTTAGACTCCCAGAACTCTTTTCCTCAAGTCAGTGAGACAACTGGGTTCTGCTTGCCTTTGTGCTGTATCCTGGAAACTACCTCCAGGTAGTAGCCCAGGGCTAGGGCTCACCTCATTGGTTTCCCAAAGTCTGATGGTGAGCTTTAGGAAAAGCATGTGTGGTGTTTGAACTGCAAGCTGAACTAGCTTCATTTTTTTTTTTTTTTTTTTTTGGTGGGATATTACTTTTACTTAAAAGAATAACCAATAGACAGAATATGGTTATTCAGACTTGGGCATTAGGAGATATTTTCTTGCAAAATAACAAAGTGAGCCTGCCACTTAAAGGAAGCAATTGACAATATTTGTTGCTAGTGATAAAATATGAGATTTCAGTAAAAACTAGCATTTTACAATTAGCAAATGGTATCTGGCACCATGAGCTTAATATACCCCCTATAATTAAAAGACTTTTAAAATTTTTTATTAAAGTGTAGTTGATTTACAATGTTGTGTTAATTTTTGCTGTACAGCAAAGTGACTCAGTTATACATATATGTATTCTTTTTCATATTCTTTTCCATTATGGTTTATCACAGGATATTGAATAGTATTCCCTGTGCTATACAGTAGGACCTTGTTGTTTATCCATCCTGTATATAATAGTTTGCATCTACTAATCCCAAACTCCCAATCCTTCCCCCAGCCCTTGGCAATCACAAGTCTGTTTCTATGTCTGTGAGTCTGTTTCTGTTTCATGGATACGTTCATTTGTGTCGTATTTTAGATTCCACATATAAGTGATATCATATTGTATTTGTCTTTCTTTTACTGACTTACCTCACTTAGTATGATAATCTCTAGATTATCTAGGTCCATCCATGGTGCTGCAAATAGCATTATTTCATTCTTTTTAATGGCTGAGTAGTATTCCATTGTGTGTGTGTGTATATATATAAATATATATATATATATCAATCTATGTCTGTGTCTATGTCTATATCTATACCACATCTTCTTTATCCATTCATCTGTGGATAGAAATTTAGGTTTTTTTCTATGTCTTGGCTATTGTGAATAGTGCCGCTATGAACACTGGGGCGCATGTATCTTTTTGAATTATAGTTTTGTCTGGATATATGCCCAGGAGTGGGATTGATGGGTCATATGGCAACTCTATTTTTAGTTTTTTGAGGAAGCTCCATTCTGTTCCATAGTGGCTGCACAAATTTACATTCCCACCAACAATAAAAGGCTTTTCTAAGGAGACGGAAGGGGTGATATTAATAAATGTGATTTTAAAAATATTATGTAATATAGTATGTCAATGTTTGGAAGACCTTCATAAATCAGTGAACTAATATTTTCCAAATGACCAATGCATGGTGTTACAAAATCATGCACAAGTAAAGATACATTTAAAGTTCAAGATATACCTGAAACTAACACAACATTGTAAATCAACTATACTCCAATAAAAATTTTTTTTTCAATAAAAATTTTTAAAAAATAACAAATAAAGTCCAAGACAGACTGATGGATTTTAATGTAACAGAGTAGGAAAAGTTTATCGATACGATTTCAGATTCCACACTGCAACTAACTTTTACAAAACTACCGTTTGTCGTGTTTGGATATAGTATCAAAGAAGAAAGCCCACAACTATCTGATTAAGATACTCGTATTTTCCAGCTCCATAGCTGTGTGAAGCTAGACTTTCTTCACATACTTTAAACTTTTTTTTTTTTTTTGGCCGCGCCGTGAGGTTTGTGGGATCTTAGTTCCCCGACTAAGGATCGAACCCGTGATCCCTGCAGTAGAAGTGCGGAATCCTAACCACTGGACCGCCAGGGAATTCCCCTTTTCAGATACTTTAAACAAAATAACATATTACAGCAGATTGAATGCAGAAGCAGATGTGAGAATCTGGATTTCTTTTATTTAGGCTAGACATTAAATAGATTTGCAATCGTGTAAATGAATACCACTCTTCTCCCTAAAGTTTTTGAAAACGTCATGTTTCCACAAAAATGTGTTATTTCTATTAAGTTGTAATGTGTTTGCTATTGTTATTTTAAAATGAATTAATAATTTAAGATACTTTGTTTTAATTTTTAGTATGATAAATATTGATGGTTATAATTCACATAAACAAAGCCTTTCTGAAATCTGTAAGAATTTTTATGAATAGAAAGGGGTTCTGAGCCCAGAAAGTTTGGGTTATCTGTTCTTTAAAGATTACGTGGATCTCAGCAGTGAAAACATCTGAATCTGGTGCCTTTTAAAATGGGAGATCTACAATCACCTTTTCTATCTTGCTGCAGTTATTGCTTATTTCAGTTTTCTACCTTTTGTTGAACAATTTTGGTAGCTTAAATTTCTGTTAGGAAATCATTCATATGTTTTGGGGTTTCAAATTTATTTCCATTGAGTTGCAGGTAGGATTTCTCATATTTCCTTAAATGCTTTTTTTTATCCTTGGTTATTTTTCCATTCTTATTCCTAACCTTGATTTTTTTTCTCCTGACTCACTCTTTTAATTAATTAATTATTTAAAAATTTTTAATCAATTTATTATTTATTTTAAAAAATTGAAGTATAATTGGTTTACAATAATATGTTAGTTTCAGGCATACAACATAGTGATTCAATATTTTTATATTTTTATAGATTATACTCCACTTAAAGTTATTATAACATATCAGCTATATTCCCTATGCTGTACAATATATCCCTGTAACTTTATTTTATACCTTTTAGTTTGTACCTCTTAATCCCCTTCCCCATCTTGCCCCTCCCTCTTTCCCTCTCCCCACTGGTTTTTTCTCTGTGTCTGTGAGTCTGTTCCTGTTTTGTTATATTCATTTGTTTGTTTTAGTTTTCAGATTCCACATATAAGTGAAAACATACAGTGTTTGTCTTTCTCTGTCTTATTTCATTCAGCACAATACCCTTTACGTCCATCCATGTTGTTGCAAATGGCGCTGGACTCACTCTTTATTCCATTCATTTTACATACCCCACTAATAAAACAGTATGAAAGCTTTGGGACAAAGAGAATGGAAGGGATGACCAGAGCAGACAAGAAATGTCAAGGAAGAAGGAAAGGGGACTGATGTGGTATATGGTCTGTCCCTCTCATCACTGGGAAAGTCCAAGAGAAAGAGATGTCAGTGGGGATTGTCCGCTGGTCTCTCAACCAGGGTCACTGCTGTTCACAAACGTACCAGGATCCAAGCTCTGCTTCTCAACTTTGAGCATCCTTAAATTCAGTTTCGCTAGTGTCACCAGCTCTGGAGTAACTAGCTAACGTTATTCACAGAAATGACTGATGTAAAAACTAGCATGCCGATTTAATAGTCTCCTAACAACTGAACCACAGGACCTGTGTCTACCGGTCAAAGCATTTCTTCTCTTTGCAGACGCGTGTTTGTGGTTTCCTAGAGACCGATCTTGGAGATGCATTTGTAAGGAAGTGAGGAAGGTAGGATTTGGCAGAGGGAGAAGCTGGACTGCAAGGAAGTGTCAACTGAGATCTGCTGTGGTCCTTGGGGGGCTGGGAGCTAAAATGACCCTTTAGAGTTGCCCTAAGTTGAGGCAATGGAGCTGGGCCTTGACATCTCCAGTCGGTCACTGGTGGTGGGCACCCCCTTGGGAGGGGCTGTAACCTTGGCTGAGGTAGGTCCCTGCGCCCTGGGTCTGTACCCGTGAGGGAGGCAGCTGTGTGTCCCCAGCTCCTGGCAGATGGGGGATGGGTGCCTTGGCCCTGAACAGAGTGTCTGTTCACTCTGTTCACAACAAACACGTTTGTTGTGAAATGCATCCTGGATTCAGAAACAGTAAAATGTGAAAAAAGTACACCTTAAAAAGGTAAATTCAGTAGTGTTTTTGGCATGGAGGTGGAAGCTAGACTCCTGGAAGACCAAAGTAGAGAACTGGAAATCCAGAGGCCGAGGCCTCTCCATTGTCTGTCAGTCATGATTCTTCTTGCAAACCTGTTTTACTTTTTGTCCTTGATATTCAAACTTTCTCTGCTGAATAGTTTAGCAAAGCCCACGTGGGAAGTGGGTAATGGCCAGTGCTGTGCTGGTAAATGTTTAAAAACTGGCCCCTGAAGGAAAAGAAGTAGGCACAGATATTCGTATAATTTTTACTGCTATAAAGGATATGGAGGACAATTTATAGGCAGTAATGAATGATACTGTACTCTTTATTGTAGATTCCATATAGCCAATTGATTCTCATAGAATGCTTTCATTGATTTTTTTAGAACTCTTGTGTTCCCAGCCAACCTATAGTAATAATTGATGAATGCGTCCAGCTTTGACATGAATCCTTACTTAAATTAATGAATAAAACAAAAGTGAAACAACAAAGATGCACGTCAGAACCTCACATGTTTGTCAGTGATGTAAGAGACTTTGTTGAATCACATAATAGTTTTCAAATCCTGGAAGAATATCTCCTCAGATCTTCGTCTTCTTTACTATGTAATGGCTATAGACACGATGCTTTAAATTTCATTTTTATCAGTGGTTCTCAAATGGGGAGAGATTTTGCCTGTCAGGGGACATTTGGCAGTGTCCAGAGACATTTTTGGTTGTCACAACTATAGAAGGGGTGTTACCAGCATCTACTGGGTAGGGTTAGCAACATTTCTCCTCCAGAAAAGAATTATCTGGCCCAAGGTTGAGAAACATTTATTAACATTTTTAACGTTTTCCCCATAACTTTTTAAAGCTTAGACAATCAACAAAACAATAAATCAAGTCCAGATTGGTAGCATTTGCCAATTTCTGTGGTGTAAATATTCCCATTATGGCTAATTTCAAGCTACCAACATGAGGTCCTCAACTGTGGCGTCAGGGAAAGACATGCAGTTATATATATTCAACGTTATATTATATTTCTACCACAACGGTGCAACAGTCATAACTAACTCCAAGAGCATAAATAATAGTAAGATGCAGTAATATAATTAGTAAGTAATAGATTCTGTGTATTTATTACCATTGTTTATAACATAATGTATTTAATTGTTAATAAACATTTAACTTTTAACCGTGGCTATGCTTAACAGCTGACTCCAAAATTCTTAAAAATAGAGCAGTGGGCTCTTGCAGGTCAGAATGGACTGGTCTGGCTCAAGCATGCCACTGGAACGGTTTCCACCACTCTCCAGGTCACACCTTCTGCACTTGCAAAGACTGACTCAATTCCAGTGTCAATTTTCTAGGGCACAGACTTTGGCCCGGATGAGGTCAGCTACCAGCCCACGGTGTGACCACACAAAAGCAGGCCTGTGAATATGGCTGGATCCAAATGGAGCCTGCATCTTCTATTTAGGAAATTTGTAGAAGCACCACTGTGAGTGGGCAGGCACCCTGAGAGGCCCCATAACAGTGCTGCAGACACTGACACAGCTTCCTGCCCCGTCCTGTTTATCAGGACTTCGTGCAAACCTACGTTCTGACTCATCTGCCCCCCGAGATTCCAAAATAATATATTAGATCAGTAGTTCTCAAAGTGTGGTCCCTGGATCCACAGCAAACGCCTCACTTGGGAACTTGTTCAAAAAGCAAATACTTGGGCTGCTCCACTGACCTTTTCTGGGGGATGGAGACCCCCAGACCGGGTTTCAAAAACTCCTCTGGGTTATTCAGAGGCATGTTGAAGACGGAGGGCTACTGTATGAGATTTAAAAAAAAATTTTTTTTTTTTGTTTGTTTTGGCCACGCTGCTTGGCTTGCAGGATCTTAGTTCCATGACCAGGGGTTGAACCCTGGCCCTGGCAGTGAAAGTGCCAAGTCCTAACCACTGGACCACCAGGGTACTCCCTATATGAGATTGTATGGCTTTCAAAAAAGAAGTTACATTCTATCCTTTAGGACAGCAACAAAACAAACCCAGATGGTCCTGAGTAAATTTGGTATTTCCTCCATTCTCCAGAAATGACAGATACTCTCTTAGGATGGGTTACTTCAACAGAAGAATAAGCTCATCAATCATATATATATATTGATTTTTACTATTTCTTCTTTTAATTCCTGTGAATACCTTAAATAGCCCCATACATGCTACTAAATTGTATTTATCTTTTATAATTTAACTTTTAGCTGGTAACGTCCTCAAGGGTAGGATGTATTTGGTTTAAGCCACAGAACTTAATATACCACAGAGCTCATAGAAGACATTTAAATATTGATTGAATAAGTATGAAGGTTAAAACAAATTCTCTTTTTTTTTTGTCTGATCCTTTGTTTTCCTTTACTGGCGCTATTTAAAATTTATCATACATAATTTCTAAAGTAGTAGTGCTGAAATTTTATAAAGAATTTCAATAATAATTAAATAAAACAGAAAATGACTGCTCTCTGGATTTTTTTTCCAGATTATGGAATTTGTATAATTATAGTATAAAGAAGAAGAATCACCAGGGTTTCCATTGACAGGTAACAATCTGATATTTGGATGTGTTTCCTTCCAATCATTTTTCTAGGTTTATATGCTTTTCTTACCAAATGGAGACTGTATGCTATTTTTCTAGTTTTGTTATCCTACTTTTTTATTAAACATTATGTCATGAGCATTCTCATATCACTGAATTTTTTTTGAACATATTATTCAATTGTACGTCTGAACTATGACTTACCTAACCATTCCCCCATTTACGACATTTGGATTGTTTCCAACATATCCCTTTTTACATAACTGTTGTGATGGAAGGGGTTGCATATTTGAAAAACGAATACGAGTCCTTAGAATCAGGATTGAGTGTTTCTAAGCTCACCTGGTCATCTTTTTTCCCCTTTTATATTGAAAAGCTTCCTTATCAGTTTTCTTGTTCAAGCACACAACTCTCCTATTCTTCCATTTCAGGCCCTTATCAGGATTTAAAGCACATGTTTACATAAACATCAAAATCAATGAACGTCTGAAATTTAAAAGGAGTCTTTTTACAGAAGTGACTATCTTCCCTGGTTTACATGAATTATATCTCCCATCCGGCCAGCTGTTCCTTCTTCTCTGTAAACTTCCATTACTGTTACAATCACCTGTGTCAACTCTTCAGGTTTTTGTGTCATAATTTCTAAACCCTAAATCAGGAAAAAGCTAATAAATTGTTATTTGCTTATTGAATTATAGGTGACTCAGGAAACAGAAATCCATGTAAGAATGTTACCATGTTTATTCGTTGAAGGAGTTTTTTTTTTTTCCAGTAAAAGCTTTCAAAAGCCCTAAAAATTAGCAAAGCATCTTAGCTCAAAGAGTGAATTAACTTCCTATGTTAATTTATTTCTGGCAAAAGTCAGATATCTTTCAGATGAAATATAACCCAACGCACATGTATACAATAAAAATACTTTGTAAATCGAAACAAACCTCTTTTATTTTGCTAAACCATGTCACCCATTAAGAACCGACTGAACTGAATAATATTTCTTTCCTTTTTGGGTAGGGAAAAGTAATGTGTCAAATATAGTTCAGTAATGACTGAACTAGAAATTTAAAAACAGCTTCAATGGCATAGAACCAAAAATAAATGCATTGTAAACAGTTTTTAGGTCTTTTTAAAGAATAAATTTATTTATTTATTTGTTTATTTTTGGCTGCGTTGGGTCTTAGCTGCTGCGCGCGGGCTTTCTCTAGCTGCTGGGAGGGGGAGAGGGGCTACTCTTCATTGCGGTGCGCGGGCTTCTCATTGTAGTGGCTTCTCTTGTTGCGGAGCACAGGCTCTAGGCCCGTGGGCTTCAGTAGTTGTGCCTCATGGGCTCTAGAGCACAGGCTCAATAGTTGTGGCACACAGGGTTTGTTGCTCTGCAGCATGTGTGATTTTCCCGGACCAGGGCTTGAACTGGTGTTCTCTGCACTTGCAGGCAGATTCTTAACCGCTGTGCCACCAGGGAAGCCCCAGTTTTTAGGTCTTTTAAAAATTAAAATCTCTGATATAATTTTTTCACCAATTTAATATTGCTTCTTGGGTTGGACTTAAAAAATGAAAATCTCTGATTACATCTCCAATCATCTCACTGAAAATCTTGATTGCTGAACACGTGACCAAAGAGATCATCTCAGTTTCCTGGAGTAAATGTTCAACTATCACCAAGATATGTAAGCAATCTAGAACTCAGGGAGGAGAGACAACTCTACTTCTGAAATGACTTAAATGGATGTAATTGCCTAAGTTTACTGGAAGTTTCACAGGCTAGCAATGAACACTATACTTTTGAGCTAGTATTATTGTCCAGGGTTTTCTCACTCCAGCACATTGATTTTGGCACGCAGGTAACTTCAGGAACTCCGACGTGGACTTCTCGTATAATAAGTAAAGATCTGGCATTAATGAACATAATTGAGGTGTTTTGCTAAGAAGCTTTCGCACCTGACCTAGCAGGTACAAGTAGGTATAATAACTTTTTTCTCCTTTTAAAATTGAAGTATAGTTGACATAGGTATATAACTTATTAAACAATGCAGCATCCATTTAGAAGACTCGTGTTTCAGCCCACGTTTGTTCACGTATCTACGGATGGGAAACTACAAGCGCGCTGCCGGAGGGCGCCGCCAGGGGCGCTAAGCCTCAGCGGCTTCGTCAACAACAGGCGTCCTGGGGCGCTCTTTCCTCTCGCTCACCTCAGCTTCCGCCGGAAGCGGCTCTGTCAGTTGTTGCCCTTCGGTATTTAGGCTCGCTATGTGTAGTGGGTTCTCGGCGGCTGGCTGGATGAAAAGGCTTGGTCCAGGTAGTCGGAGAGAGAAGAAAACTCGAGCTTCATCCTGGGCAGCGAGATGGACATTCTGAAATCGGAGATCCTCCGGAAGCGGCAGCTGGTGGAGGACAGGAACCTGTTGGTGGTGAGGATCCTTGGGGTCGTGGGGCGTTGGCGACGGAGGAGCTGAGCGTTTGCGTGGGGGAGGGGAGTCTGGGGGAGGGGAACGGTACTGAAAGGGTCCTTGCCGGATGGGGTTTAGCCAGAGCCCCGCCGCTACCCCGGAGCGGCTCCCTCTAGACCGCTGTGCCCTTGTCAGTCACTTGGGAGCCTTTGGGATGGAGGTGTGGGAATTGCAGGAAAACCCGAGATTTTGGCGATTTCCCCTACCCGCCGCCTCACCTGTCCCTTATCCCCGTTCCCATCTGCCGGTATTCTTCGGACGTGCCCCAGTTTTTCTGGCCGTTCACTTCTGTCGTTTTAGGAAGGGTTTGTGTTTTATGTATACTTCCTGTTTTGTCACACAGGATATTACAAAGATGTGGTTCAGGACCAAGACTTAATAAAGTTAATAATTTTACTACTTTATCAAGGAGATAGTTAAGTGAAACTGCCGCCCCTCCCCCATTAGTGCTGAGCATTGAAGAATCAGTGACAGCTGGTAGTTTAGTGCTATTGTCTTGATTCTTGTGAAGCATTGCTTTTCACCCTTCGTATAAATGGGAACAGAGTGAACAGGCAAATAATACCTTAGTACTGAAAATAGTTCTGACCTCACGGACCCTCTCAAAGAGTCTCAAGGACTCCAGGGATCTTGTGGACCACACTTTGAGAACAGTCTGACTTAGGTCTTTGGATGTCGTGTATGATTGATGTTTATGATGTAGTGCAAGTAAGTTGGGATTGTTAGCTTGGCAGATGGCAGCTTTCATAATCATTGAAACTTTAAAAACAATTAACAAAGTGGAGCTAATTAAATAGAATGTTATTTAGCAAATGCGCGGGAAGCTGGGGAGAGAGCTTGTCCATAGCTGTAACTTGATATTTTCATCTGTAACTCAGGGGCCTTTTTCTTTTGATGAGTGGTTTCGGAGTATTTGAAAAAGCTAATTTAGATGTTGAAATGCATAGTGGGTGTTAGAGCCAGGTGTTGAAATTTAAAGTGCTTTAGAGGGAGAATTGAATCACGAAGAGCTCAGCTCACTCTCAGGGCTTACAGTGCTGTTAGCATAATCAGGTTCTTTGTCATGGATATAGACCAGCCTTTAAAAATGATCAATTACAAAAACACTGATTCTACATAATTGTTCTTAATTTATCATCACATATAAACTGTTTTTCTGGGATGTCTTTCATTTTGTAATTTGATAGTAGATTTAATTACTCAGATAACCCTGGCCAGAAGGTAAGATTGATTTCCCAATTAATACCAGCAAAGGAAATACATGAAATGGGGATTAAAATACTGAAAGTCATAGTTCTGGTAATATTAATAGTAATCTGCAAAGCATTATGCAGAATGCTTCATATCTCATACCTCATATAATTTGTACAGCAGTCCCATAAAATTACTGCTACTCCCATTTATAGATGAGGAAATTGAAGCTAAAAGAAGTTAGATTGATTTACAGAATCGCACAGCTAGCAAGAGATAGAGTCTGAATTTGAATCCATCTCTCCCACTCTAAAGCTTGCTCTCTTCACCACTAGACAGGCTGTTTATTTATCTCCACCCTGTGAACATAGAACTAGTTTTGATAGGGTTGACCTAACGATTAAATTACTTAAAATTAAATTAACATGTGAAAAGCACCCTAGTATGCTTTCTCATTTGAGCTTTATAACAGCTCTGCTTGGTGCATAGGGCAGTTAGGATGCTCTTTCCACGGATGACGAAGCCATCTTTTTTTTCACTGCCCTAGCCACAGTAAGAAATAAATCTGTATTTTCATCAGATACATATGAAAAAAGTTTCATGCAACATTTCTTGTCTTAACTACATGTGATTCTATCATATGTTTCACTGTTTTAATCCATCCTGTTTCATTTTGAAAAACAATTCTGGTTGGGGGTCAGTGAGTCCTTTTCATTATCCTTTTCTGTAGCTGGGGAACACCTGTTTCTGTTGTATTGTTTTTCCAGAAGCGCCACCTCCTCTTTGGTCATTTGTAGTGATATCCCAGCTTTTTTTTTTTTTTTTAAGCTTTATTGAACTATAGTTGATTTGCAATGTAGTGTTTAATTTCTGCTGTGATTTCTACAGCAAAGTGATTCAGTTATACATATATATTCTTTTTCATTATGGTTTATCACAGGGTGTTGAATATAGTTCCCTGTGCTATACAGTAGGACCTTGTTGTTTATCCATCCTATCGATAGCATGGTGTCCCAGCTTTTTATTGTTAGTCTGAGAGTTGGATAGTAAACACTCAGCTTGTGAGAGCCCCTTTGTTAACCTCCTGTCACCTGTGCTAAGTGCTCTACGTGATGTAACTGCTTGGAGGTAAGTGTGGTGTCTGTATTGCTAGAATGCCAGCGCTTTGGCGCCCCGGTGTTGGTGAGTCTTCATTGAACTGCAAAGCCTCATTTATGTGGAAAGCCAGGCTACTGCAGGACTCAGTGGGGCTTAATTAGCAGTTTTATTAGTTGCAGTTTTGAGCATGGACTTTGTGTAGAATTTTAGCTTTGTTTTTTTCTCCAAAATTTTTTGAATATTTCCTATATTCAAGATACTACGCTGTGTGCCACAGAGGATTTTTTTTAAAAAGTAATGCTTGGTCCTTTTCTTTAAGGAACCTACTTTCAGTTTTACAGAGAAAAGAGAAGCCATCAGGCAAGAAATTCCTCACCTTTCCCCTGTTAAAGTGGATGAGATATTGGCTGTATGTTGGGTCAAACCTACCACTTACATGTTGGAGCCCAGCTCTCATCTTTTGTAGCATCATCAGAATCTGCATAGCACTTGTCTCCTTTCTTTCTGTGTCTTCAGTCTCTACTGGCTTATCTCCAGCAGCACTGAGACATACACATCTCTCCCATCTTTTTTTTTTTTTTTTTTTTTTAAAACACAGCTGTCCTTTTTCTTTACAGCCAAGCTTCTTCTTATTTCCTACTCACTCCTTAACCTGATTTCTACCTGACAGTTGCACTGAATCCATCCTAATCAGGGGCCGCAGTGATTTCCATGCTTTCTTAACCTCAGCAGCATTTGCACTCGGCTAGTCCACTTTCTTTTTTTTTTTTTTTTTTGCGGTACGCGGGCCTCTCACTGCTGTGGCCTCTCCCGTTGTGGAGCACAGGCTCTGGATGCGCAGGCTCAGCGGCCATGGCTCACAGGCCTAGCCGCTCCGCAGCATGTGGGATCTTCCCGAACCGGGGCATGAACCCGTGTCCTCTGCATCGGCAGGCGGACTCTCAACCACTGCGCCATCAGGGAAGCCCTGGTCCACTTTATTCAGTCTTCCCTTGACGTCTCTTACCCCACAGCGTCCTGTTTTTCCTTCTTCTCAGGCTGCTTATTCCTGATCTCCTTTACAGGCTTCTTCTTTTTTTGTTTTTTTATTGTTTAGTTTTTATCCCTTAAATGTTGGTTTTCCTTAAAGTTCAGGCCTAGGCTACTTTCTCTTCACACGGAAAATTCTCTTACATTAATTTCATATTCACCTCTAGATTTCAGTTGCCACCTGTAACGGGTTCTTAAGTGGAGCCTTTGGATGGACTTCAGAGTATCCATCAGTTCCTTGAAATATTATAAAAAATTTAGCATGTATGTATACATGTGACCCCTCTTCCCCTCCTCCTGTTGATGATATTATTAAAGGGATATTTGGGGCTTCCCTGGTGGCGCAGTGGTTAAGAATCCACTTGCCAGTGAAGGGGACACGGGTTCGAGCCCTGGTCCGGGAAGATCCTACATGCCACGGAGCAACTAAGCCCGTGTGCCGCAGCTACTGAGCCTGCGCTCTAGAGCCTGCACGCCACAACTACTGAGCCCACGCGCCACAACTACTGAAGCCCGCGTGCCTAGAGCCCGTGCTCCGCAACAAGAGAAGCCACTGCAGTGAGAAGCCCGCGCACCACAACGAGGAGTAGCCCCCTCTCACTGCAACTAGAGTAAGCTGGCACGCAGCAATGAAGACCCAACGCAGCCAAAAATAAATAAATAAATTTATAAAAAAAATAAAGCGATCTTTGACAAAAAGGTCAAGAACCAGTCATTTCTGGGCTGGTGAAAATCTCTGTGCCCATTTATCCCTACCACCAATCAGCTGTTCCAGTTCTAAACCTGTTTCATTTATTCAGGCCTTTGAACTTGCCTTTCTTCACCCTTGTTCCTTGCTTTGCTTGCACGGTCTTCTGTAATCCTCTCCAGTGCCTCTTTCTTTAGTAGTCATTTAGGAGCCTTTCATGTTTTTTTGGTATAGTCAGAAAACAGTGTGGTAGGGAGTTTGTCATGTTGATACCATGTTTTGACATCTGCAAAGAAGATTTATTTTCCTCAGCATTTCACTGTGAAAAAATTTAAATGTACCGAAAACTCAAAAGAATTATACAGTGAACACCCATATGCCTACCATCTAGATATTGCGATTAAACCTGCGATTAATATTTTAATATATTTGTTTTATCATGTAACTGTCCATCTCTCCATCATTGTATATCCATTCATCAATCCATCTAGCAATGCAGAAAGTACTTTTACCTCAGAATAGTAAAACAGGCAGAACATTTTAGGGTAGTGGAAGGCTGCTTCTCCACAATTTGACGAGAGGCACCCACAAGCTAAGTCATTACTGTTTCACATCTCACAGATGAACCATAAAAGGCTGGGAAACCACTTGAAATGGCCAGAGGTGAGGCGGCTCTTCTGGAACAGCAAATCCATAGACAAATGTTTTCCAGCTGCAGACAGGGTCATGAAGACAATGTACTGATCTTTATGCATTTCAGATTAATTTACAGACATTGATACACGTTACCCCTAAAATGTAATGTAACATAATTGCCAAAATATAATTTGGCGTGTATATCATTGACTAGTGTTCAGTGTTTGTTTATACTTTCTTTGGTGTGTCAGCAAAATTTTATGTATGAAGAAATACACAAATCATAAGTGTACCTACCATTCAGTGAATTGTGACAAATGCATATGCCTGTGTATCCCAGTCTGTATCAAGATACAGATACTACCCTCGTTCCACCTTCCAGTCAGCCCCTCCCCCAAGACTACACTGCTGTACTGATTTCTTTCCACGGTCCCTTGGTTTTGCCAGCCCTATAACTTCACGTAAATGGGATCATACTATGTACTTATATGACCCACTTTGTTTAATGAGAATAATGTTTTGAATTTTATTCATGTTGTTGCATGTATCAGTTGTTTACTCCTTTTATTGCTGAGAAGTATTCCGTTATACAAATAGACCCAGTTTGTTAATCTGTTCTTCTGATAATGGGCAGCTGGGCTGTTTCCAGGATTTAGCAATTATGAGTAAATCTGCTGTGGACCCTTTTGTGCAAGTCTCGTGTTTTCATTGCTCTTAGGAAAATGCTAGGGAGTGGAATTGCTATGTCATGGTGTACATTATGGGTTTAGTTTTATAGAAATCCACCAGACCTTTTTCCAAAGTGGTTGGACCGTGTCACACCTTCACTAGCAAAGTAAAAGGGTTCAGATCTTTACATTGTGTCAACAGTTTGTGTTGTCAGTCTTTAATTTCAGCCATTCTGGTGTATGTAATAAGCCAACTTACCAATTTTTCATGGTGATTGTTGACCGTATCCTATCTAGGCATATAAAATAGTATAACCTGTTGGAAAACAGTTTGGTAATGTCTTAAGAAGAAAACATAGGCCTGCTACGTGAACGAGCTATTCCACTCCTAGACATTTACGCAGGAGAGTAAGATATTCTTTTTTTAAATTAATTAATTATTGGCTGCTTTGGGTCTTCATTGCTGCACGCAGGCTTTCTCTAGTTGTGGCGAGCGGGGGCTACTCTTCGTTGCGGTGCTTGGGCTTCTCATTGCGGTGGCTTCTCGTTGTGGAGCACAGGCTCTAGGTGCGCGGGCTTCAGTATTTGTGGCACGCGGGCTTCAGTAGTTGTGGCTCGTGGGCTCTAGAGCGCAGGCTCAGTAGTTGTGGCTCATGGGCTCTAGAGTGCAGGCTCAGTAGTTGTGGCTCGCAGGCTCTAGAGCACAGGCTCAGTAGTTGTAACGCACAGGCTTAGTTTCTCCACGGTACGTGGGATCTTCCCGGACCAGGGATCGAACCCATATCTCCTGCATTGGCAGGCGGATTCTTAACCACTGCACCACCAGAGAAGCCCAAGATACTCTTATTATAAGAGCTAAAAGCTTTATGGTTTCATGTTTTATAAAAAACAGTTAAAATTTTTTTTGAATCAGTTTCTTTGTATGATGGGAGGTAGGGGTGTGGTTTATTGTTTTCCATGTGATTATCCATTTGTTCCAGCACCATTTATTGAAAATATTTTTCTTTTCCCTTTGGTTGCTTTTGGCATCATCAAAAATCAGTAATAGTTTAACTGTGGCTCCGTTCTGGGTGCTCTGCTCCCTTGTCCTAATCTGTTTGTTGATCCTTATGCGTGTGCCACACTGTCTCGATTGCTGTCGAATTCTGGTGAGTTGTAATGTCAGGCAGTGTAAATGCTACCACTATTTAATTTAATTTTATTTTTATTGAAGTATAGTTGCTGTACAATATTATGTAAGTTACAGGTATACAGTACAGTGATTCACAATTTTTGAAGGCTGTATTCCATTTATAGTTATTATAAAGTAATGGCTCTATTCCCTGTGTTGTACAATACATCCTTGTAGCTTATTTTATACCTAATAGTTTGTACCTCTTACTCCCCTCCCACTATATTGCCCTCCCCCTTCTCCTCTCTCCACTGGTAACCACTAGTTTGTTCTCTATTATATCTGTGAGTCTGTTTTTTTTTAAAATATTCACTAGTTTGTTGTACTTTTTAGATTCCACATACAAGTGATATCATACGGTAGTTGTCTTTGTCTGTTTCACTTAGCAAATGCCCTCCAAGTCCATCCATGTTGCTGCAAATGGCAAAATTTTATTCTTTTTTATGGCTGAGTAGTATTTCATTGTGTATATATACCACATCTTCTTTATCCATTCATTTGTTGATGGACACTTTGGTTGCTTCCATATTGTGCTATTTATTTTTTAAGCAGCTTTATTGAGGTATAATTGACACACAGGAAACCGCACATATTTAAAGTGTACAGTTCGGTGAGTTTTGCCATGTTTACACCTGGATGCTGTCACCACAGTGAAGAGAGTGCACATGTTCATCTCACCCCAGTGTTTCCTTGTGCCCCTTTGTGATCCTGCTTTCCTGCCCCACCTGTGCCCTACCCACCCTGTCCACAGGCTACCACCGGTCTGCCTTCTGTTACTTTACATTAGTTTGCATTTTGTAGAGTTTTATGTAAACAGGATTTTTCAGTATGTTCCTCTCTTACCTGCTTTCTTTCAATCAGCCTAATAATTTTTTTTTTTTTTTTTTTTTTTGCGGCACGCGGGCCTCTCACTGTTGTGGCCTCTCCCGTTGCGGAGCACAGGCTCCGGACGCGCAGGCTTAGCGGCCACGGCTCATGGACCCAGCCGCTCCGCGGCATGTGGGATCTTCCCGGACCGGGGCTCGAACCCGCGTGCCCTGCATCGGCAGGCGGACTCTCAACCACTGCACCACCAGGGAAGCCCCCAGCCTAATAATTTTGAGATTCATTTATGCATTTGTCTGTATCAAGACTGCATTATTTTTGTTACTGAGCAGTATTCCACCATTGTATGGATATACCTCAATTTGTTTATTCATTAGCCTGTTGATGAGCATTCAGATTATTTCCATTTTTTTGGCTATTATGATAAAGCTGCTGTGAACATTGGTGTACAGGTTTCTGTATGGACATATACTTTCATTCTCTTGAGTAAATGCCTAGGAGTGGAGTGGTTGGATCATACAGTAAGTGTCTGTTTAACTTTATTTTCTTAAAGACTTTGTAAGATTGGTGTTATTTCTTTCATACATTTTTACATAATTTTATATGTAATGATATAAATATATATGATTATGAAGTACATAGAATTCACCTGTGCAGGGGAGATTTTGGTATAGTTTTCTATTTTGGATGGCATCATTGAGAATACATACTGCCTAGCTAACAGGATCCCTTGACAGTTGACAGTTCTTTCACTTTGAAAATCATTGTGTCTCTTTAAATTGTGTTTGAGTGCCCAACCATTAGGTTTATTACCTCAGACTCTTTAAGGCTTATTTCCATTCTTCAACCAGAAACGGACCCTGCCATGTGGTTCGTGATCTCACACGTATTGCTCTGCTTTGGATGTCCAGGCTGTGTATTTGTTAGCTCTCCAGTGTCTTTTTGTAGAACTCTTGATGATGTTTGTGTTTCATTTATATAAACACTAAAAACCTTAATCTGATTGAAGGAATGATGATTCTAATTAATGAAATGGTGACAGTCATGTTGCCTGTGGTTTTTAAATTTTGACTCTCCCTTATTAGTGTGGGCCACCGTTTCTGGTGATGTGGTAGAAAGACTTGTACTCTTTAGACCCGCGAATCTCAGGTTTATAATCCAGACAGTACAGCTTGGACAATGTCCAAGAATAACATGTATGAAGCACCACACAGGAATTAGGTTCTGTCTTTAAAAGGAGAAGTGCTCTTTATCTATACCCTTTTCAACTCATTTCTAAAATCTGCAGGAGTGAGAGGCCCAAAGGAAAGGTCAGGTGCTTTAGGAGAGAGCCCAAATAAATGTACTGTCAGTTCACATGGTGTCTTAAAATCCTTACCAGCCACTTTCAGACTTGTGTTTGTAGAGTTCTGTTGTATATTCTGTCGTTAATTCAGCAAACTTAGAGTTCAGAATCTTTGAGTATAGCCAGAAAGGAAACTAAATTTGTGAAATGAGTAAACAAGTCCTAAAGTCTCATTGGGGCTCCATTACTAGAGAGCTCCTTAACTTTGGGCAAGTTCTCTACCCTGTCTGACTTACCTATAAAGGGGGGTGTATTATTAATGCTTACATCCTACAATTTCAATTCTGTCATAAATGTATCCACCATACTTTGTATTTCAAAGTATGTTTTCAGTGTGCTTTATAAAATAATGTTTTATAATTAGAAGTCACTGCTTAACTTGCTTTTCTTATATAAACTGCTCTTGTTTCTAAACAAAAGTGTGCAGAGTGACATCTGAAACATGGTAGGGAACCTTTTTTTTTTTTGCGGTACGTGGGCCTCTCACTGTTACGGCCTCTCCCGTTGCGGAGCACAGGCTCCGGATGCGCAGGCTCAGCGGCCATGGCTCACAGGCCCATCCGCTCCGCGGCATGTGGGATCTTCCTGGACCGGGGCACGAACCCATGTCCCCTGCATCGGCAGGTGGACTCTAAACCACTGCGCCACCAGGGAAACCCCACCCTTTTGTTTTTGACAACCTTTTGTTGCCCTGAAGTGAGGGGTCACATAGTGTGAAGCAAAATGTTTATATTTTTCTCACTAGGACTCTTTAAAATGAAAAGCAAATTAATTTTCAAAAATTAAATGTATTGTTAATAGGTAATGCATTCAAATGATTCAAAATTCAAAACATACTAAAGGGTGTACAATAAAAAGTTTCCTTTTTACCCATGTCCCTCAGCTGTACAGTTCACCTCCTCCAAAGCAGCTAACATTATCAATTTTGGGGTCTCCTAGAGTTATTTCATGCATATAAAAGCAAATGTGAAGAAGCAAATATCTTTTCTCCTTTTTGAATACAAACGGTAGCATACTAGATTCACTCTTCTGCACTTGCTTTTTTCATTTATAAAAATATAGAAACCACTTAATTAAAAAAAAAAACCCTCCTTTAACAGAAACCGAGGAAACCCTGAAATTGAAACAGTAAAGAACTATAGTAACCAATATGAAAGTTACTGGAAAACAGTAAATACTAAAACAATAATTAGGGCAAATAGTGCATTAATAAATTATTTATTTGTTCTAATGTTCTAATTGTTCTAAATGTTCTAATAAATTGGAAAATCAAAGTGAAATAAGTGACAAAAAAACAAGAAATAGAAAATCTGAACAAACCAGTAGGTAAGGAAGAACAAGAAAGTTGTCTGACAGCCAAGGGAAGAAAGCAATTGAAGAAGGAGGGAATTAGCAGTTGACTTGAAGATCCTTTAGTTTTGCACCTTGGAAGTTAGTTATGACCTCAGGGGATTTTTCAATGGAGCATTAAGAATGGACTCCCAGTTGTTGGGCAGCTGCAAAGAGAACTGGAGGTGAGGAAATGGAGACCGAATAGAGAAATGTTTTATTGTCCTGCTGTAATTGGTACTTAGCATGATACCCAGCACAGAGTAACGAATTTTTCCTTTAAGGTTGCAGAGTCTTGAACATATGTAAGTGATGATCATTTGTGCCAATAGAGAAGGAAAAGGTGAAGATGCAGAAAATAGATAACTGACTATGAGAAAGGCAGGAGAAATTGAGATCTGGAAGACAGCTGGAAGGGGTTGGCCTTAGACAGGGCGAGGGTTTCCTCTTCCATTCTGAGATGCAGAAGGGATTGGTGCTGGGAGGAATTCGGAGTTCTTGTTTGCTGGCTTCCCTTTTCTCTGTAGAGTGACTTAGTCATTTGCTGGAAATAAGGGGAGAAGTAAAGGGCTTAGAGGTTTGAGAGAATGGAGAATGAATAATGATCAGTGTAGACAATAGGAGAGAAAGATGGGTAAATACATCAGGATCAGTGGGCAGCATTGGGACGCAAGTGGTTTCCCAGCATTTAAGAGCTAGGTGCAGGCGTGGACAGTGCCAGCAAGTGGACTCCTGTAGGACAGAACACTTGTCGGTCTCAGGACCCCTTTACATTCTTAATTACTGATAGCTCCAGAGAGCTTTGTTTATGTAGAATGTATTTATTGATAATTACTCTATTAGAAATTAAAACTGGGATATTGAAAATGTATATTTATATTCTCTGTACAAGTACAGTAAAAAATCCATCATGTTAGCGTAAATAATACATTTTTACGAAAACTGTGTTTTCCAAAACAAATGAAATTTAGTGAGAAGAATGGCATGTTTTACATTTTGCAAATCTCTTTAATCTCTGGTATATAAGAAGACAGTTGAATTCTCCTGTTTCTTTTTTCAACCTGTTGCAATATGTTGTTTTTGTTCAAGTACGTGAAGAAAATTCATCCTGAAACAGAGGTAGTTGGAAAAGGGAGTATTTTAATAGCCTTTTCAGTAATTGTGGATGTTTTTCTTTGATACTACACCAAAACTGGGTAAGTGGTAAGTTTCTTAAAGATTAGCTAAGAGCTTAGATTCTGACACATATCAATAGACTTTTCGTGTACTAAAATCCATTGACCTGTTTTGCTCTAGATCTATTCTGATTTATCCTGGTCATAGATCTTTTGCCTGTGCATGATTTTGTGAACTCTTGCCTTTGTTAACATCATGAGTTTTTTCAACTTTGCTGAGTTATGCAGATCTTCTAAATGTTGATGTGTTTCATTAGACAATATTTAAAAAATTACATTTGTTAATGTCACCACTGATTTCATCAGAAAAGCCTTTAAGTATTGGGAAGCCATCCAGTTCACAGTGAGGGATACCACTTTTCTACCCTTCTGATTTTCGCTTGACAGGTGGAATTTTATCATAGGCAACAAATACTATCATTGTTTTCCTTTAGGTGACAGGTTTGCTTTGTTCAGTTTTGAGAAACTGTTTGCCAGATATGCAGGTCTGAATAATCAACCAGTTTGCTTTTCTTTGAGAGGACTGTCGTACGCCATTATATAGTGGAAGTGCTTCATATATTTCATTTCATTTCGTCATACCAAATATTAAAAGGCCATGTGGTCCAGGGATGAGATTTAGTAAAATTGTACTTTATCAAGATATTCTTAAGAGAAACTGGCTTTTTTATTTTCCTGCAAGTGCATGGTGGTGAAGAATACAATGACCACTGGTACATAAACTTAGCCTTCATTTATGCTAAGGTTCCAGTAGTTTTCGTCACCATTGCTTTTGTACCATCAGTGCAGGTCTGAGCACAGTGAAAAAGGGGTGGGCACATATATCTTAGTATTATTATGAAAATAAATTTTACCTAGTGGAACCTCTGAAAAGGTCTTAGGGACCCCCCAGAAGTCCACATTTTGAGAATTGATGTTCAAGGCGTAAGGTTTTGTTAGGTGTGTTCAATGGAATTGAGAGACGGTAGTAAAAGATACCATAGTTAAAGATTGGACCATGGTCTCTGGCCTGGAGAGTCCTTTTACTTTCTTCCTACGTATCAGCTCATTCTGAGAGGCCGCCAGTACGTTTGTCAACGCACTTATTTGAAATATGACCAGTACATGCTACATAGTCAAAAGGAACAATTTATGATGCTGAAATGAGTTTTGGGAGTGAAGAACTGTAACTTGAATACTAGATCAGCACAAAGGATTTAAGGACCAGTGTTCTTAATCCTGCTTCTGTTAACCCATGAGGCTCACTGAGTTCTGGGAAAGTCACCTGAACTTTCTAATTCTCAGGTTTCTCACCTCCACAGTGGGATTAGTATTATTTGCGCCCACATTTCTTAGAGTAGTTGTGATGTTCAGGTGATACCATCAGTTCTGTACGCCAGGTAACATCTTCATCTTTATACCTGTAAAGCTGTGCTTGGGGTACAGCAGAAAAGTCAGTAAATATTTATTGAGTTAATGAATGAACTTAAAAAAACTGTTATGAGCTGTTAGTTTTAAACATACACACCAATAGAGTTGTATAATGAATTCCTGTCTTTCCTCAACACACATAACTCTAGAAAATAAGACCATGTTTTTATAGAATTAAGATCACCACCAACAAAATTAAAATTGGGTCCTTAATACCATCAAATACTCCTCTCGCATTTGAATACCCCCAATTGAATTAAAATTAATACATATATATGTTTTTACAGTTGGTTTTTTCAGATCAAATCCACACAAAGTCCACTCATTACATTTGTTTATTATGACTCTTAGTTTCTTTTCATTGCAGACATTTTCCAGGTCCCCCACTTTTTTTTATGCATCAACTTGTTGGAGAAACTGGGACTAGTTTTGTAAAATGTGCTCGTGTTTGATTGCTTCCCAGTGGTGTTTTGAGCTTTTTCCTCTATTCCTTACATTTCTAGGAAGCTGGAAGTTAATTGTTTGATTAGATTCCGATTTAGATTTTTAGGGAGAACACTTCTAAGTGGTCTGCTGTGTACTTCCGATGTGTTTCACATAGGACGTACGTGGTATTGATGCCAAACTTGAGCAGTGGGTTCAAGTGCGGCAGCCTTATCTTTCCGTTGTTCATCATCACACTTTCTTGTCAGGGTTTTAGCATCCATTGATGATCACTGCCTGAGTGAGTGAGCTTTGGAACTGTGAGGTGCTAACTACATGTGTAGAGGTATTATTGAGGTACTGTTTCGGTAACTACTGGTAAAGTAGGGCAGTATCTTTATTTGAGCTAAGTTATCAATGATATAATATCTAAGAAGCAGATAGTAACAAGCCTACAAATTAGGGACTGTATTTTTTACATTATAATTGATGTAAAATGTTTCATTAGTTGAGGTGTTCAACATAGTGATTTGATAGTTTTATAGATTACAAAATGATCAGGGGACTGCATTTTTAACAGGATAATTTTATGCATAGCATGGAAAGAACTAACCGTTTTTTTTTCCACCTGCCACACTAGATTTAGAGTTTGTCTCTTAACAGCATGTCATATTAAAACAAATACCTTTGAACCATCTTTTTACTAAAGAGACTCTTCAAAACCATTCTGTCTCAATTATTATAAAAACTTGTTTAATACTAATACAGTTGATCATTACAGTAAGATTCCAGATGACAAAAAAGAATTTGGACACACCCTTGGAGCTCTCTTCGTAATGAGATTTAACATGTCAGCTGAAGCTACCATAATTTTGGTTTGGTTGGTTCTGTTAGGAGAAAATAATTAAAGTGTCTCATTTTACGTGGTTCGTAATGAATCCATTTGTAGAAATTGAATTCAGACACTGAGAAACTAAATAAAAACAATGTGAACATTTGGAAAATGTGGGTGGTTTCTTCTTTGTGCTGTTGGATATGTCCGTCAAACTGATGCTGCAAGAGAAATACCTCATGTTTAGAACAGGGGCTGAGCACAGGTGGTGTGTTCAGGAAATAAGTATAATCTCCGTGAACGAAAAAACTTTACAGTTCTTGAAAAACTTGCAAGGTTGTTGACCAAGGGACATGAAATTTTACCCAAAGACATTAACTTACTTCTTTCTTCAATAGGAAAATAAAAAATATTTCAAGCGTAGTGAACTTGCAAAAAAAGAAGAGGAAGCATATTTTGAAAGATGTGGCTACAAGGTATGAATGCCTGCTTTTATGTTAAATTGATGTTTCTGAGTTTAAATTTATACAGCTGTTGTTAAAGTGTCAAAACGATTGATCTCTGTTCAATTTATTAATGTTATACATTAGCCTATAAATGAGAAGCCATCTGGAGAGGTATGAGTTTTTGTTTTTCTTTCCTTTTTCTTTTTTTTTAATCTTGAATTCAGGAAAATACATGCATGACTTTTGGCTTGGAATGGTTTGGCTTTTTGTGGACAGCATGAAGTGGCTTGAGATCAAAGCTTGATTTTTTTTCTTTTTAATTAAGTCCTGGATCTGATACTGCCTCATTTTCATCACCATCACCACCACTCCTCTCCTCACCTCTCCCAATAAAAGTCCAGTTTTAAAGGATTCAAAAGATTTTATTCATTCAACAGCAGTGGCATTAGCAGTGGTATTTTCCCTGCTTTCTCCTGAATATTTTAAGCCATTGTTTTTACGTTTGCAATGTTAATAATCCCTTTTGGCCCTAAGTACCTCTGCCTGAGATACAGTGTCATTTTGTGTAATAAGGTATCACATTTCAAACACTGCTTAGTCTATTGGATAGAAAATGTGATCTTGAAATATTTGTTAGAAATAAATGAGTTATCTGGAAGACTTTGTATACTTTAGAAGCATGACTAAAATTATCTTTGAGATTACCGGTTAATAATATATTGGGGTTTTTATTGGGAGGGGTTAAAGGTAACGAGGTGAAGTTGTGTTTAAATTATTTTATAAGAAGGCTAAATCTAGTTGAATAATTTTTTAAACAAAGTTCAGAGGTTCTATTGAAATAATTTTGACAAATCATAAATTTGAAATCGACTTTTTGCTTGTGAAACATCAATATAAAATAATACTCTTGTGCACGTAATGGAGAAAGTTCTGGAAATTAATTTTATCTGGCAGAGCATTTCTAGAAAGAAGCATGAGGAATGCAAATGGTATGTATATGCGTTTGCTTTCTTTCGGTACTTTTGGGAGAGGGCAAGTGTTGAAAATGTATTTCTGATAGGTTTCTAAAATATGAAAGTTTATATTTTGATATTTTCCATAGGTACATTGATTTCATTTGCTTCTAGTTTAGGAAATTAAGATACGTTTTATGTAAATAACCATCGAATAGATAGATATTCAGAAAGAAGAATTCTCATCTTTTGTTTGCCCAGCATTATCTAAACTCACACTTGAACTAGAATAAGAATCACTTAACCATGCGTTTTAGTCTGCTGACTTGTTGCTTTCCCAGATCCCTGAATTTGATTGTTTTCAACTTTTTGATAAGGTAGGAAAATAATTTAAACAGTGACGATTTTGCTTTGTTTAGATTGCTTCCGTGATAATGGCAGTACTTTCTTGCTTATATAGAGGAAAGCAGTGAAGCAAAATCATTACTGTAAAGGTGCTGCTTGTAACCTTGAGTCCAGCTGACAGAATGTCTTAGATCTTTTCCTTAAAGTTATTCACTGCCATTCTATAATTGAAAATGCTTTTTATCCTGAGATTTTGGGAGCAATATCTGTTTTTATGCTTAAAAAGAAAGCACAGGGTTTTCGATATAAAGCCTTTTAATATTTCCTTCTTGGTAGTAATGAAAATACAGCATGTGTTTCTTTTATTCTTTTATAAAAACCAGTTACCGTTTTTTTTAAAGGCTTGATGCTAATTTGGTCTGTGAAAATATGAAAGTTTAGTTTTTTTACCTAAATTTTCTGTTACCACTGTTAACACTGATTAACATAATCTTTAATCTATAGAATCATAAATTATATCATTTTAACCATGTAGCCTTTCTTAACTGAATGTGAGTTTTTCCTTAATGTTGATCTTTTTTGTTTTTTGATCTTCTTTTGGCACCTTAGATTTGTCTTATGGTTCAGATGGAAAACCATGTTTCAGTATCTTTTTTACAGACCACACGGTGGGGCTTATAAATTGCTGAACTCAATTTTCGTAAACTGTGACTTGGGCAGCAGACTCAAGAAAATATATAAAGAAATTTTTTTCTCTGCAGGTTCATATGAGCAAGAATGTCCACTCTGTTCTTTCTGTACTATGAGTAGAGAGGTGCTGGTTTTCATTATTTTCCCACAAGATTCACAGCTCAGTTTGTGGGCAAGTTCTGTGTAGCATCGGAAAGTTTTCTGCATGTCCAGCAGTGATTCCTGTGCACTTGGAAAAACACCTTTCAAAAATCAGGAGAGGAAAATCAGGAGAGGAAAGAGCTGGAGCTTGAGGCTTCACAGGTTTTTGTTAGAGAGCAGTTCCTTTCTTTGGTCTTCATTTTAAACCCAGAGCAAGGATCAGATAACCCTGTAAGATGATTTTCTCAAAGAGGAGAAGCAAGCTGATTGTTCTAAGAAGAAAGTAAAAATCATGGAGTCTAGGGAGAAAATGAGTCTAAATTTCAGCCTTTTAAAGTTTTTGACTGTGGAAACCATTATACTTCTGTAGCAAGAATGCTGTCTCCTGGGTGCATGGTCTCTGCTTGGGTGTCCTGAGCTCTCACAAGCATGTACATCGATTATGAGCTCTTTGCTCAGAGGAACATTTAGAAAACCTTCAATATTTAAAACATGTTTAATTTCGGTGAATACCTAATGTATAGAATGATAAATGTTAAACCATGTTATATTTTAAAAGGAGAATTTCGTTTCTTTTGGCTATTAATGTAGATACAGCCAAAAGAGGAGGACGAGAAACCATTAACTTCATCGAATCCAGTATTAGAACTTGAACTGGCAGAAGAAAAATTACCCATGACTCTTTCTAGGCAAGAGGTAAGTTTTTATATGAATGTTTTGTGGGAAAAAAACTCCACAGCATTTGCATTTAGTTCTTTCCCATAACTTTTGTCATTATCTCCCGTATAAAATGACTTAACTGGCCAGCTGCACAGTATTCTAGTTCAATTTTCTTTATGAGGTTCTAAATTAATCTCTGCTTTTCTAGGTATGGTTGTCTAATATCTTATGTCTTAAGTTGTTTTTAAAGAATGTATCATTCTGAACTTTAAAAACTAAACACATTCTAAGTATAATTAAATGCATATATTCTAAATAATTATACTTGATAAGTTGTCTAAATTATTTAAAATAATATAAATTATGTATTAAAAGAAAGAGTTTTGTAACTTACTTCCTCTTAATACATCTTTCTAAGTCAAAATACAGAGATCTGTATGATCCTTTATGACTGCATAATTTCCCATAATATTTTAAAAACTACTTTATTATTTTTAAAATCAATTCTGTGCTAATGGTCGTTTAGGTTGCCTCAGCATTTCCCTATTTTAGATCATACTAAGATGAACACCCTCATACAGATGTCATTGCATGTGTAATAATATAGGATTACTTTGCTTTGGAAAATTTTCTAGAAACATGATTTCTGGAGTCTGTTCTAATGACTAAAGACTATATACATGTCTAAGGCTTTGGATACATATTACCAGAGAGCCCTGCAGACTTGTTATAGCAGTTCATACTCTGAGCTATAGTATTTGCCCATACCCTGGTCAATATCAACTATTATTTTCCTTCAGCAATAACACCAACAACAAAATTTTAAAGATATTCCTGTGAAAAAAGAATTCGGACTGTGCACAAGGTACACAACGAAATTAACTTTGAGCAAAAGGAAACTCTCAGAGGAAAGGAGGGCTGACTCCAGAAGCTGTGTGTGAAAATTAGATGAAGGACTTTTGAATACTTGGCCTGAAACGAAGAATATTTGAGATTTTTAAAAAGATCCATTGACCACAGTTCTAATTTTGAAAAAGCATTGAATATTCTCTGTCGTTTCATAAAGAAGAACTGAGATAATTAAGAGAGGTAGCTTTTCATTTATTTTGAGAAGCATAACATATCTGTCCAAAAATGGGATGGGCTGTTTCATGAAGAGGTGTGATTTTTGTCATTTGTCAGACAGGGACCAGACGAAGGTGTTTTTGAGGTCATTTCTGCATGGATTGGAGATAGCACTAGACGACCTCTTAAGTTTTTTTAATACCGAATTTCATTTAATCCAGTGGGAGCCCTGCTAGTGGTTTCTAAGTGTGATACTATTTATGTTCCCAGATAAAGTTCTTGGTATTTTTAAAATTATAACTTATTTTCTTAATTATAATTCTTGTTTGTCCTTTTTATGAAATACCACATGTATACAAAGAGTGTGTAAAACATGTGCGACATAGTGGATAATTACAAAACACACACTCGTGTAACGATGGCCGAAGTCAAGGAGGAGTATTATCAGGCCCTCAAAAGCCCTGCACGTCCCCCTCCCTCCAGTTGTAACTCACTTTCTCTTCTGAGGGACTAGTTTTTGGTTTTAATGTAGTACTGCAGTGCCGACTCATGGCTATCTATAGTCACTGACTTATCGCTGACTCCAGGCTTGGTTTTATTTTATTTTTTTCTCTTTATAAATGTTATCACTCCCTCCCATCGTAATGTTTTTCTTATGTATTCTACTACACAGATTGGTCCTTTCTGAAACACTCGCCAAATGACCTAAACCATTAGGGTTATTTAAGGTGTGACAATAATTCAGTATATCTGTTAGTGGAAACTAAAGAAAAAGAAATATAACTTACTTTCTGCATCTACTTTTCACTTACCAAAATAAGTGTTTGGTCTCCTAAAATAGGAATTACTATTACTAATGACATAGGGAATTACTATTGTTGTTTGATATATTTTTTTAAATAGGTTATCAGGAGATTAAGAGAAAGAGGAGAACCAATCAGACTCTTTGGAGAAACTGATTATGATGCTTTTCAACGTTTAAGAAAAATAGAGATCCTTACACCAGAAGTTAACAAGGTAAGAAGTCAGAACAAAGGTAGAAGAATGTCGTTGTACCATATAAATGAGAATAGTATGGACTTCGACAGAGTTCAACTAATTGCATTACTATAGAGAAAAAAGGAAAAATAAAGTTGCCAGATTACTGCTGCTGAATGTAAGTTTTCTTTTTTTTTAAATTTTGTGTGTGCGTGAGTTTATTTTTTTTTACTTATTATTTTTCAGTATTTATTTATTTATTTGTTTTTGGCCTCATCAGGTCTTACTTGCGGCACTCGAGATCTAGTTGTGGTGCGCGGGCTCAGTAGTTGCGTCGTGCGGGCTTAGTTGCCCGCGGCATGTGGGAATCTTAGTTCCCCTGCCAGGGATCAAACCTGTGTCCCCTGCATTGGAAGGTGGATTCTTAACTCCTGGACCACCAGGGAAGTCCCAAGTTTTCTTTAATTTTCTTTTAAAAAGCACACATCTTGGGTATGCAGTTTAGTGCATTTTGACAAATACATGCAAGTGTGTGGCCACTACCCTTATGAAGATATAGAGTATTTTCATCACACACACATGGAAGTTCCCCAGCACTCCTCCTTGGCCAGTCCCCGGGTTCTACTTCCTCCACTCCTGGGCAGCCACCTTGTTAAATTCTATCCCCACCAGTGAATTTAGAGGATGTGTGTCTGGCTTCTTTTGCTCAGTGTGATATTTTGTATATTTGTCCATGTTATTGTGGATGTTGGTAGTTTGTTCCTTTACATTGCTGATGATATTCAGCTGTATGAATATATCAGAATATGTTTCTAGCTTTGGGCTGTTATGAATAAAACTGCTGTGAACATTCTTACACAGATCTTTTTTGGATCTGTGTTATTCCTCTTGGGTAAATATGTTTTTATCTCTCTGGTAAATACTTAGAAGTGGAATTGCTGTATAGTAAGAGTAAATGTGTGTTCAGCTTTTTAGGAAATGCCAAATATTTCCAGTGTCTCATCAGTGTTTGTTATTGTTAGTCTTTTAAATTTTAACCATTTTCTTGTATTCTGGTAGTATCTCATTGTGGTTCTATTCACAGTTCCCTGATAACTAAAGATTATGAGCATCTTTTCATAGACTTATTGGCCATATCTTTCTCTATGCAGTGTGTCTTTTGTTCATGTTTCAGTTGGGTTGTTGGTCTTTTTATTTTTGAGTTGTAGGCGTTCTTTATGTGTATTCTGGATTCTTTGTCAGATATACAGATCATGTTTTGTGTCTGTTCTTTCCTAGTCTAGGCCTTAACTGTTCTCTTAATGGTGCCTTTTCATGGGCAGGACTTCCAAATTTTGATGAACTTCGCTTTATGGTTATTGCTTTTGGTGTTTTGCTTAAGAAATCTTTGCTTACCCTAAGGTCTTAAAGAGATGGTATTTTCTTCTAAAACTTTAATAATTTTAGCTTTACTTTTAGGACTCTAATCTTGTTTTATGGCTCAGCTTATGGTCTGTCTTGGCGAATATTCCATGGACTCTTGAAAAGAGTATGTTTTATGCTTTGGATAAATGTCAGTTACAGTGGTGGTGTTCAGATCTTCTGTGGCCTTATTAACTTGCTCTTTCAGTGAGAGACAGGTGTGGTTATCTGTGGCTGTGTAACAATCCACCCCAAAACTTACAGCTTAAAACAATTCATTATTATAAAATCTTTCTCAGTCATCTATGATGGTAACAAACCACCCTGAAACCTAGTAACCTAAGGTAATTTATCATTCTCCCTCACAGGTCTGTGGTTCGATTGGGCTAAGTAAGCTGGGCAGTTTTTTGCTTGGGGTCTTGGCATGTGATACAGTCAGGTGAGGGCTGTGGCTGAGGTCATCTGAAGGCTCCTTGGACTGGCCTTCTAACTTAGAATGCTGCCTTAAAGGTGCAGCTGCTTTGTAGCAGGTGTCAGCATTTCCTGCCTTTTTAAGGCTGAGTAATACTCCATTGTATATATGGACCCCATTTTGTTTATCCATTCACCCTCGATGGACATGTAGGTTGCTTCTACCTTTTGGCTATTGTGAATAATCCTGCTATGGACACAAGTATATAAATATCTGTTCGAGTCCCTGTTTTCACTTCTTTTGCATATATTCCCAGAAGTGGAATTGCTAGATCATACGGTGATTCTGTGTCTAACTTTTTTTTTTTTTTTTTTGCGGTACGCGGGCCTCCCACCTCTGTGGCCTCTCCTGCCGCGGAGCACAGGCTGCGGATGCGCAGGCCCAGTGGCCATGGCTTACGGGCCCAGCCGCTCCGCCACATGTGGGATCCTCCCGGACCAGGGCACAAACCTGTGTCCCCTGCATCGGCAGGCGGACTCTCAACCACTGCGCCACCAGGGAAAACCTAACTTTTTTTTTAAAGCATAATGAATTTAAAAATTTTTCTTCATTTATATTATTAATGTGCACATCAATTTGTTTTTCTTTATTTTCAGTCCTATCTGAACTTTCCTAACTTAAATTCTTGGAAAGAGTAAGTGGTTTTGTAATGCTTCATTTCACTGATATTTTTTCTCTTCTATCTCGAGTCATTTTCCTTATCAAAAGATAGTTTAAAATGGTAATGTGCTCCCTAACACCATACACAAAAATAAGCTCAAAATGGATTAAAGACCTAAATGTAAGGCCAGAAACTATCCAACTCTTAGAGGAAAACATAGGCAGAACACTCTATGACATAAATCACAGCAAGGTCCTTTTTGACCCACCTCCTAGAGAAATGGAAATAAAAACAAAAGTAAACAAATGGGACCTAATGAAACTTAAAAGCTTTTGCACAGCAAAGGAAACCACAAAGAAGACAAAAAGACAACCCTCAGAATGGGAGAAAATATTTGCAAATGAAGCAACTGACAAAGGATTAATCTCCAAAATTTACAAGCAGCTCATGCAGCTTAATAACAAAAAAACAAACAACCCAATCCAAAAATGGGCAGAAGACCTAAATAGACATTTCTCCAAAGAAGATATACAGAGTGCCAACAAACACATGAAAGAATGCTCAACATCACTAATCATTAGAGAAATGCAAATCAAAACGACAATGAGATATCATCTCACACCAGTCAGAATGGCCATCATCAAAAAATCTAGAAACAATAAATGCTGGAGAGGGTGTGGAGAAAAGGGAGCCCTCTTACACTGTTGGTGGGAATGTAAATTGATACAGCCACTGTGGAGAACAGTATGGAGGTTCCTTAAAAAGCTACAAATAGAACTACCATATGACCCAGCAATCCCACTACTGGGCATATACCCTGAGAAAACCATAATTCAAAAAGAGTCATGTACCAAAATGTTCATTGCAGCTCTATTTACAATAGCCCAGAGATGGAAACAACCTAAGTGTCCATCATCGGATGAATGGATAAAGAAGATGTGGCACATATATACAATGGAATATTACTCAGCCATAAAAAGAGACGAAATTGAGCTATTTGTAATGAGGTGGATAGACCTAGAGTCTGTCATACAGAGTGAAGTAAGTCAGAAAGAGAGAGACAAATACCGTATGCTAACACATATATATGGAATTTAAGAAAAAAAAAATATCATGAAAAACCTAGGGGTGAAACAGGAATAAAGACACAGACTTACTAGAGAATGGACTTGAGGCTATGGGGAGGGGGAAGGGTAAACAGTGACAAAGCGATAAAGAGGCATGGACATATATACACTACCAAACGTAAGGTAGATAGCTAGTGGGAAGCAGCCGCATAGCACAGGGAGATCAGCTCGGTGCTTTGTGACCGCCTGGAGGGGTGGGATAGGGAGGGTGGGAGGGAGGGAGACGCAAGCGGGAAGAGATATGGGAACATATGTGTATATATAACTGATTCATTTTGTTGTGAAGCTGAAACTAACATACCATTGTAAAGCAATTATACTCCAATAAAGATGTTTAAAAAAAAAAATGGTAATGTGAAATATTCAATTTTTGTTACCTGATTTAATTTTTCTACTGCTCATTTCATTACTTGAAAAATCTCCTAGCTTTTAATATTAATTTATTACAACCTGCTGTATTCTAATCTTATTCAAGCCTGTCCCAAATACTAGAGTTTCTTATGTACTTTTTAAAAACTGGGGTATAATTGACATATAACATTAATTTCAGGTGTACAGCATAATGATTTTATATGATCACCACAATAATCTAGTTAATATTCATCACCATACAGAGTTACAACAAAATTTTTTTTTCTTGTGATGAGGACTTTTTTTTAGAGATCTACTCTCTGAGTAACTTTGAAATATGCAATACAGTATTATTACCTTTAGTCACTATGCTGTACATTATATCCCTGTGATTTTATTTATTTTAGAAATAACTGGAGCAGTCTAAAAGTTCATAAATTTGAACACATTCTGAAGCTCTACATTTTTACTCCCCTCCCTCCACATTTTATTTTTCTGATACCACATTTTCCATCTTTTTGTCTTGTGTAGCCCTTAACTAATTGTTGTAGTTAGAGTTGTTTTTACTACTTTTGTCTTTTAATCTTCATACTAGCTTTATGAGTGATTAATTCACTACTTTTACTATATATTTACCTTTACCAGTGAGATACATACTTTCATATGTTTTCTTGTTATTAATTAGTGCCGTTTCTTGCCAGCTTAAAGAAGTCCCTTTAACATTTCTTATAAGGCTGGTTTAGTGATGATGAACTCCTTTAGCTTTTGCTTCTCTGGAAACTGTTGCTCCTTCAATTCTGAATGATAACTTTGCTGGGTAGAGTGTTCTTGGAAGTTTGTTCTTTTAGCACTTTGAATATATTGTGCCACTCCCTCCTGGTCTGCAAAGTTTCTGCTGAAAAAAATCTCCTGATAGTCTTATGGGGGAGCGGGGTTCCCTTGTACAAAACAAACTGTTTTTCTCTTGCTGCTTTTGAGATGCTCTCCTTCTTTAACTTTTTTTTTTTAATTGAAGTATAGTTGTTTTACAGTATTGTGTTAATTTCAGGTATAGAGCATAGTCATTCAGGTTTTTGCAGATTATATTCCATTATAGGTTATTACAAGATATTGGGTATAATTCCCTGTGCTATACAGTATATCCTTGTTGCTTATCTATTTTAAATATAATAGTTTGTATCTGTTACTCCCATACCCCTAATTTGTCCCTCTCTCCTTTCCTTCCCCCCTTGGTAATAACCACAAGTTTGTTTTCGATATCTGTCTGTTTCTGTTTTGCATATACTTTCATTTGTATTATTTTTTAGTTTCCACATATGGGTGACATCACACAGTATTTGTCTTTCTCTGACTTATTTCACTAAGCATAATACTCTCCAGGTCCATCCATGTTGTTGCAAATGGCAGAATTTCATTCTTTTTTTATGGCTGAGTAATATTCCAGTGTGTGTGTGCATGTGTGTGTGTGTGTGTGTGTGTGTGTCACATCTTCTTAATCCAGTCACCTGTTGGGCACTTGGGTTGCTTCCATGTCTTGGCTATCATAAATAGTGCTGCTGTGACCATTGGGGTGCATGTATCTTTTCGAATTTAGTATTTTCACTTTTTCTGGGTATATACCCAGGAGTGGGATTGCTGGATCATATGGTAGTTCTGTTTTTAGTTTAAGGAACCTGAATACTGTTTTCCATAGTGGCTCTCTCAATTTTCATTCCTACAAACAGTGTATGAGGGTTCCCTTTTCTCAACATCCTCTGCAACTTTTGTTTTGTAGACTTTTCAATGATGGCCATTCTGACAGGTGTGAGGTGATACCTCATTGTGGTTTTGATTTGCATTTCTCTAATAATTAGTGATGTGGAGCATCTTTTCATGTGTCTGTTAGCCATCTGCATGTCTTCTTTGGAGAAATGTCTGTTCAGGTCTTCTGACCATGTTTGGATTGGGTTGTTTTTTGATATTGAGTTGTATGAGCTGTTTGTATATTTTGGATATTAACCCCTTGTGGGTCACATCATTTATAAATATTTTCTCCCATTCAGTAGGTTGTCTTTTTGTGTTGATGGTTTCCTTGCTGTGCAAAAGCTTTCAAGTGTAATCACGTCCCATTTGTTTGGTTTTGCTTTTATTTCTTTTGCCTTAAAGACTGATTAAAGAGAGTATTGCTAAGATTTATGTCAAAGACTGCTCCGCCTGTGTTGTATTGTAGGAGTTGTCTTTAACTTTGGACATTATAATGTATCTTGGTGTGGGTATGTTTAACTTTTTCAGATATTGCCGTACCATTTTCCACAGCAGCTGTACCATTTCACATTTCCAGCAGTGCACTAGGGTCTGTTTCTCCATATCCTAGCCAAGTTGTTAGTTTCTGTTTTCTGTTGATAATATTCATCCTAATGGCTGTGAAGTGGCATCTCTCTGTGGTTTGATTTGCATTTCCTTAAGGACTAGTGATGTTGAGCACCTTTTCATTTATGTACTGGCCGTTTGTATGTCATCTGTTAAAGTCCTTTGCCCATTTTAAATCAGGTTGTTTTCTGTTTTGTTAGGTAACTCTAAGAGTTTTATAGTTTTAGCTCTTACATTTGGGTCTTTGATCCATTTTGAGTTAATTTTTGAATGTGGTATATGCCGAGGGTCTAGCTTTAAGGCTTCCAGTTTTACCAAGTGGTCACAAACTGGAAGTGAATAGAATGTGGAATTTGCTGGTTTGTTAGAAACATAGTGAAATCCTAGGATATGGTTGAGACCCTGGTTTTATACTGTTGACATTTCCAAATGTTTTGGGAGTTCAAAGTATCAGTAGTTGCAGTTGTTAGACATTTTCAGTGAACCAGGAGAATGGGTTGGGGACCAGTGGAGACCTGGTCACTTTCACTAGGGCCTCATTAGAAAATTACAGCATTAACGCCTATTCTTATTTGGATTTGTCACTCGTATGTTCTATTTTTCTGACCATCAGATTACCTATTGTATGTACATTCTTTTAAATTTAAATATGTTCATAAGAATTGACTTTGCATGGATGGTGGTGATAGCTGTATAATAAATTGAAATATTATTTGAGTTTCTTTGTGGAGAAAAAAGTGGATTATACTCATTATTAGAGAAAAAATCAGAAGTGAAACATCAGTGAAATTTCATACCAGATGTAACTTTTTACCTTTCCTCAGGGATTGAGGAATGATCTGAAGGCAGCTTTGGATAAGATTGATCAGCAGTACCTGAATGAAATTGTGGGTGGCCAAGAACCTGGAGAGGAAGACACCCAGAATGATTTGAAAGTTCATGAAGAAAACACCACAATTGAAGAGTTAGAGGTGACCCCTCTGCCACCTTCCCTGGTTCCCCGTCACGCCTTTCATTCCCTGCGGCAGATGGTTGGGCTCCTCAGACTCTTCAGTGTACAGCGTGCTGGCGTCTTTGGTCACTACAAAGGCCCTTCTTCTGTTTCGTGCCTTGTGTTTATTCACTCGCTTTTTCTCGTTTTCTATACGCATTCGCCTACTTCCTGCCTTCAAAAGTATTCATTCTGATGTGTTTGATGTGTATCCTTTGATTTGTTGATGGTCTTGTAGAACCAGTAGTGTTTTGTCGGCATGTGTTTTGGTATACACATAAATGATATTTTACTGTGAAATTCTTCATTCTGTTCACTTTTTTCCCACTTAGAACTATGTTAAGTTCCATCCTTGATACCTTAGGTACATCTAAACCTTTGATTTTAACTGTTAACGTAGCATTTCATACACTGTGGCATTCACTGCCTTTTACTTTTTGTTCGCCATAATGACAGACAGTGAGATTGCTCCCAGCTCCCTGTTACCACAGACAGCTTTGTGACAAACAGTCTTGCACATGACCCCTCTGGAGCAGAAGCAGGATTGCTTCTGATATATGTTTAACTTGTCTGAGTACTGCCAAATTGCTCTCTGTAATGGGTTTGCCAGTCTCCACCCTCCACCAGCAGTGTGTGAGTGTCTTGTATCCCTGCATCCCTGCCAACACCTGGCAGTATCTTGCTTTCTTATTTTTGCCAGTGTGTTGAATGTGGAGTGATATATGTAATCTTATTTAAAAGTTGTATTATCTAAATATCTAGCATGAGCAAAAATAATGACTTAGTTTAAAGTTCTTAATGGTTAATAAAACATAGTTATTTTTTCTGTCACCTTTTGTTCCTGGCTCTTAACCCACATTGCATGCTGTGAGTGAGACTGTAGTTAAGGAAGATGTCCTTTTAATTATACCTCGACCCCCTAAATTTTACTGCAATAATTGGTGTGAGCAACCAGTTCTGGACATTTTTTTCTTTTTTCCTTCGTTTCAAACAGCTTTGGAGATAGTCACATACTATACAATTTATCCATTTAATGTGTACAATTCAGTGGTTTTTAGTATATTCACAGGTTGCTACAACCATCATCACAATCTAAGTTTAGAGCATTTTGTTCCCCTAAAAATAAACCTTGTTCATGTTCATTAGCAGTCATTCCCTTTACTCCCTCTTTGAGTCATAAAAGATAACATGCTCTCTAAATTTAAATGGCCAATTGCCTTTTTTTTAAATCTATCTAGAAATTCCATCAGGGTTTTAAATCAAAATTGGACCATACGTATATGTAATAAAGAGCCATGCTTAGTCTGGTGTTGATAATGTATGTATTCCGCTGTTGCTCTTGACTAATGAACAGAAGCACTCTTTTTCTTCAGGCACTGGGAGAGTCTTTAGGAAAAGGTGATGATCATAAAGACATGGACATCATTACCAAATTCCTGAAGGTATGTACTTTTTGGCTAGGAAAGGAGGACATGTTTTCTTTAGTTAAGAACTGGTCTTACTTTCTGTTTTTTGGGTTTTTTTTTGGGGTTTTCATTTTTGAATTGTTTAAGAGTTACAGACTGGAAAGGGAAATCCTCACTAAACATTTCTGCACGTACGGTGTTTATGATATTGCTATGTGCTTGGATATAGAGGTTAAACAAAGAAAATGTATATTTACTTTCTTCATAGCACTTGTAAAGCTGACTTATTAATGTAAATACACCGAAAAGAATCATAGCAGTGGAATGAACAAGAAGTTCTAAGGATTAAAAATTTGTTTTTAAACACTCTGGGAAGGAGTGCAATAAGGAGAAGCTTTTCTGAGAGATGATGACACTAAGGAAGGGAAGGAGGTGGGAAGACGTTGACAGGGAAAAAGGCAAACACTCGAGCAGCCTTTCAGAGACTTGCGATTTAGCTCATTCATCCTTCCCGGAATTCCTCTTTCAGTGGTTTAGGTAGCGTATGTGCAAATCCCAGATTCCTTTTAACATTTATTCACACATTATTTGTGTTCAGAACAAGAGATGTAAATGCAAGAAATGCTTTTACTTGTGTTTACAGTTTAAATACAGCATAATTAGTCATCAAGATTCTCAATCTGTTGAGGATTTGGCATGGAATTAGCTAGGGCGTGGTGGGATCTAGCATGAACTAGAATTTCCTCTTTGAGTGACAGCCTCTCCCTATGTAGGACATGCATAGGTAACACCGCTAGGGGAGTATGGCTTCCTCAGCCCTCAGTGTTTACCTGCCTCTGGGAAGGATGCTCTTTGTGCAGTTTAACTCAGGGGTACCTGGGTAGTTTTCTGGGGCAGGGTGGGGGCTGGTCATAGTTTCTTTTATTTTCGTTCAGTTTTTTCCTTCCTTCTCCTTTGGTCAGGCACTTTAGAGGGAATTTTTAATTGAATTGTGGTCTCTACTGCAAAAGTAGAAAGTCCAAATACTACAACATCATCCCTGGAAGATTGATTAAATATCACAGCACATATGGCCTTATGGCTGATGAGTCTAGGTAGGTTGAATTTTGTGTAATAGAAATACAGGTAAAAGTTTATTTCTGTCAAGCAGTTGCTGGTGAAATTTGATAGCTCTTTCAGGGGAAATGGATCGCATCTGAGCTGGGAGAGGTGTAGAATAGGGAAGTCTGTGACTTGCCAAAGGTACTACATTAAAACATACGTGACGCAGTAAGCAGAGATAGTTCATTAGTTACATATTGGTTGATGTTTTAATCAGTCAAGACATTTACTCTAAGGATGAGTGTATACCATTTTGTGCATCAGAGAACTTTTAAGCTTACAGAACCACTGGGTGGCATTGTAGTCTAAATTTACCCTTTTTTCCCACAGTTTCTTCTTGGTGTTTGGGCTAAGGAGCTGAATGCCAGAGAGGATTATGTGAAGCGCAGCGTACAGGGTAAACTCAACAGTGCTACTCAGAAACAGACCGAGTCCTATCTCAGACCCCTTTTCAGAAAGCTACGGAAAAGGGTGAGGTTTCACGAAAAATGCTTTTGTTAACTGATTTTTAAAAAATAGAATATATAAAGTTAGAATAAATGCAGTCTGTAACTGCACACTGTAGCTTCCAAAATTTAGTTATGCTTTTTTTCTTTTCCAGAATCTTCCTGCTGATATTAAAGAATCCATAACAGATATCATTAAATTCATGTTGCAGAGGGAATATGTGAAGGTACATTACCATGCTGTGCATCAGAATTATGTTTATGAGCATACGTAGGTTGTGTACATAATATGTTCATCTCGTGTGGGAGTATTTTAATAGAAGATTTAAGAATAAATGTGAAATGAATTAGTAGTAAAAAAAACTTTCATTTTCTAATATATTAGCTTTATTGTTAGGCATGAATAATAAAGTTTAAGACTGCACTGTAATTTTTAGTCATTTTTAAGGAAGGTGTAAAGATTCTTCACAAACTGGATATAGGCAGCCGTTCATTTCATGAATGGGATTGAATTTCAAAGTTTTTAGATTGTTGATTATGGCTTGGAACAAGTTTTCCCGTAGAAGCAATGTTACGTAGATTAGTTTCCCAGGCCAGCTATAAAAACCTACTTAATCCATAATATAGCTGAACCATTGTACTGATGATACAGTGGAATTTAACTGCCCTTTATGCTGTTTTCTCTGAGAAAATGTTCTAAGTAAGGCTGCCAGAATTCCTCTCTCCCATTTCAGTACTGCAACAATAGCAAAGCCCAGGAGGGGAGACTTCCCCTGCTGCAGTGTCTTTATTCCTGAGTGGACTCTGGGACCAGGTGGCAGAGGACAGAGCTCTGGGGTCCATGTGCTTCCTGGGTAGAGTTTCGAAAGGAGGTGGAAGGCCATCAGTCCGTGTGGCGAACAAGAAGAGAAGGGCCTCTTGCACCACTAATGGGATTGGAAGTGCACCCCTGCTCGTGGGCCATCAGCCGAGTTTGAGGAGGGAGGCTTCCAGCGGCTGTGCCTCCCAAGAGAGGAGTGGAGGGTTCCGTGCAGCATCTCCAGTGACAGTTCCAGAGCCTCGATGGGGCTCTGCCAGAAAAGTGGGCATGCGTTGCTTATTCCTGTGCTCTGAGTGTCTGTCCTCAGAAGGGACTGTGGGTGATCCTGGGTGACTGGAGATCTCCTTGATGAGAGCCTCATGCTAATGGGCTAAAGTAGTGTTTTTAGTCCCTCTAGATGAGAGCCTGTTGGTTAGTCAGAGAAAGTGTTTCTGCTTTATAGCTATGAGTTTTATTTTTGGATAGTTTCTCTTGCCTGGAGCTTAGCAGGGATGATTGCATTGGGATGGATGGATAAGGTCACCATCAGTGCAGAAGGAACTCACAGCACTTGCCTGCTAGAGGCGATGCCTTCCCTCTTGATACTTTTCTCATTCTCGTATATGAGAAGCTGGTGAAAGTTTATTTTATATAAAGTACAGAAAGAACTAAAACTTAATATTAGGACACTCTTCTTTAGAAATTTGGGGAAACTGAATATTGGAAATTTTATCAGTTAATATACAGTATTAAACTTTACACACACGAGTATCAGGGATTTAAAAAAATGTGTATATGCGGTTTTAAAATTCAGTATATCAGTCTCATAGTTGTTTGATTTTTAAATGAAGATCTCTTTGAGGCCTGGCTGTGTAAGCCTCTCTGAAACCGTTGGGGTCTTTTAGAGTTTACTTGCTTTCTGTTTTGTCCCCCACCCCAGCCCAGGCAGCCAGGCTTGGTTTAGAAAAAGAGCCATTTTTCTTCATTGCTTTCTCTCTTCTCATTTTGTCGCTTTTAAGGTTCTTGGCAGGTGGGAGGTTTGGGGGGCCAAAGTGAAGTGATCTCATCCTTTAGCTATTTGGCTCGAGGGCCAGTATTTAATCTCTGTTTACACATCTGCTATGGACCCGATGTGATGGTCCCAGCACACAGAGCCCACACTGCTTTCAGAGGTCTGCACTGCTGTGCAGGGAGTAGTTGTAGTTTCAGGTTGGATTATGAAAAACTAGTTAGCCTCTGTCTTCTCTGTGACCACCTAGGGAGAAGACTAGGTCTAACGGAAACTCAGACTAGAGTTTTTGTCAGTGCATCAAATTACCTGCCTGGTAATTCCAGATCTGAAATGTATTAACTTCCAGTGCACCAAGGCTGCAAAGGAATGTTTTGTCTTTTTAATCCCTGGGTTAGCGTTGGTTTCTGTTTTTCCACAGACATATGTGGTCCTGGGTAAGCAGTCAGTCACCCCATATTTTAATTTCTTTTGTTTGGATAATGGGAATGATAATATTTTCAACACGCCCAAGAGATGGATGAAAATTTCATCACGAAGGGCTGTGAAATACTAAATGAAAATTTGGACCAGCAGACTATTTCTCCTTTCCTGATCTCTTCTTCAACTCTCTTTTTAGGCTAATGATGCTTATCTTCAGATGGCCATTGGAAATGCCCCTTGGCCCATTGGTGTCACTATGGTTGGCATCCATGCCAGAACCGGTAGGGAAAAGATTTTTTCCAAGCACGTTGCACATGTTTTAAATGATGAGACACAGCGGAAGTATATTCAGGTAAGCAGTTTGGAGGGAAAAGTGCTCTGGAGGTTAACATTCCCCGGTTCTCAAGCTAAGTTTTGAGAGGAGGAGAATTATAGTGATTGGGTATAGCATGATAGGATGCAAGTCCACTCCTTATGTAAATAGTACTTGTATTTAAGACACCTTCCACTGTACTATAAAATAGAAACCTTTTAGGTTTCATATATGATGTAAGACAGGGTGAAATGTTGTGCTTTAATTACCTGAGTAGTGAAATAAAACTATTGCTGTTCGCTTTGGGAGTTTACTAAAGAATGACGAATTTAGAGTATTTTGCAATAATTCACATTTTGTTACTTTCAAGGTAGATTAACATCTAGGCTAAAAAGGTATAAACGGTAAAAATTTAGCTAGTAAATATTTTTAAATAATTTGTAACAACACTTCGGTACACAGATTTAAAATATTTATAGTTTATTTTCTTAAAGTTATACATGCCTCACATAAACCTGGTTACACTGCTGTTGGGTGAATCTTTTCTTTTTAGTGGGAAAAAACCCTCAACTGTAATCTAGCTTTTGCCAAGGTGTCAAAAACCCCAGGTTGTGTCTGTATAATGACTTTTGCTGGATATTAACTCTAAAGCTTGAAGATGAAACTCTGAAAGTTTACTTAAAGTGTAAGATTCACTTAAAATGCCGAAAGTGCTTTCAGAATTTGTGCCAGACAACAGTCACTATCATGTTCATGGATTATCTTTTTATTTCATTTCAATTCCAAGTGCTAAAGGTTATTTTGTGTCATGCTTTGTACCTTATTCATATATATTAGCATTTTAAAATATGATTTCAACCTGACCCCCTAATGTGAACTGTAGAACTTATAGAGTTCAAATATACTTGTGGGAATTCAAAATATTTCCATTTTCTTTTTTTTGTTTTTTTTTGCGGTATGCGGGCCACACAGGCTCAGCGGCCATGGCTCACGGGCCCAGCCGCTCCGCGGCACATGGGATCCCCCCAGACTGGGGCATGAACCCGTGTCCCCTGCATCGGCAGGCGGACTCTCAACCACTGCGCCATCAGGGAAGCCCCTCCATTTTCTTAATAACCACCATTGACCATATCGAAGGCAAAAAGCTTTTAGTTGGGGAAAAAAGTGGTTTGGCTTTAACAATAGAAAACAGTTACCAGTGATTAAATTTATTAATTGTGTTCTGCTATACCATGGCCAAAGCTATAGTGTGTATAAGAGTTCATATAATTAGATAAATTGTCTTAAAGACAGCATCTTCTTTAGACAATGGTATGATTACCATCATTTTATAAACTGAGTTTTCTTTTTAAAAATATGCCTAGTATTTTAAAGACTTCTGGTTCATTTTGGAAGCTATACAGTGACCTATCCTCCCTCCATTGTTCTTCCTTTTTAACTCTTCTCTTCCCCTTAAAATGTTTTTCCCCCCTTTTCCCCAAGATGATTAGAGAAAATTGGCAAACATACTGTATCTGAACTTTAGGAAGGTGTTTGACCTAAATCCAATAATATTCTTGTGTACAGATGTAAATATGGTCAAATGATCAGGTGGACTCAGCTTGTTGAGTGAGAGAAGCCATGCATACTAAATAATGGATCCGTGTCTGTTTGGGTGCATGCTAGGGACATGCCATGGGGCACTTAGTGACCTCAGTACTGTCCTGTTCAACAATTTTAATGACCAATTTGGATGACTGTACTGAGAGGTATATGTATCAGATTTACAGACAGTAAGAAACAGAAGGAATAGGGTGTGTGTTCAGGTGGAGAAGAAATTTGCATTCCAGAAGTTCTTGACAGACTGAAGAAAAAAGCAGATTCTAAAAATATAATATTTAGCAATGATGACCATAAAGAAATTTGGAAGTCTAATAACTCAGTTAGACTTCTAACAAGTCAAGTTAGACTTGAGCGTACAGTTTGAGCACTGTATATGAGGAAGAATTAGGGAATTTAAGTACAATAACAGTAGTACAGTATGGCTACTGGAAAGCCTAATGATAGCTTATGCTACATTATTAGATGTAATAATTTAGTATAAGTTCCACAAGGCAAGAGCATAGTTCACTGTCATATCCGCAGAGTCTGGAATAGTACTCATGGTGGGTGCTCAGTAAATATTTGTCGAATGAATGAATACTCCAGAGGACGAGAGGTGCAAGTCTTGCTTTTTTTTCTTTCTAGTGCTTGAGAAAGGAGACTCTTGGTGGGGGTCTGGGTAACTATAGATAATGAGAGAACTTTCCAGTGGAAGAGGGATTAAACTTGTCCCATACAGTTAAGGACCAGGTAAGGTATAGGAATGAAGGCATATTTCTAATCAGTGTAAGGAAAGGATTCTTTCTTTTTTTAATCTTTTTGTTTTGAAACAATGAGAGACTGGTAAGAGGTTGCAAAAATAGTACAAAGAAGCTTTTTTTTTTTTTTTTGGCAGTACGCGGGCCTCTCACTGTTGGCGGCCTCTCCCGTTGCGGAGCACAGGCTCCGGACGCACAGGCTCAGTGGCCATGGCTCACGGGCCCAGCCGCTCCACGGCATGTGGGATCTTCCCAGACCGGGGCACAAACCCGTGTCCCCTGCATCGGCAGGCGGACTCTCAACCGCTGTGCCACCAGTGAAGCCCCAAAGAAGCTTTTTAACAGGCAGAATTGCCCCAAAATAGGAGTAGGGCTGCTTTAGAAGATATGGGGGAGATCCCTACCACTTGATATGTGCAAGCATCCAGTTAACTTGCCCTTTCTGGTCTGTTGATTTCTCTGGTACTTCTCTGCCATTTTCCCTAGAGGCCATCGCTTAAACCTGAGGTTGCAAACTCACATACCCAGGATAGTTGGGTAACAGGTGAGCTGAGTGTTAAGAAGCCTCTGACCCTCGGTCTCTCTTTTCTTTTCCTACTTTTCATGTAGCCACAGATGGAAGTAGTATTTTCATTTTCCTCTCAACTCTGTGATAAGAACGGTGGACAGTTGATTACCAATGTTGTGTTAGTTCAGCTGTACTCCAGTATAAAATAAAAACTTTAAAAAGTGGATAGCGCAAGCACAGTGTGAAGTGTCAGCTGAGTCTTAGCCTCCAGCGTTACGGGAGTCACTTCAGCTCATTGTTGCCTTGTAGGAGTATGGTTCTAGTGTTGTTCCATCTTCCTTTATTTTTTAGTGAGATACTAGAATCCTTAATTTTTTAAAAAAGCGTATGCTCCTGTTTTTAAAATATTGGCAATAACAGAAACAAAAAAATTAGCATTGTGTGAGGCCAAATAAAGTACCAGTTTTTGATCTGTCTTAAAATAAACCCATAGTACAGCTCAAGGCACAATGAAGCCACCCCCATGTTAGCGTTTTACGAAATTCTTGATTACAATTAACTGAGTGATTTCCTAAGCTGTCTTTCAAATCTTTCTCCTCTTATTTTGGTATTTGGGTGAGGTTGAGTTGAATTATTCCTACAAAGAGACAGTTTAAATATATTATTTGAAGTTTAAGTCAGGAAGTGACACACTTAAAGGATCAGGTAGTAAATATTTTAGGGTTTGGGCTTCATAGGTCTCTGCTACAGCTCTTCAACCCTGCAGTGAAAGCAGCCAGTGGCCGTGTTCCAGGAAAACTGCATTTATAAAAGGGGCGAGTGGCCCGTGGGCCGTAGTTTGCTGACCCCTGGTAAATGTATAAACCCAAACCTTTTCTACGTTAAGATATTTGCTGAGGAGGTAATAGTGAAAGTCATTTAATAGGGTAATTTTTCTTTTTCTTCTTTTAATTTTTTTAACATCTTTATTGGAGTATAATTGCTTTACAATGGTGTATTAGTTTCTGCTGTACAGCAAAGTGAATCAGCTATATGTATACATATATCCCCATATCTCCTTCCACTTGCGTCTCCCTCCCACCCTCCCTATCCCACCCTTCTAGGTGGTCACAAAGCACCAAGCTGATCTCACTGTGCTATGCGGCTGCTTCCCACTAGCTGTCTGTTTTACATTTGGTAGTGTATATATGTCCATGCCACTCTCTCACTTCTTCCCAGCTTACTCTTCCCCTCCCCGTGTCCTCAAGTCCATTCTCTACGTCTGTGTTTTTCTGTGTCTTTATTCCTTTCCTGCCCCTACATTCTTCAGAACCATTTTTTTTTTGATTCCAAATATATGTGTTAGCATACGGTATTTATTTTTCTCTTTCTGACTTACTTCACTCTGTATGACAGACTCTAGGTCCATCCACCTCACTACAAATAACTCAATTTTGTTTCTTTTTATGGCTGAGTAATATTCCATTGTATATATGTGCCACATCTTCTTTATCCATTCATCTGTCGATGGACACTTAGGTTGCTTCCATCTCCTGGCTATTGTAAATAGGGCTGCAGTGAACATTTTGGTACATGACTCTTTTTGAATTATGGTTTTCTCAGGGTATATGCCCAGTAGTAGGATAGCTGGGTCATTTGGTAGTTCTATTTTTAGTTTTTTAAGGAATCTCCATACTGTTCTCCATAGTGGCTGTATCAATTTACATTCCCACCAACAGTGCAAGAGGGTTCCCTTTTCTCCACACCCTCTCCAGCATTTATTGTTTGTAGATTTTTTGATGATGGCCATTCTGACCGGTGTGAGGTGATATCTCATTGTAGTTTTGGTTTCCATTTCTCTAATGATTAGTGATGTTTAGTATCCTTTCATGTGTTTGTTGGCAATCTGTATATCTTCTTTGGAGAAATGTCTATTTAGGTCTTCTGCCCATTTTTGGATTGAGTTGTTTGCTTTTTTGATATTGAGCTGCATGAGCTGCTTGTATATTTTGGAGATTAATCCTTTGTCAGTTGCTTCATTTGCAAATATTTTCTCCCGTCCTGAGGGTTGTCTTTTGGTCTTGTTTATAGTTTCCTTTGCTGTGCAAAAGCTTTTAAGTTTCATTAGGTCCCATTTGTTTTTATTTCCATTACTCTAGGAGGTGGGTCAAAAAGGATCTTGCTGTGGTTTATGTCATAGAGCATTCTGCATACGTTTTCCTCTAAGTTTTATAGTGTCTGGCCTTATGTTTAGGTCTTTAATCCATTTTGAGTTTATTTTTGTGTATGGTGTTAGGGAGTGTTGTAATTTCATTCTTTTACATGTAGCTGTCCAGTTTTCCCAGCACCACTTATTGAAGAGGCTGTCTTTTCTCCATTGTATATTCTTGCCTCCTTTATCAAAGATAAGGTGACCATATGTGTGTGGGTTTATCTTTGGGCTTTCTGTCCTGTTCCATTGATCTATATTTCTGTTTTTGTGCCAGTACCATACTTTCTTGATTACTGCAGCTTTGTAATATAGTCTGAAGTCCAGAAGCCTGATTCCTCCAGCTCCGTTTTTCTTTCTCAAGATTGCTTTGGCTATTCGGGGTCTTTTATGTTTCCATACAAATTTTGAAATTTTTTATTCTAGTTCTGTGAAAAATGCCAGTGATAGTTTGATAGGGATTGCACTGAATCTGTAGATTGCTTTGGGTAGTATAGTCATTTTCACAATGTTGATTCTTCCAATCCAGGAACATGGTATATCTCTCCATCTATTTGCATCATCTTTAATTTCTTTCATCAGTGTCTTATAGTTTTCTGCATACAGGTCTTTTGTCTCCTTAGGTAGGTTTATTCCTAGGTATTTTATTCTTTTTGTTGCAGTGGTAAATGGGAGTGTTTCCCTAACTTTTCTTTCAGATTTTTCATCATTAGTGTATAGGAATGCAGGAGATTTCTGTGCATTAATTTTGTATCATGCTACTTTACCAGATTCATTGATTAGCTCTAGTAGTTTTCTGGTAGCATCTTTAGGATTCTCTGTGTATAGTATCATGTCATCTGGAAACAGTGACAGTTTTACTTCTTCTTTTCCAGTTTGGATTCCTTTTATTTCTTTTTCTTCTCTGATTGCTGTGGCTAAAACTTCCAAAACTATGTTGAATAAAATTTTTCTTTTTAAATTGAGATATAATAAACCTTAGTAAACAGTGGAGCCTGTAAAGTGTACGAATCTTAATTGTACAGTTCAGTGATTCTTCATATATATGTGATATTTATCAAGACATAAAATGAGGTCTGGATCGTAGGAGATTTCAAGCAGCACCCCTGAAGTTTCCCTCATTCCTTTTCCCAGCCTAATTCCTCCTCCCATCAGAAATAACCATGGTTTTGACATGTGTCATTATTGGTTAATTTTGCCAGTTCTTGGACATCATTTAAATGAAACCTTGCAATATGTAATTATTTTCTTTTATGTAGAAATATTGGTGAGAAGTAACTGTTTTCTGAAATATGGTAAAAACAATTCAGCGGGCTCTTCACTGTAACATGATTTCATCTTTGGGTTTTATGCAAACCTCTATAGAATTTAAACTGTGAAGGTTGTTTGAAGTGTTCTCTTTCTCACAAAAATTAAACACACCACAGGGAGGGTTTGCTCACCATGTAGATCCAAGAGAAGTTGTATAGCTTATTGGTAGCCTCAAATCTAGGGCGAGATGGAAATTGTTGGTAGGAACTTCAAGGACTTTGGTCGGTCTGCCGATGCAGATGTAGCCTTTGGCCCAGATTTGGATAAAGCTTCTTCTGCACAGATTAAAGGCAGTTCTTGATTATTTAGAGTCTTTATAATTCAGTCATTTCAAGACATCTCTTGAAAAGGTTCATATCTTGGGTGTTCTTTACTTGTTGGTAAAGAAGAGCAGGAAGAAAAGCTGAAATGGACATCACGTGGTGATTTGCCCTCCAGATCCACTCCATCCTTCCTCACTGTGTTCTGTGCCCTGGAAACCTGGCTTTCATGAACAACATGGACAGGCTCTCTTGCCCTCTGACTTCTGAACGGGGCAGGCGATGAGAGGGACTGGAAGGCATTCTGTAGGTGGGAGAAGAACGAGTTTGGGGTATTTATTTCCCTGGCTTCCTCCCTGTAGAGTCACTACATCCTTCCACCCAAGGCCACAGCCGTCTCCATACTGTTAGTTACCCTCTCTGGGTTTCTGGTAACCAGTCTTCTCCCTTGCCCCCTTAGAAAACAGGCTAGCCACAGCTTTGCAGTGTTGTCAGCTCACGGGTCCCGGTCTTGCCCACGCCTTTGTAAAGTCCTTGGGACTGCTACCGTCAAATTACCCAGTTTGAGTATGCCCTTTGTTTCCTGTGGATACCCTCCCTGATTCCTATAGATTAGTCTGTCTGTGTGCTGTGTTACAACACAGGTTTCTTTGGGGATTAGAAGATTAAGGAGTAATATTCATTCCAAATAATTTTCCTCAAGCGTTCACTGTTCCAAAAGGCAAAATGTCCCATAATCTTCTCTGGCAAGTTGTGTTCAATGACCTTAAGTTTGTAAACTCCCTGGTTAAAAACATCATTCCAGCATCTTATGTCAGATATTTATATCTGCATTTCAGATTTCGGCATATTTCACCTGTACTAGAATTTGTCAAATTTAGTTGTTCATGGAACATTTGTAAATTTATAATATGTTGGTGAATTGCTGAAAATGGTATAACAGAAACATTACTGCAGTGAGTGATCACAACGTGATCCATGTGTTGTATGCACATGTCATGGTTAGCTGGTAAACACTCCCTATGCATCAGATTGTGTGTCACACATTTGTGGGTCAAGCGGCCTTATGCTACCTCCTGGCATTCTTGGCTCTGATAAACCATTTCTTAAAGGCAAGTTGTCTTGGTAACAAACTGTTTACCCATTTAATAACTTCCTGGCATATTAAAAGAAATTTTTAGAGAAAAATAGTGCTATCATTTCTCTTTCACATACATTACCTTTTAATATTACAGAACGCCATTGGGTAGAAGCACACTGTGGGGAATGCTGGTCTAAACTGTGCCATGTTGCTTTTTAGCTGGCAGCTAAATAGACGTTTAACTTGGGGTGTTAACTCTGTATTTCTCAACCACATGCTTAAAAAGAAAAGTCAAATCACCGTGCAGCGTGAAGGCCTTGTCAGGCAAATAAAATCTTCGCTCAGATCGGCCATTTGCCATACATTTTTACCTAACTTCGTTAAGTACGTGAGTGCTGTTTTCAAAATGGAATAATCACTTGTAATTTGTTCCTTTCTGTGAAGTGATGAACCTTTGAACTGGAAATAATGTTCTTTTATATATCAAACATTCAGACAAGTAAAAATTGAGAGCACCTCTCTATTTCTTACCATACACTCCAGAAGAAGATTTAGTCCCAAACTATTTTTTCTTTAATTTTCCACTAAGTCCTACAGATCCTGAATACTTTAATACATTTAATACTTGCACTGGGACTCTTCATTAGAAGCAGCATGAGATGGCCTTCATCTGCCATCATCCCAAGTAGCTAGATCCAGATCGGGTATTAAAAAGTCTAGAATGAGTAATTCAGATCAACTCAATGTTAATCATATACTTGTAAGAAAAGAATTCCTGTGGGCAGTTCTTAAAGGCTTGGCCTTTTTATGCATGGCTGTGAATGTTAGTTGCTATTGTAGAAATTAACTTTTCATCATTAAGTACACATTTTTTGAAAATCACATTTCGAGTCAAATATGTATTCCTTTAGTCTGAAGTTAGGATTAATTAGTAACTTAAATATCTCATGGTAATTCGTTCCTTTATTGGAACCTTGGCAGTTTGTTGATGGAATTTAAATAGCTGCATGGAAAATGTTCTCAACTTATCCCTGTTCTTCATGTTCCTAGGCTGCACCACTAAACGCATCTGTGCTTTCGTTTTCAAGACTTTGTTCTTACAGGGTACACTAGTGACAGGAACAGAAATAATTGATAAAATGTCTTCCGTATACTTCAGTAAGGAGATTACTTAAAAACAAAAAAAGTCTCCCTCAAGTGCTATTAACTAATGATAGTTTATAAAATAAAAGGCGAATCTAGCTAAAAGGGTATGATTGTAATTTGGTTTTTTTTTTTTTTTTTTGCGCGGGCCTCTCACTGTCGTGGCCTCTCTTGTTGTGGAGCACAGGCTCCAGACGCTCAGGCTCAGTAGTTGTGGCTCACGGGCCCAGTTGCTCCACAGCATGTGGGATCCTCCCAGACCAGGGCTCGAACCCGTGTCCTCCGCATTGGCAGGCAGATTCTCAACCGCTGTGCCACCAGGGAAGCCCTGGTTTGGTTTTAAAAAGCATTTGCTTTCTGCAATGATAAAAAATTGCTGTTTTTTTGAGTTGATGCAAGTTGATTGTTTTAATGGTTCATTGATTTATCTGGATATAAACAACTCTATTCAGGATTTGTATCCTATATCACATACTGTGATACACCAAACTGTATATGTAATTGATATTTTTATGCCTTATCTAGAATATGCTGTAATGCTTGCAATTAGGTTATTTAAAAATTGTGGTGAAATATATATGGCATAAATTTTACCATCTTAACCATTTAAAGAAAATCTTTATTCAGCTCTACCATCTTAACCATTTTTAAGTGTACAGTTCATCAGTTAAGACTTTTAAATGCAGAATGTTTTCCTAGAAACAGTATTGATTTAAAAAAAATCAGTTTTAGTTAAATATTGTATGGGGAGAAAGTCATTAAGGAGCCATTAATGAGGACTCTGTAGAATCTGGAAAGGCTCAGGACATGGGACTTTTAGGTACTTCTAAAAGACTGGACCAGGGACTTCCCTGGCAGTCCAGTAAGACTCCACCTTCCAATGCAGGGGGTGCAGATTTGATCCCTGGTTGGGGAGTTAAGATTCCACATGCCTCGTGGCCAAAAAATCCAAAACATAAAACAGAAGCAGTATTGTAACAAATTCAGTAAAGACTTTAAAAAATGGTCCACATCAAAAAAATCTTAAAAAAAAAAAAAGAAGACTGGACCATGGGATGGGACTGAAAATGAAGGAGTGGTTGAGAATTAAGATAAGTAGTCCAGAGATTCCTTCTACCCTGTGCAAGTGGGCCCTCCTGCCTTTCTCCCTTATAGCAGAAAACAGGTTAACTTTCTGAGGGATTTGTAGCCTCAGGCAGGGTGAGATGCCCTACTCAAAACAGGCAACTCAAGTGAGGGTCTGTGTGTTGACAGATGAGACCTCTGGTTCCTTTTCTCCACTGGTCCCTCTGATGCTGGCAGCCAGGCTGTTATCCCACCTCAGGAGACAGGAGGGTTCTTCTCTGTGAACTGACCCAAGAGAAAAGATGCGCAGTTACTAACAATTAGTATTCTGCTAATGAAAAAACTAACTTGCTGCCATATTGTCCTAAGATGAAGCTCCATTGATGAGCCCTGCCCATTCGGTGAGTTTCCTTTAGCTCCTTATTGCCTTACTCATAAATATGCATGTTCACCTAGGATCATCAGACATTCAGGGAAAGTTTCCAACATGAAAGACAGAGACCAAAAAACACATGGAAAAAAAGGAGTTGAGAGAAACTGAATTATAGCATAGGGAACAGAAAAAACCCCTTTGATTAAAAAATTAATATCCTTAGATAAGGTTGTAACTATGAAATAACAATAGCTACAAAAAAAGAATTAAAACAAGCTTTCAGAAGTTAAACATTATAGCAGAAATTTAAAAATTAGATAAAAGGGTTATAAGATAAAGTTGAGGAAATATCAGAACTATGAAAGATACGAGAACAAAAGAGTCAGTCTATAAGGTCTGCAACTATTCAAATTCCAGGAAAAAGAGAACAGAGAAATTGGAGGGTAGGAAATAAAGAATTAATGCAGGCCAGAGCTGAAAGGACATGCATTTCTAGAATGAAAAAAGAGCTCACTGAATTCATAGCAAATGAATAGGAAGGATCTCACATCAAGGCTCAATATAATCAAATATTGGAGGCCAAGGATAAAGAGATTTTCAGTGCTTCTGGAGAAAAGAAACAGGTCACTTATGAAGACTCAGGAATTAAAATGCCCTCATACTTCTCATTAATGGTTCTGGACGCTGGAAGACAGTGGAGCAATGCCTTTGTATTAGTAAGGGAAAAAGTCTCCAACTCAGAATTCTATTCCCACATGAACAGTCAAGTGTGAGTATAGGTTAAAGATATTTTCAGACAGGAAAAGTCTCAAAAGTGTGACCCATCTTGTGTCACATACCCATTCTCTAGAATCATTATTATTGTAGCTAACACTTATATGGTGTTTACTGTGTGCTCACTGCAGCAATTTAGCACATATATATTCTCTCTCTCTCTTCTCTCTCTCACATATGTAGTAAGAGGATGATACTATGATTTCTTTGTTTTACAAGTGGGGAAACAGGCATGGAAAAGTAATTTCCCAGGGTCCCACAGCTAGTAAATGGTGGAATTGGGATTTGAACTTGCATAGTCTTAACTCCACTGTTATATTGCTAATACTTGAGGATGTGCTCCACCAAAATGAGGGACGCAAACAAAGATCCAGCACAGGAGCAGGGCAAAAGGAATTCCCAGGTTGAAGGTGAAGGGATGCTCTAGGATTGTAGCAGTACAAAGAGGTCTGGAATTCAGTTGATCTAGATTGGAACAGATAAGACAGAGGGCTCCAGGAAAAAAATGGAACAGATGTACTACCTGATGTGTTTGGTCATATTGAGAGTAGTCTCACTGTTGGAGAATGAATTGATATCTACACAGAAAAGCAAAAAGATGGGGAAGAATACCTAAGAAAAAGGATATTGGCTCTGTTTTGGACAATATTTATGTAGACATGAGGTATATCCTAAACATCGTGCTCACTGAGGACTGTGACTTGGGGGAGGAGAGGGAGAGAAAGGCGCGTGTGTGCATAGGTGGGGCCAATGCACGTAGTGTAAGAGATGAAATCTTCACCTTTCATAGGAGGTAGAAAAATAAAAAGTGGAAAAAAATCAAGCACTGTCAGTGTGTAGTATCTAGAAATACGGCAGTAAATACCAGAAGAAACGCCTAAGAGATTTGGAGTGGTTGCCTTTGGGGTGATGGAATTAGGGATTGGAAAGGGTGAGGCAGGGGACTGCTATTATTTGATAGAAGAACTGTGTGATTTAAAAAATATATACAATAACATGCACACAAAACATGGGATTACCCTTGGCTTTTCTCTGTCTCAGCCCATGTCCTGTCAGCAAACCATGATTGTCCCATGTTCAGCTTACATCTGGGGTGATCCCTTCTTACCACCTGCACTGCCACCGTCTGGGTCTGGCCCCTGCCTGTCTTCTCTGGATGACTGCAGGGTCTCCTCTCTGTGCTTTTTTCCTTGCCCCTCTTCTGTTCAGTCTGTGTGGCACCCAGAGGGATCCAGTTAAAATACAAACCAGACTGTGATGCTCTCTTGCTCAGAGCCCTACAGTGGCTCCCTAGTTCAGGGAGAGCCAGAGCCCTTCCGGCCACTTCCCACATCCACACATGCCTCTTGCCTGCCTGACCTTCTCCATAGCACTTGCCACCATCCAACACATTAGATATTTACATATTCATTTTGTTTCTTGTCCGTTTTACATATTTTGTTTCTCGTCTGTCTTCCTTTATTAGCGTATATTCTCAATGAGGGTGAGGATTTTTTCTCTTTTTTTCCCCCTGCTCTATTCCCAGAGCCTAGAGCAGTGCTTGACACGTAGTAGGCACTGAATAAGGATTTATTAAATAAATGTATTGCTTTTATAAAAGTGAAAATTATATTTAAAAATACTACTTGTTTTTAAAAAGCTATTTGCAATAAGCTAAGCTAAGCAGCTCCTTGTCTTACTGGTTTAAGTATCCCCAGGCAATTTGAAACTAAAATCCTGAGGGACCTAACTGAAAAGTTTTGTCTCCATTTGGAAAATACTCATATGTTATCATCAGGTTATGCCCCTTTAAAACTCTGTGCTGGGTGCTGTCAGTCCTTATGGCAAAAATTTACTGTAACGTTCCATGGTAACTGTTTATGATGGAGACTGTTGAGTTTCACAACTGTTTGACAGCTAAGATTTCAGACAGGGTACTCTTTTTTTTTTTTTTGCGGTACGCGGGCCTCTCACTGCTGTGGCCTATCCTGTTGCAGAGCACAGGCTCTGGATGCACAGGCTCAGTGACCATGGCTCACGGGCCCAGCCGCTCCGCGGCATGTGGGATCTTCCCGGACCAGGGCACGAACCCGTGTCCCCTGCATCGGCAGGCGGACTCTCAACCACTGCACCACCAGGGAAGCCCCAGACAGGGTACTCTTAATATTCATTTTTTAAGCGTAGAATCTGTTCAGTGAGTGTAGATAAGCATCACAGATATCTTCAATAAGGCACAAACACCTAAAATTCTAATTCCTACAGTGTAAGGAAAATGACCCCCAGCGTCTTAGCATCTGTTTGCCTTTCATTGGCTCATAATAATTCTTGCTGTGTTTTGCTGCAGATTAAAGCTGTTTAGTCTTTCATTGGACTGTTCCCTTTCCTAGCTTTGCCTCTCTTCTCACCTCTTCCTTCAGGAGACTTAGGATCCTTTTAATGATATCACATACATGTCCATGGCTGCAGCTCCAGTTCTGTAGCCACAGGATTAGAATTCACAGCAGGAGAAGCTGGACTGTGAGAGGGAAGGGTCTTTGTCCTAAAGCAACACCCGATTAGGCGCAGCTAGCAGCAGCAGCGCCAGCAGAACGAGGAGCACAGCAGGCTCCCGGGCTTCCTTCGCACTTCCTGGCGAAAGTCTTCCTTCGTGGAGACCAGCTGAAGGATAACCTCCCTCCACACTCCCACTCCTTAAATAGCATAATATGGACAGTCTTTGAACCCACAAAGGACTTGACGTGAAATGTTTGAAAATCATGTTTCTCTGATGTTGACTCTCTTAGATTATAGCTCACTTCGTAGAAGTAATTTATATTTGTGTTATCTGCTTACTGTGGGACCAAAGAGCTTTGGCAGGCTTTTTACCTCATTGTTTTGTTTGTTTTTGGTGATTTTACTTAGCTTAAGTGTTGTTTGAATATGAAGGTAATTACAGAGTAAGAGTTCTAGATCTTTGGTGATGTTTTCGCTACCTGTTAACATTAGTATGTATTTTGAGGGAGTTTACCCTTCCTGCTCGGACTTCTAGATGCACTTTTCTGTCACTAGATTGTATAATTCCAGCAACATACTCTGCTTTTCCCACTGGGTCATGAAACTCTTTCTTCTTTTAAGACCACATGATATTTCATTGTATCATTTTTAGGAAAGAAAATGAATTTGGGGGGAATACTAGTTAAGTACCAGGTAATGTGCTATATATTTTTTCATATCTAATATAGACCTGAACATAGTCAACCTTTGGCCTCTGATGGCATTTCATTGTTCTTACTGTGTTAGGAACTGGGTCGTTTCAGTTTTTGTGAATGCAAGGTGAGAAACCTTAAAATGATTTGTGCCAAAAATTGCTTTGGAGATCATTAAAATTAAGTGCTGCTGTTACTGGTTGTCGTTTTTAATAACTTATCAATATTGCTATAGATGTCTAGATTTCAGTAAGACATCTGACAAAGTGTCTCCTTGTAAACAAGGACATTTGTAGGCTGGTAGATAAAAGAGTAAATAGGATTCAATGCTAGTTGTAAAACTTGCAGAATTGTTCTGGAGAGATCTATAGTGGCACATCGCAGGTTTCTGCCCTTGTCCCTGGCCTGTTTGTGAACTTGGATAATGACTTAGAGGCATGTTTGCTTGCTGGTGGATGAGAAAGCTAAGAAGAATAACTGAAAATAAAATGCCCACTAAAGATTTTAAAAGATCACAGACTGAAGGATGAGTTGAAAGGGACTGATTGAATCTTTCTTAATTGTGACAGTTCTTATCATCAGTTAAAAATATCCCTATGAAGTTATAGACTGGATGAGAACTGGCCAAATTGTAGACGAGATAGAAAGCACCTGAAATTTGTGACATCATGGGAATTTGCGTATTGCATTTGTCTATAAAGAACCGAAGGCCATGGTAACAGATGCCAAAGGTACAGAACGAAGGCGGTGTAGTAGTGCTAAGACTACATTTTGCAGAACTGGCCAGGTCGTGCTTGTGCTATTTTTTATGATTATAGTACAATTTTTTTATTGTGTAATATTTGGTACGTAAAAAAGAACACATGTGATATGTAAGTTATGAAGCAAAGAATAAGATAAATGTGTAAAGGCCTTAATCCCAGCTTAAGAACTAGAACTTTCTGAAGATCATAGAATCTGTATTTTCCTCCTGTACCCCAGAAGTAACCATTATCCACAATTTGTCATTTCCTTGCTTTTTCAAAAATAATCCCACCGTGTTATGTGTGTATTTCTTAGCAATATATTATTTTTAAGTTGTTTTTGAGTTGTATTAAAATGGTATAATAGTAGAAGAATCAATATTGTTAAAATGACCATACTACCCAAGGCAATCTACAGATTCAATGCAATCCCTATCAAACTACCAATGGCATTTTTCACGGAACTAGAACAACTAATCTTAAAATCTGTATGGAAACACACAAGACCCCAAATGGCCAAAACGATCTTGAGAAAGAACAGAGCTGGAGGAATTATGCTCCCTGACTTTCATCAGAACATTATGATACTGGCACAAAAACAGACACATAGATCAATGGAACAGGATAGAAAACCCAGAAATAAACCCATGGCTTATGGTCAATTAATTGAGGACAAAGGAAGCAAGAATATACAGTGCAGAAAAGACAGTCTCTTCAATAAGTGGTGCTGGGAAAACTGAACAGCTACATGTGAAAGAATGAAATTAGAACATTCTCTAACACCATATACAAGACTTAAATTCAAAATGGATTAAAGACCTAAGTGTAAGACCAAATACTGTAAAACTCCTAGCGGAAAACAGGCAAAACACTCTGACATAAATTGAAGCAATATTTTTTGAATCTGTCTTAGAGTAATGGAAACAAAACAAAAATAAACAAATGGGATCTAATTAAACTTATAAGCTTTTGTAGAGTAAAGGAAACCATTGTCAAAACTAAAAGACAACCTACTGAATGAGAGAGAATATTTGCAAATGATATGACTAATAAAGGATTCATACCCAACGTATATAAACAGCCCATTACAGCTCGACAAATAGCCCACTTAAAAAATGGGCAGGGCTTCCCTGGTGGCGCAGTGGTTGAGAGTCCGCCTGCCGATGCAGGGGACACGGGTTTGTGCCCCGGTCCGGGAAGATCCCACATGCCGCGGAGCGGCTAGGCCCGTGAGCCATGGCCGCTGAACCTGCACGTCTGGAGCCTGTGCTCCACAACGGGAGAGGCCACAACAGTGAGAGGCCCGCGTACCGCAAAAAAAAAAAAAAAGGCAGAAGAACTGAATTGGCATTTTTCCAAAGAGGAAATGCAGATGGCCAACAGGCACATGAAAATATGCTCAACGTGGCTAATCATCAGGGAAATGCAAATCAAAACAACAATGAGATACCACCTCACACCTGTCAGAATGGCCATCATTAAAAAGTCTACAGATAACATGCTGGCAGGGATGAGGAGAAAAGGGAACTGTTGTACACTGTTGGTGGGAATGTGAATTGGTGCAGCCTCTGTGGAGAGCATTAAGGAGGTGTCTTAAAAAACTAAAAATAGAACTACCATGTAACCCCGCAATTCTACTCCTGAGTATATATCCAGAAAACCCCCAAAACACTAATTTAAAAAGATACATGTACCCTAATGATCATAGCAGAACTATTTACAGTAGCCAAGACATGGAAACAGCCTAAGTGTCCATCAGTAGACGAATGGATAGAAGAGGTGGTCCATATACACAGTGGAGTACTGCTCAGCCATGAAGAGTGAAACTTTGCCCTTAGCAGCCGCAGGGACAGACTTTGTGGGCGTTATGCCCAAGTGACACAAGTCAGAGAGAGACAGTGACGTCATTGACATGTGAAGTCTAAAAGATGCAGCAGACTAGTGAACATAACAAAAAGAAGCAGACTCACAGACACAGGGAACAAACCAGTGGTTACCAGTTGGGAGGCGGGGGGAGAAAGGTAATATAGGGGAGGGGGAGGTACAAAGTGTTGGGTGTAAGACAGGCTCAGGGATGTACTGTACAACACGGGGAAGACAGCCAATATTTTGTAATAACTGTAAATGGAAAGTAACCTGTAAAAATTATATATAATAAAAAAAGTTTTAAATGGTGTAATACTGTATATAACATTTTGCCACTTGCTTTTTTTTTTTGGCTGCGTTGGGTCTTCGTTGCTGCCTGTGGGCTTTCTCTAGTTGCTGCGAGCGGGGGCAGCTCTTCGTTGGCCATGTGCGGGCTTCTCACTACGGTGGCTTCTCTTGTTGCAGAGCACAGGCTCTAGGTGCACGGGCTTCAGTAGTTGTGGCTCGTGGGCTCTAGAGCGCAGGTTCAGTAGTTGTGGTGCATGGGCTTAGTTGCTACGCGGCGTGTGGGATCTTCCTGGACCAGGGCTTGAACCCGTGTCCCCTGCATTGACGGGCGGATTCTTAACCACTGCACCACCAGGGAAGCCCCTTGCCACTTGCTTTTTACATTTAACGTTCTAAGATTCATGTATATCCATTGTTCTCAACCAGAGTTTCTCATCTGGACCGTAGAACACAGAAGATGATTTGAGTGCCCGTTTTCTCATTTCTCCCATTTCTCTCATTTCTCCCATTTCTCTCATTTCTCATTTCTCCCATTTCTCTCATTTCTCCCATTTCTCTCATTTCTCCCAAGGATGGGACACATGTAGCACCCTTTTAGGGTACATCAGAGAGGAGCTGTCTCATTACATATAATGGATGCTTTAGGCTAGCCAGCAGGGCTTAATTCTCTATTGGAACCTGGTGGAGAAAGGCTAAATTGTAGCTCTAGGTAATTCTTTTTTACTGATGTAGTATGTTCCATTTGTGAGCATAGTAAAGCTTATTCACATATTCTCCTATGATGGACATTTGGGTTGTTTCTGGTACTTTTGATGTTATTGTTTTTGTGAACAAGCTATGACCATCTTGTACCTTTCTCTGAGTGCACACGATTAAATCTTTCAGTGTACATCTGAGTGGTGTTGCAGGGGACTGCTGCATTTTAGCGGGGACGTTGGTAAACTGGAGTGAGTACAGAGGAGGGTGATCGAGAATAGTTTAACCATATCATAACCAACCATTATTTATTTTTATTTTCTTAGGGATTGAAGAGGTTAATGACCATTTGCCAGAAGCACTTTCCTACAGATCCATCGAAATGTGTGGAGTACAATGCACTATGAGATCTGTGTGCGGCCCGTGAATATCACAAGAAACTTAAGGAAGCCTGGCGTGGACTTGCGGAATTGCCAACAGCATGAGGGAGGCAGAAAAAGGAATTTGTGGTCTCTGAGTTCTGCCTAATGCAACTCTTGGTTTTAAGAACTGTGTTGGCTCTCATGTCCCATCTGACTGCCAAGTGATTTTTGTGTCTTGCTTTTATTTTAAATAGTCGAAAAATTAAGTTCTAAAGACTTTTCCCCATAATTTAAATGTGTAGACAATAGTCACAGGACAGGGTTTAAAATAACTTTTCCCTTCTAGACCTGAAAGTTGCAGTTAGAGGATTAAAAAGGAACATTTGAGGATGGACTTAATTATTTCTGTAAAATATGGTAATTTTCACGTTGCCTCTTATGAAGTGTTTATAGAAAAATATTTTTATATTTTTCAACAAAAACATGGAACCATTTAATGAAACTTGATAGTCCTTAAATGTTGCTGAACTTTTGCCATCTTGCAATAGATTTGAATGTAAATATTACTACTGTTACGTGTTATTTTTCTTGCATTTCAAAGCTTGCTTTTATCTTTTAAATTGTGTAAATTTTAGTATTGGTCATCTCTCGGGACAGATACAATTAACAGGAAATAGAAGTTTGGAACACAAAGTTTGGAACACAAAGATTTGAACCAACAGAAGTTCAAATTCAGTAACCCCAGTGCATCCAGGTTCAAGGTGGGGAAATGGATTGTCAAGCCAAGAACGGGGATGTTTTGCTGCCACTGGTTCTTCCTAGAATAGGACTGCCCGTGAGCGTCATCCTCCCGAGACGGGTGGTGGACGGCTGTCCCAGCTCCATCCCGCCCAGCAGAAGAGGAAGTTGCCAGGACCCTTGGCCGCTGCCCAAGACAGTAGGTCCTGGGTCCGATTTTGCACAAACGAGGACTTCTTTTGACTCTTGCACAGTGTCGCCCCCAGATAATTGCGACGAATCACTGCGCTTTAGAGGTTGCGAGGACTCAAGGGATAGAGGCAGGTGGGGAAATAGAAAGCTGCCTGAGCAGGTGGATTGGCACTGCCGGCTAGAGGGAGGAGTGGGCTCCAAAGTCAGCACTAACTCACCTCATACTGCAGCTCCCCACCTGTGCACGTAAGGGTGTGAGTATGTATGTACGACCGTGAGCACGTCGCTTCAGCCCTCTAAGCCTCAGCTTCCTTATCTGCAAAAGGTGGTGATACTTGTACGTACCTCATGGCATCACTGTTGTATTTACGTAAAAGAAAACGCTTAGCACGCTGCCTGGCAAGTAAGAGCTCAGTAAACAGCAGTTGTGGCCTTGTTGTTAGAGTGAAGACAAAGTAGCTTTCCCCAACCTGCCGTCAGGGTCATTGTGGGCTCACGTGACGAGAACAGTGGTGGTGGCAGCAGCGTGCTAGCAGCGTCGGCAGTGCTCGTAGGAGCATCTATGAAGCATTTACTGTGTCCAGGCTCTATAGCTGCTCACACTTTGAGCCAGTTCTGAGTTTAGAAGGATCGAGAATGTGGTGGGGCTGGAGTCAGCTGCGCGGGTGCAGGTGGGCTCACAGTCACTTCTCCTGGCCCCTCTTGGGAAGCCTCGAAAGCCAGTTCTGGCCACTTGTGGGGTCTGTGGCTGTGCCTGACTGATCGTGTCCGCCGGTCATGTGTGCGATGGTGGCGGAGGCCTGCTGTCCTGAATTGAATCAGGGTTCCTTGCCTACTTCAGAAACCGTTTCTTCTTATGAAATTACAACCGAAGAGAGCTTACCAGAGCAAATAAGAGACAGACGTTCATAAGATATGACAACAGTCCAGACTTCTCTTATGTAGTCTTGATGTATAGGACTTGTTTATAAATATTGTTGAACGAACACCCCCCCAGGTCACTTCTTTTTTAATTCCCAGTCAGCATGGCAGTCAGCTAATTTTGTGTTGTCTTCCCATTTGCTGTTAGTTAATATTCCACCACAAAGAAGAAACTGCGTCATGTGACACCAGTATCTTCTAAAACTGATCAGTGTGGATAGATGGTTGGAAAAAAGAGTTGTACTGTATTCTGCAGTGCTGTGAATGTCGGTCATTCTGGGCTTAGGTTGAAAGACGTAGATCTTGTGGAAAAGTCTTCCGTTTCCCTGAAGTGAAAGATCTTCAGAGGATTGCAGATATCATGGGGGTGTGTTAAAAAAATGACCTCTCGCAGTCTCCAAATCATGAAAATTTTAGTTCACCAGATGCTGCATATTTCTATTTTTTAGCTATTTCTAAAACAATAAAGGCCTGTCTTTTAAAATCAGTCACAGTCCTGAACTAAGTATATTTTTCCCTTTCTATCTCCCACCTGCTCAGACTCCTTTCCAAAGGAGTCGTGTCTTTCTGGATTCATATTTAGTGAAACACTGGTTTCCCCCCAGAAGTAAATACTGCTTTTCTTAGGAGTGTTCTTGCCAGCTACAAAGACCGAGCAGTATTTTTCAGCACCGCAGCACGGGGCTGCGGCAGTCTGGAGGTCACGGCTGTGATTCTAGCCTTTGGGGAAAACTAGGAAAAGAAGGCTGAGGCCAGAGACAATTGACACACAGCGGGGAGAGAGAAGGGATGGTCCTGGTCCTGTAGGAAGGAGGAGGAGTCCCGAGAGACCAGAGCCAGGAAGGCAGCTGCCACTAGCAGCAGCATTTAGGGTGCGCTGCGACTCTAAACTCTAAGGAAGAACTTGGAGGAATAGAAAATCGGGTTGATAGCGGTGTGACTTCTTAACGTTAAGTGTTTCCTTCTGGTGGTCTCCTGACCCAGTCTAGCCCTTTAGATTGTCCCGGGATTTGACACCAGTAAATACTCTAGCAATACAATTGTCTTTTTAGATGAAAGAGTGGTAGCTTTGAACTCGGGGGATTCCTATCACTGGCTCCTTTGCAGCCCTGCAATAACCCCCTTTAGTGCTTCTGGACCTAGAAGGGTAGTAGAGCTAAGTGGGGCAGATTCAGTGAAAGGGGAGCTCGGGTTGAGCTGCGGCCGTTTCCTTTGTGCAAATATCTCAAAGAGCATAACTTGGTGGGTCATGCCTCCCTCCTCCCGCCCTCGTGCGTGGAGCCCCTGGAAGAATGTCTGTCCCATAGAAATTCATGGTATGGAGTCACATTGGGAGGCTTCAGCTGAAAGCACCTTCTCATGGCAGGTGTATGTAAGAGTTGCCAGCTGTCGAGAGTCAGGAGCCAGCTCCAGTCCCCGGAGGGTCGCTGTGGGAACACCATCACGGCAACTGGTTTTCATCACACACTCTGCAGTTGGATTGGCTGAGTTTTAACTACGCAGTAGTCCTGGAATGGTTAACAGTAACCTTAAAATCTTTTGAAATTTAAAAATAAGTTCTGGTGGTGTGGACCAACTGGGGGAGTGCAGTGTGGGCGGCGGCAGCTGTGGTGTGCGCCGAGCCCATTCAGGATTCTGGGACCGCGCTCATTTAGAAAAAGTGTTTTTTACATTTACCAGAACAGTTTATCGTGAAAGCATTGGTTATTGTTTTTCCACGAACTCTTACGCAGCTTGTCCAGACTACTCCCTGTGTTGATGGTAATGGTTACTCTGTTTAACTAGGCCACTTCCTTTTGTTTAGTCTGTCCTCTCTGTCCTTAAGCGCCAGCTTTGAAATAATTGTCAGCCTTCTCACAGCATTCAAGGTGAACACACTGCTTTGACCACGGACGGCAGCTAAGAAGGTTTGAGCTGCTTCCTGAGCGTCGTTGGTGATCACACATGCAGTCACCGAGCTTTCTGCCACCACAGTCCAGTCACTGGCTCTCCTTGCCCTCTGCACGCCCAGATTTTACAGCTTGCCGAAACCAAATTGCCTTTGCTCTCCAACTGCCCTTCCCCTGAGGCTTAGGAGACACCATAAACCATGAGTGTTGTCGTCGGAGCCTGGTTTCGAGATTCTGCCATCCTGTGAAGTGGGAGGATTAAAGTTGTAGCTTTGAAACGTTTTGACCACAACTCACAGACAACAGTAACAAGTGTGTGGAGACCCAGTATTCCTTGCGTATATGCATATGTAACAGAAGCACTGACCATACCATGTGCGGTACGTTCTTATGTTTTCTTTTCTGTTGTGTTTCTTATTTAAAAAAAAAACATGCTGGTTGTGACCCTCTCAAGTGGCTCACAGCTCATTAATATGTTGTGACCAGCAGTTTGAAAACCACAGATTAAAAGGAGTTATCAGTTATGGAATGAAATGACCTGGTGGATAAATTCAGGGCAACAGGACTCTACTTCTTTTTTATTGTTTTAATACAAAGAGAGAGAACACTTAGCTCTCAAGGTTAATGTGAAATTTAGCAGATGATAAAACCTCAAGTACTTCAAATGTTAAATACTTTTGAAGTAATAATTCTTATTCAAATGGGGAGACTTGGCCATAGAAGAAGCACCAGGACAAGCCTCATACAATCCTTCTGTAAGAAATGTGGCAGTAAAGATGGGTACAGCCTTGGGCTGGCTGTACACTGTGTACAGCAAGAATACATAAGATACTGTAAAGTAAGTAAGAGGTTGTTTAAAAGCATGAGTTAAGGTTGGGGCAGAGATAGCAGGAGGCAGGTATTATTAACCAGTTACCCGTTGAAGGTTTGTTTAGCCCTTTGAAGACTACTTCCTGAGAGGGCTAGATTACATTTCCTTTATTGTAAATTTTTTTATTGAAATGTAACATATACAGAAAAGTGCATAAATCAGAAGAGTGCCATATCATAACTTTTTTCAAAGTGAACATCTCCCAAAGGAACTAGCATCCCAGTCAGGAAAGATAATGTTATTAATGCCCCAGAAATCTCTTCGTGCCTCATTCTAGTCAGAGCCACGGTCCTGATTTTCATCAGGACATTTTCATCACCCCAAAGAGAAACCTGGTACCCATTAGTAGCCATTCCCTGAATGAGTTAGTTGGCTTGTTTTGTTTTCTTTTTTTTTTGTTCTCTCTTCTTTTTGCGGTACGCGGGCCTGTCACTGTTGTGGCCTCTCCCGTTGCGGAGCACAAGCTCCGGACGTGCAGGCTCAGCGGCCATGGCTCACGGGCCCAGCCGCTCCGCGGCATGTGGGATCTTCCTGGACCGGGCCACAAACCCATGTCCCCTGCATCGGCAGGCGGACTCTCAACCACTGCGCCACCAGGGGAGCCCCTGTTTTCTTTTTGAATTTTATTTTATTTGTTTTTTATACAGCAGGTTCTTATTATCTATTTTATACATATTAGTGTATACATGTCAATCCCAATCCCCCAATTCATCCCACCACCACCACCCCGGCCTGCCCCGCCACTTTCCCCCCTTGGTGTCCATACGTTTGTTCTCTACATCTGTGTCTCAATTTCTGCCCTGCAAACCGGTTCATCTGTACCATTTTTCTAGGTTCCACATATATGCTTTAATATATGATATTTTTTTTTCTCTTTCTGTCTGACTTCACTCTGTATGACAGTCTCTAGGTCCATCCACGTCTCTACAAAGATCAATGGAACAGGATAGAAAGCCCAGAGATAAACCCATGCACCTATGGTCAACTAATCTATGACAAAGGAGGCAAGAATATACAATGGAGAAAAGACAGTCTCTTCAGTAAGTGGTGTTGGGAAAACTGGACAGCTACATGTAAAAGAATGAAATTAGAACATTCCCTAACACCATGCACAAAAATAAACTCAAAATGTATTAGACTGGACACTATAAAACTCCTAGAGGAAAACATAGGAAGAACACTCTTTGACATAAATCACAGCAAGATCTTTTTTGATCCATCTCCTAGAGAAATGGAAATAAAAACAAAAGTAAACAAATGGGACCTAATGAAACTTAAAAGCTTTTGCACAGCAAAGGAAACCGTAAACAAGACGCAAAGACAACCCTCAGAGTGGGAGAAAATATTTGCAAACGAAGCAACTGACAAAGGATTAATCTCCAAAATATATACAAGCAGCTCATGCAGCTCAATATCAAAAAAACAACCCAAGCAAAAAATGGGCAGAAGATCTAAATAGACATTTCTCCAAAGAAGACATACACATGGCCAAGAAGCATATGAAGAGCTGCTCGACATCACTAATTATTAGAGAAATGCAAATCAAAACTACCATGAGGTATCACCTCACAACAGTTAGAATGGGCATCATCAGAAAATCTACAAACAATGCTGGAAAGGGTGTGGAGAAAAGGGAACCCTCTTGCACTGTTGGTGGGAATGTAAATTGATACAGCCACTATGGAGAACAGTATAGAGGTTCCTTAAAAAACAAAAAATAGAACTACCATATGACCCAGCAATGCCACTCCTGGGCATATACCCAGAGAAAACCATAATTCAGAAAGACACATGCACTTCAGTGTTCACTGTAGCACTATTTACAATAGCCAGGTCATGGAAGCAACCTAAATGCCCATCGACGGACAAATGGAAAAAGAGGATGTGGTACGTAGATACAATAGTTCTTTATATAGTCTGGCTATGAGTCGTATGTTAGATATATGTATTACAAATACTCCCACCCTGTGGCTTGCCTTTATGCAGGGTTTTCTATGCATAGGGGAAATAATCTTGTAACTAGCTCAGGCATAACCTTTGTCAGCTATCTTTGCCAGATAGATTTTATAAAAAATCATGTGAATCTTAAATAACATAACCTTTTCATAGTGGCGTGCCTGAGTGTGGGATTTGAGAGAAGAGGAAGTCGTGTGAGTTTTTGTACTTTTGTCAAACTATAGTTTTATGAGATTACTGTTTCATTACGACTTGGTTTGTATTTTTCTTCTTTAGGTCTGCAAGTTTATGGGCCGTATATGTGTGGTGTGGACACTGCCAGCTGCTTACCCTGTTTTCATTCTCCTGTCCTTTGCCAACAGAGCCCTACTTTGTGCAGAGCTGCAGTGAGCACAGTAAAAGCTACTTGCTCTCCTGGGACCCTTTAAAGTTAGAGTTGGTTTTGTGATAGGTTCTGCCAATAAATATGGATAGAAGTCTTTTGGGTGGGACTTCCAGGAAACCTGTTGCTTTTCTAAAAAAGAAAAAAAAAAAAAGAGACGTAGTATAGACTTAGTTAACAAAAATGTTGCCCTTTCTTCTTTCCTAAAAAGTGGTCATGATGCTTCAGTGCTTTGCAGCCATCCTGCAGTCTTGATGGTGGGAGACCCATGCTAGAGATGGTGGAGTCAGTTCTTTAATGGCATCGTGGGCATCATTGTGCAAACCTTGAACCACTGTATTAGTCAGGGTTCTCCAGAGAAACAGACCTACAAGGAAATTGTATATATGGAATTGATTCCTTTGATTATGGAGGCTGAGAGGTCCCATGATCTGCTGTCTGCAAACAGGAGAGCCAGTGGTGTAAATTCCAGTCTGAAACCAAAGGCTGGAGATCCAGGAGAGCCTATGGGAAGTCCCACTTTGAGGGAGGGAGAGGACCAGCGTTCCAGCTCCACGTCAGGCAGAGAGAGCAGCTTCTCCCTTACCCCACCTCTTGTTCTGTTCAGGCCCTCGACAGATTGGATGAGGCCCGTCCACACTGGAGAGCAATCTTTTACTCAGTCCACCGATTCAGATGTTCATCTCCACAAACACCCTCACAGGTACACCCAGAGTAATGTTTAACCAGACATCTGGGCACCCGACTCGCAGTCAAGTTGACCCATAAAATTAACCATCACAGCTGCCTTCCTCTGGGCCTCACGTTCTGTGAGGACAGTATTGGGTAAGCTCCTGCCGTTGTGTTTCCATATACTCTGCAGAATTCAGTCCCTAAGCAATATACATGTTACTCAGATGTCTCAGCTTTCAGAACCATTGAGGCGTGTAGCAAGTGTGTCCCGGTGCCCTGAGGTCCCGTCTGCCCCAACGGGAGCAAGACCTGACTCTGCCACGTCCACGTCCTACTATGTATGATACACGTAAGTGTAACAGTGTTAACGGGAATGAGCTCTGGATATCGGCACCAGGTCATTTCAACTGCAGAAAAGCCATGAACCAAACGGACGTTAAAGGCAGTTCAGAGACAGCCAGGCTTCAGAGCAGACAGAGGTCTGGCCTGTGGTGGAGATTCTTGTCACTCCGTTGGACAGGCATCTAGCTCTTGTTCTCTCGTGTTGCTGCCAGATCTCCATTAGCCTTAGAAATGACTTTGAGAGGAATACACTCCCGAATACCTCTACGGATGAGAAAGGTGTTTGAGAAAATGCACGATTGTGCTTTCATTTGGGGGGAAAGTATCTTTTTTTCAAAATTAATTAATTTGTTTTTGGCTGCGTTGGGTCTTCGTTGCTGCGCGTGGGCTTTCTCTAGTTGTGGCGAGCGGGGGCGGCTTCTCGTTGTGGTGTGCGGGCTTCTCATTGCGGTGTCTTTTCGTTGCAGAGCACGGGTTCTAGGCACATGGGCTTCAGTAGTTGTGCACACGGGCTCAGTAGTTGTGGCTCGTGGGCTCTAGAGCGCAGGCTCAGTAGTTGTGGTGCACGGGCTTAGTTGCTCCGCGGCATGTGGGATCTTCCTGGACCAGGGCTGGAACCCGTGTCCCCTGCATCGGCAGGTGGATTCTTAACCACTGCGCCACCCGGGAAGTCCCGGGGGAAAGTATCTTGATATGCTTCTACCTGTTATCACCACGGTCCCTTCTAGAACAGTAACTCACATTATGCTAACGTGGGCTGAAAGGGTACATGTGTTTTTTGCAAAATTATAAAAAATTGTGCTTGCCTCTCCCGTGGCACCTGCCACACCCTGCTTCGGGATGAGACCCTGCTAACCACCTTTCTCCTTTGGTGACTGGCTTTCTGTTGGGTTCTACCGATGGTGGGCCACAAGGGAGATGGGAACCCCGAGGAGGGAAGAAGGGGCCTGTTCCTCGATGTTTGCTTCCTGTCCCTGACGGTGGTGGCCCAGCTGCGGGTCGCAGCCCAGCAGTGACAGTTCATTCCTGGAGGAGGTGGTCCTGGCCTGCAGGATTGCCACACTTTCATAGAACCAGCTTTGCCTCGAAAATTGCAGCGCCGTCAGCCCGGTGCCCCTTTCAGACATTTGTATCCCGGCTCCGTGAGGTCCTGCCAAGTCCCGAGGCACCGGTACCAGCTGCGCGGTGTCCACGCCTCAGAGGTTTGACTCCCAGCTCCGCTTCTAGGTTTTCAAAGTCCCTTCTCTGTTCCCCAGCCCTGAGGGTGCTGGCTGCTTCCCTTGGTTATCATCTCTGTCACCTCTTCAGTATCCTGTTAACAACCCTTGATATTCAACCCTTTGTTAAAATAACTGGCATGGTCTTGGCCTCCTGATTGAACAGGCAGCCGGATTTGCAGTTCCTGCGTGAGGGGGAATGAGGCCGGGTCCTCTCCCGGCACCCCCAGCTCAGATTGGCTTCCCACTGGCACGTGTGGCCTTTGCTCCTAGATCCTGGGATTCACCCCAAGCGTGGAGAACTAAGACGATGGAGAAACGGGTATCTCACCTCCTGTCCGGTCGTGCAGTCCTGTCTCCTTCATTCCCACTCTGCTCTTCCTCAGTCTCTTCAAGACCTTCTGTCCACTCAGTCTTCTGCTCTCTGCTACTGCATCGTCACCTTCTTGGCTTTGCTTTGCTGTGTAGTCCATCTAGATCCCATTGTCACCACTTCACTTAATCACCAGGACCGTCTACTCTCCTGCCCTGTTGCCCTCCGGCCACACTGCACTACACAGCCTGGGCCTGGCACGTTCCATCTGTCCCCTCCCGCGCCCACTAGCAGGTGCCACTGGAGGGAGTTCACATGCCAAGCATCGGGTGTCACCTGGGCCCCAAGTGATGCCTGGAGGGCGTTCTCCACCTCCTCTCCTCTCGGGGCTGTTCTCACCTGTGACTCTGCTCCAGCCCGACCCTGCCCTCCTTTCCTGTCTCACCTGGAGGATGGCCTCACCTGTCTTTTCTCACACTGGGTTGAGTATGGAGGCAAAGCTTCAGGTCTGTTTCCCACACTCACCACCTGTTCTTACCTTACTTGGAGGAGAAGGGGTTGCTCCTCCTGTCATGGGCTAGATCTTCCGCTGACCGACCTTGCTTACCCAATACTGTCCTCATGACACGTCTTCTAATGTGCCATGTTAATTTGCTTTCATTTTCCCCCGCCTCCTTCTACTCCCAGGAGGATATATATCTTCTAAGGGCAGGGATTTCACATCCATGTGGTTGACCATGAGATGAGAAAGAAAGTCATCATGGTTGATTCCGAGGGTTTTGGCCTGAGCCCTGGAAGATTGGAGTTGCCTCTAACTCAGCTGAGGAAGGTCATTAATGGAGCAGGTTTGGAGGGAACGTCAGAGATTCAGTCTGGATGTGTTAGCACATTAGACATCCATGTGGAGCTGTTGAGTGGGCTGGAGGATTGTACCAGTTTTAGAGCTGAGGTCAGGGTACTGGGAGAAACACAGGTGTCCTCAGCATAAGACACTTAGAACCATGGACAAGATGAGAGCTACAGGAAGTGACTGTGGATGGTAAAGAGGAGGCCTTGAACTGAGCTCTGGGGCACTCTGGCACCCAGACCTCGGGCAGATGAAGAAAACCCTCAAGGAGATTGGCAGGAGGAGCCCTGACTGTGATAAGGAGGAAAACCTGGAGGACACGCTGTCCTGGATTCCAGTGGCAAGAGTGTTTCCATGAAGGACGTGACAGGGACCAGCTGTGCCCATTGCTACTGGTAAGTCACATAGCACGCGAACAGAGGATTAACCATCGGATTTGGCCTTGTGGGGAGGCATCCTTGACCTTGACAAGAGAGGTTTTGGTAGAGTGGGAGGAATGGAAGCATGATTGGAGGGGGTTTGATAGAAAATGGATGAATGAGTGAAGAACAAAAGGAACCTACTCTTCTGTGGGGATAAAAATGTATGGACAGAAAAATGGGGTTTTCTGATTTAAAAAAAAAATCTTGGTGCAATTGCACACACGGGCCCTATCGGCTAACCTGCCCACTGTTTATACTCCTGAATTGCAGCCCAGGTCCTTCAGCTGTTACCTGAACAGATAGTGACTGTGCTGGGGGTGTGATTTTGTGCAAGGCAGAGAGGTTATACCACTGCACGTCCTTTCACCTTTTCTCTGCCATCTCTGACCAGGCAGCTCCTTGAATGAGAGATGAGTGAGGGATCCCATTTACACACTTGCTGACCTCTTATCCATGGGGCTCATTTTACTCTCTTCCTTCTATCTGTTTAATGCTGGTGACCTCATTTCCCCTTATGTCGTGGTCGTGTGCCTGTTTGTTTAGTCCACGAGAATGTAAGGTTTTGAGGACCTGGACCCATCACACAATATGGAGTGAATGACTGGCTTCAACAGTGGGCCCCTGCCTGCTTGCTAGCCCACATCAGGGGCTCTCTGATATTCCTCTTTTTAGAGAGAATTTTGTGTCTGAGCCTTTTTGAACTGGTATTCTGGGAGTAAGTAAGGAGAGGCCTGGCTGTTTCTAGTGCTTTCTACGGCAATCAGGTATTTACTGTGTTCCCTAATAACCAAAATAATGACTGTTTGGAATTGCCTTGTTGACACAACGTAAGGGGAGTGCTCGTGTGTGTGCGTGCGTGCGTGCGTGTGTGTGTGTGTGTGTGTGTGTGTGTGTGTGTGTATGGGTGGTGAAAGGTAGGAGGGAGTGGGAAAGAAACGGGAATGTCCCAGCGTCCTGTGGGCCAGCTGCTTTCACGTGATAGAGCTTAAAAGGATATAGATTTCTTTCCTGAGCGGCGACATATTTACATGGAAAAGGCTTAACAGAAGATCCTATTTGTTTGCAATCAGTGTTGATCACCTCGGTACAGAGGCCCTCGCTGCTTTGCCAAGGACAGGCTTAGGAAGTATAAGATGCTGTCCTGATGGGCCTGCTTCCAGATGTGCTTCAGGTTCTCAATGGCTTGTTTCCATTTTTGGCAGGGGTTAACCCACACTGGTGGCAAATGCTTCAGCAAGGCTTTCCATCCCGGGATGCTCTTGGCTGCCAGATTTCTAGTTTCATGCTAGTGAAGAGATGCAGTGTGGGTTAGGGGGCCAGGGATGTAGTTGCAGCAAAATCTCCGCTAAAGTAAGCCAGTCCCCGATTTGCCCATCAGTGTGGGCTTTTTGTACCTGCAGGCCCAGCGGGCTGTTGCTTTGGTGATAGGATTTAGAGGGTGGGTGACAAGAGTTTGAGCTGTGGTACGAACAGCAGTGGTAGTAAAGAGCCTGAGCTTCCTGCCTGTCTCCACAGTTGGCCCTTTTTGTCCTACACAGAACCAGGGACCACAGGGGACAGAGACTAAGGACAACGACCTCCAGAGCCCAGATGCCCTCGGTGTTTCTTCCACGTGGCACTGTCCTGTGGGAACAGTACCCAGCCTAGCACATACTGCACACAGGTAACTATTGGTCATGAGCAGTGATACAGATACTAAAATAGCATCCTAACAAGGGCTGACCTCTCATCTCAAATCCTTTTTGTAGTAGGAGGAATACGTAACAATATATTTGTATAATTAAAAAAGGAAACTAGAATAAGAGGGAATTAGCCTCTACTAAACAAACCAAGCTTGTCTACATGATGGAGTAAGCCACTGAGAATATCGTCTATATAGACTGACTTTAAAAAAGGAGCCCGATGGGGCACAGGCAACTGAATGAGAGATCCCTGGAGCATGCGTGTTTATCACTTAGAAACAAACAGAATGTCCAAGAGGCAACTGAGATCTTTTCATTTTGAAAATGCTTTAATAAGTGTTGACAACACTGTTTTGCAAAATGTAAAGGTACTATACAAATTCTTAATACAAAAAGAATAAATTAAAAGCAGATTTCTTTTTAATTCTGCAACTTTGTCTACAACATACATCTTTGTCATTGATTACAGTTGAACAGAATCCAGTAAAGTCATTTTACATGCTCTACAAATCAGTTTCAGGAGCAACCTAATCCTTTCTTCCCCATTATTAAACTAGAGTCCATTTTACACGACTTGTAATAAACTATTGACATTAATGTATATGTAAAACTTTACACCTAGTTAATTAAGCAGTAACTGGTCATCTGATAGCACCTGGATGGGGTTTGCTATAGGTAGAACTAAACTAATACCGAATGAAAACAACTTGGAATTTGAACGGTTTCAACACTCACCTGCATATGATCAAATTAAAAAAACCCACCTGTCTCACAACAAAGTCTGACGTAGGTGTTTTCACCAGCCTTCTGGCTAAACAGGCAGTTTCTTATACGTATCCAGACTCCTATAGGGGCTTTATATCAGACCAGGGGTTTCATATTTCATCTTAATTTGCTTTAAAGAAATAGGGGTATATAAGGAGCTTGCCAGTGCTTGTGTACAGTAATTATATCATTTCCCACCACACTGATCATTAACCACATCAGTCTCAAAGGACCAGCATTTTTATGTACATCCTGTAGGAACTGAACGCAGCTCAACAGTAAAACCTGTTTTACTCAATCTCCGTCTTTACTACCAGACCATCATACTGTTTGCCTGAACTGTAGTTCTGCCCCGCTATCCTGCCTCCTTTCCTTTCTGCCCCCCGAATCCCACACCCAAGTGTTTAGAAAGAATTTTCGTCTCTCAGTCTTTGTAACCCAACTGGGCTAAAAATTTATCCGACTGACTTCCGACTTGATTTCAAACTACTATCCCTGTTGTATCATCCGCAGTATGTAACCTTGTCACCTCATCTATTTCCCTTTTGACTTTTCCTCTGGGACAGAGTTCAGTTTGATTATTCATGCATCTTCTTTTGGGAGAAAGAATCTGGCCCAATATGGAATGTTTCCGAATGGGGAAAGAAAAACCTGCTGTTTGTAGCTCTGACCATCAAAATAAGAGCAACACCCCTCCCCGTGTCAATCCCCAGAATCATTTAATATCATCATAACCAATTTTATTTACCCTGCAGGGTTTACCCCTAAAGCGATCTGTGAATATTAATCCCTTCCGCAAGCTGATATCACCAACCCAGCCGTGCACAGAGCCAGGGAACCCCGGCCCTGAACCGTCCAGCCTGGCCCCAGCCTGCTGTGAGCCCCCAGAGGAACCCCACAGTGCTCTTCAAGCTGCAGCAGGGGGAGCACTGTGGGTATTTACTGATATTTCATTTTAACCAATGGTAAGTGTCCATTCTTACCCTCCGGGTCTGGTAGAGTCTATTGTTTATTCTTGGATTACATATACATAAAAAACAAAGCTTTTTCTTGTTACGCTAAAGCTAACTTCAACTCTGCTTGCCCACAAATCTACCCCACCCCAGCTCCTGTCTCTGGCTGTCCACTGCCTTTCCAGTAGGAAGTCATTACAAGTGAGAAAAGAAATTCCCCCCCCCCCGCCCCGCCACTTGCGCCAATAAGCACAGCATCCCACCTCTGTGGAGACCGTGTTTGTGCCATTTGAAATAACCCAACTACGAGTGTGCACTTGTTAGTATTATAAAAGTATTTTTGAGGCCTTTGAAGATTGATGGCTTTCCAGTTGTGTGTTAAGCATAGCTCAAAACACATGTAAACGTGCAGCTCCCACACACCTTTCTTCTCTCTTCCTTTTTTGGTCCCTGCAGACCATCGGGACACATCAAGGTAGCTGATGTCGTAGGCATATGGGCCCCCTGGGAGCTGATACATTTTTTCAACCCTGCTCTGCCTGCCAGCTAGCTAGTAGACATGTGAGTACAGTCTTCCTACCTAAGGGCATAGTTGGGTTCTTGCAAGAAGTGACACGTTGGTAACCGGGTGCCATTGGATCTGAACTCTTTGTCACACAAGTGCTAACAAACAGAAAATGGGCTACGACAGTTAAACACTTGAATGGATCGCAATGTGCTTTTTCCCTTGGCTTCCCATAAAAGATCAAATGAAACACCTTGTGAGAAAAAAACAGGATACACTTTTACTGGTTGTTTTAATGAGAGAGAACCACTTTTGGCAACCATCACCTTACGTTTCCTACAAATCCCCAAAGGAAAGCAGCTTTGTGTCTTGGGCTGAACCCCCCATGCAGGCTGGGGCTAAGCGGACACTCCGCTACTCCCCGTGGGTCTGTTCTCCTTGGGGTCCAGACTCATGGAGATCCAAGTCAGCAATGCCAGCCAGGGGTCCCCCGACGTGACCATCACATTGGGTTAGTTTTCAGGCTCTCGATGGAGAGGGAGGTGGAATGTTAAGGGAGAGGGGTGAGGGGCACACGTTACAGATGGTTGACTTTCACGTGTGGGATGCAGTAGCAGTTGAGGATTTAAAAGAGATTTCATTGCAGAAAGAACGTCTTCCTCTTGGCCCCTCTTAATTTTTTGTGTGTTTTTAGTTTTTAATTTTTTAAAATCTTTGGCAGCATAACTGACTGTGATCCGTGGATGCATCTCTGACGTGTCCAGCTTCTGTTTCTGTTCTTCCTGCTCCCGCAACAGTCACTCCTCCCAGGAAGTATTTCAGCTGTCCGCTGAATACTCCCACGGGGCATGGTCTTCACCGAGTGCTTGGTGGGCCTCCAGGTGGGCCCCAGCTTTCACAGTCTTTCTGGATCACCCTGTACTTAAGTCCCCTCTCCTGGTTTCCACCAATGCCACTAGTCCACAGGAGTCCAGGCCAGCCAGCTTCCCTGATGGTTCCTGGCCAGGGGGCTGTCACGGCAGGGGGGAGCCACCAAGGTGCCATTGAGGATTGGTGCCTGGCTCTCTGGGCAAGGGAGCCAGGGGACACACAGTGGGACCGGAACCTTCCAGAATGTCTCCCCAGTCAGGTTTTTGGAGGGTGAGGGGGACGCGGAGACAGGAGAAGAAAAGTGCTGAGGGCCGAAGCTGGTGCAGGTGACACTGCGTCTGGGTAAGGCAAATGAGAGGCAGTGAGGTGATCTCAGAATGGCGTTGAGGCGGCCAGATTGAGGCCGGCTGGCTCACACGAGGGTCCCGGGCTTGGCTTTTTCTTGCCCGTACCACTGGACATCAGCTAGTTCTGGATAGAGGGAGGGATCCAGGAAACAGCTATCATTGTAGCTCCTGCAGGGAGTCCAAGGGCGAGAGGAGACAGTTAGGGGGGAACGTCACTTGGCAGTCTGCGTTCAGAAGTACGTGTCCATAGGGGCCGATAATGATCACTCGTCTTCCCCGTTCATAAGGAACCAGGCCTGCGGCAGTGCTGAGCGCACAGCAGGCTCGCGCAGACTGGAGAACATTCACACCCAGGGGACCTAAGCCTTGTACGTGTGTGGAGGGAAACGGAGCTAACACTTAATGCAGTGGTCCTCGGGCTCGGCTGCATGTGGGACTCACCCGGGAACCCCCAAAACACCCACCGTGGAGATGCAGGTTTAATTGGTCTGGGCTGTGCTTGAGTGTCCGGAGCTTTCAGATCCCCCCACATGACTCTCCCATGCGGCCAAGGCCCAGAACCCCTCCGGCTGGAGGCCTCAGGATTCTTTGTTTTCTCAGAACACTTGCTTGCTTTGTCCTCCCTGAGATCCCAGGTGTAACCAGCGTCCACCAGATTTTTATTCTGTCCTGGAAGCACATGCGAAATGGCAGGTTTCCCTGTAGGGAAACTGAGGTGATATTTTGAATGGAGTCTTAGTGCTGTTTATTTGAAATAACATGTATTGTTGTGTGATTATCAAAAAAAGTATTGAAAGTATATAGAAAAGTGTATAGAAAAGACTTTGTAAAAAACAGACTTGCAGCTGTGCGTCACGACGCAGGTTGGGCACAGTCGTCCCTTGGTATCTGCAGGGAATTGGGTCCAAGAGCCCCCCCTGGATACCAAAGTCCGAGGATGAGCAAGTCCCTGATACAAACTGGTGCAGTACAGTTGGCCCTTCGTATCGGTGGGTTCCTCATCAGTGGATCGGAGGGCCAGCCGACTGTATTTGTTGGGAAAAACCTGAGTATAAGTGGACCTGTGCAGCTCCAATCTGTGTTGTTCAAGGGTCAGCTGTGGTCTTTGCATATCAAGAAGCAATCACATGGATATGCTGATGCCCATGATCGTTACTAGGCATCATTATTAGGGAAAACGGCCCCTCCCCACTGATCCTAAACTAGCTCTTTGAGGGCTAAAGATCACACTTTATCTCACTGAATCTAGGAATGGGCTGGAATTTGCCCAGGAGGTGCCCAGACGCTGGTTAATCAGCCATGCGGCCTGAGGAGATGGGGTCCTACCTTCCTCTCCCTGCCCTGCGGGCCGCACGCAGCCCGACATGGGCATGGCTGACCTCGGGGCCCTGTGCAGGAACAGCTGCAGAGAGGCCTGGATTACCACCTGTGCTCTTCCTTTGTTTTGAGCTTCTACTCCTAGTAACTTCTGAGTGTTCATTGGTGCTGATTCCTAAAGGGATGAAACCTGTAGGCCTTTAACCACAGCCTTCGGTTTTTGGAATAGCATTCCTGTGAGGGACACGGGTCTGTGCCTCTGAGTTAGTAGGTGTGGGTTTGTTCAAGCTGGGTTTTCAAGTTTGGCCTCCCCAGAGCACACGCCGTTTTGGGGGTAGAAATACCTATCTGGAAACAGCATCAGGACTTTCCATAAATGTCAGAAGATGATTTCCTCCCCTGCCGCTGATCTCCCCATGCCCTGTGCTACGGTTATGGCTGGGGACGGGTGGCAGGAAGAGACTCAAAGGAAAGCAGGTTTCAAGAGCGTCTTCAGGACAACCTCGTGAACCAGTTTATGACTGAGAATAAGCCATCATCGCCATTTTTCTGTTTGATTCGCTGATTTCTCTAGGAACAAGTGGATGAAGGCATTCTGGATTTCGTGAAGGTTTCTCATCTGGCTTTTAAAAAACCCATCAACGCTGGAAAACCCAAGGCCTCTGTGAGCATACCATGGCCTTTAAAGAGAGTCCTGTGCCTGGAACCCCTGAAATATATACTGGGGTTAATACACTTAAAGGTGGCTTCAGAAGCAAAGTAACATCGAGGCCCTAATTCCGGAACTGGCCCTGCCCGTCTGTCACTGTCTTCCGGTGGTAAGTAGCTGATTCCGTCCTACCCACCCTGCAAACTCTCTCTCCACCCTGATAAAACTGACCTGTGCCATCGTGCCTGAGGGATTGAGAGTCTTTTCGTGGCAAAAGGTGGTTGGACCCCACGGTGGACATACGCTGTTCATTGGGGGACAGTCCCTCCCTAACTCTGCGTCGTCCTGGTGGTGGTTTCCACCAGGGTGTCTGCCCTACCCTCACTGAGGGTGGCCAAGTGGCCCAGGGCGGGGCCAGTTAGAGTCCTCTAACCCGTCACTGGTCAGAGATGGGCAAATGCCCGAGCAAGGCCAAGCAGCTTTCACACTACAGGGCTGTCCACTTCCTCCCGAGGATGTGACCGCCAGGAACAGGAAGTAGAGGCAGAGATGGAGAGAGCACGCAAGCTCCGTGCTGCCCGCAGCCACGAGGCTGGTGCGACCATGCAAAACCCGCTAGTTTGTAAAAGAACAGTAGAATCCAAATCCTGTTTCTGGAAGCTGGACTCAATGAAGGTTACGTGCTCAGTGTGGAGAAGACACTTAAGGTTTTTCATTCACCTAAGCTCCAAAGAGCCTTGCTTTTCTTTTTTCCTTCTGGTAAGAATTATCTCCCTGAAGTTTGCGTTTCTAAGAGCTGGCCTAGGTAAGAGTTCCTGGAGGAGACCAGGTGGAATATTCACAACTCAAAAAGCACAGGAAAAGAATGGGAGTTCCTCCAAGAAGGACTTTACTTTCCTAAATCCAGTCTTTTACAATGTCTGCAAGCCTTTTGAGGTGAAGAAGGGATGTTTGGGGATTGATAAGAAAAAGGATAGGTAGGCTTTGAATTGCTTCTAGAGCTGCATTTCTGTTCTTGTAAGGACTAGGTTTGTAAGACAAGGACAGTTTCTAATTCCATAAGGAACTGGGTTGCAACTTGATGAATGAAGCCAACAAGATCTTTAAACTTGAACTTGTTTTTTGGACAGGGGTGGCAGCCATGGGATCCGAAGGCGACTTCTGATTTCAGGCTCCCTCCTTGTGGTTGGTCTGTCCGACTTGATTCAGGACTTGGGCAAGGACACATTGTCCTTCTGGTGAGTACCCTTTTGGTTTCTGAATTAGAATGCACTTGGTTCACATTCAAACGTGTAGTTTTCCTGAGAGCAAAACTAAAACAAAAATTGGAGGGCATGGGTCAAACACCTAACGAGAGACAACTGTCTCCAAAGCCCAAGGCTCCCGGGTAAGGATAGGGTGGTCACAGCCAAGCAAGGGTCACAACAGGTCACTGGCCACCTGCAGGAAAAGTCCATGTAATGAGACCCCTGGTCACGGGCAAAGCTGTCCACCAGGACAAAGAAGTATCCTGTGAAAGGTAAACTGTCAAACAAAACCCAAGTCCCAGCCCTAAGCTCACGCCTTAGGCTATAGAGAATATTTTCTTCATTCTAGGAAAAACTCCGCAAATGGGATCCCACTCATCTAAATGCTTTAAGGGTGCCCCCCACCCCGGCCTTAGGAACCACCCACAGCACTTCTGTGTTAAAAATTTTTTTGGTCTGTCTGCATACACAAGGACCAATCTTACTGAAGACAAACTAAAATGGCAATGGTCACCATGAGGAATGTTCCAGTTAGCCAAGATTGTTCACTTCAGAAGTGCACCTGAAAGCAAGGGCTCCCAAATCAAACAGGTGGAATGGGATACCTATTTTAATTGGCGTGAGGAAGCCTCCAGAAGGCTTCAAACTTCCCAAATAGCGTCACTGAAAGATTCATTGCAAAAGGATAATAAAACAAAGATACAAGAGATGCCCAAAATGAGACTGTAAGACTGATGTTAACTCCTACTCTCCCCTCTCTCCACCTTGCCTCATTATACTCTCCTCCGTCTGCACTGTCTCCCCACTTTGAAGAGACTGCGTGACTGTAAACAAGGTCATCAAGTTGGTGGCCTTACGAACACCCCCTATCTGCCCTCAAAGAAGGACCCCCATTTGGGCTCTCCCAGGGTTGATGGGACTCCATGGATTCTCCTGTAACTGCTACCAGTTATTCCCTTCAACAGCCAAGGGGAAACTAAAATTAATGGAAAACCTTGCCAAATTCTGGTAGATTAGTGGAGCTATACTCTCTAAACCCCAGTTGTTCCAGAGCCTGCAGATGGGATCCTGGTAAATCTGGCAGAAGCTGGAAGGGGTGAGAATTCTGACCAGAGTCAGCTCTCCTGAATCTCTGTTTGCAGTGCCCAGTTGAGAGAAAGGTAAAACGTTCATGTCCCTTCCTTTCCAAATCCAGACCCATTGGTTGATCTTTTCTCTCCCAGGGACAGCTGTTGCCTTCTTGTTTGTCTCATTTTGTGTCCTGAGAACTTGGCTCGGCGACCGTCAGGTTGGGCAGATATAACAGAAGTGTAAGTTGCACCTTACATTGGTGGCTTAGTGCCAGCCCTCAGGGGAACTAAGTCTTTCCTTCTTTTGGTCATCTTTGGGAGTGGCTCTGGAGCTTGGGAGAGTGGTGTCCTTTGCACCCTCATTGGGAATGCCTCTTGCATCCATGGGGTCTTTCAATAGGGCCAGGAATATTTACTGTTTGTCCCCCTGACAAGATATTTAAAAGGATTGTTTAAGTAGCTCTATGGTCAGAAGTTGGCCAAACTGCTGGACGCTGATATACAGAGCCCGTTAGGAACTTTTTAAAGGCTTTGTCCCCTAAGTCAAAATGAAGCTATGTACCCAGAGGGAAAGAAAAACATTCCAAAGACAAAGCTCTAAATCTAGAGCGTCGGAATCTCTTGAATTCCATCTTAGTTGAAGATCTTCTCTCTGATCTAAAGAAGCAAATAGAAGATAATGTAGTTGGATGGGCTACGATGTCATTCACGTTGCAACCCAATTCCCCGACTGTCCTTGTCTTACAGACCTAGTCTTTACAAGCACAGAGATGCAGCTCTAGAGGCAGTTCAAAGCTCACCTGTCCTTTCTGTCAATCCCCAGACATCCCTTCTTCATCTCAACAGGCTTGCAGACATTGTAAAATACCTGGATTTAAGAAAGGAAAGTCCTTCCTGGACGAAGTTCCATTTTTCTTCCTGTGCCTTTGAGTTGTGAATGTTCCACCTGGTCTCCTCCGAGAATTCTTACCTAGGCCGGCTCTTAGAAACACAAACTTCAGGCAGGTAATTCTCATCAGAAGGAAAAAAAGATGGGGAAGGCTATTTGGAGCTTAGGTGAATGAAAAACCTTAAGTAAGTGTCTTCTCCACAAATAGTAATGAAAAGCGTTAGCCATCTGAGCAGGTAACCCTACCTTACTCCAACTTCCAGAAACAGGATTTGGATAAAAGTGTTCTTCTATAAACTAGTAAGTTTTGCATTATTGTACCTGTCTCATAGGTAAAATTTTAAAACAAAAGCTTTACGATCTCTGCATCTGTCTGTATGTTTATCTATGTACATTGTATGTTTGTAATGTTTTTCTACCTCTGGTATTGCCAAAATTAGTTTGCAAAAGAGCATATTTAATTGGCTTAAAGCAAAATAAGCGATTATCAAATTAAGTATTCTAAAACTCTGAAATACAGAAACTTAACCCAAATGTTTTTCAAGTTCGCATGATCTAGGAAAAATGTTTAGTAAACAAAAGCTAACTTAAGTTTGTTGGTTTAATTAAAGTAGGTATGTTAAATATAGTGCATATGTACAACTTTTATTCTACCTGGGTTTATTAGTCAAATAAGTTCACGTTAATCTCTGTTACAAAATTTGTCACCAAGGAAGAGAACTTAAGATGTTGGCTAGCTGTTTAATGCCTCGAGAAATTTTCATGACTAATTTAAACAGAATTGTTAAGAACACATGAACAAATTTCTCACTGGGTAGAAGCTTTTTCCTGTTGATAAGCAACTGCCTCTTTTGTAGCAAAGAAATTACTTCAAAACGTCATCCCTATATGGGGCACCCCCATCATTTCTGCATAGTGACTGAGGAACTCATTTTACTGGCCAGGTGATCCGAGAACCCTGGAGAGTCCTTCTTAGGCTATACAGGCTGCATTCAGGACTCGGAGAAAAGACTAATGACATCATTAAAACCCAATTAGGAAAATTTCCTGAGACTTTGACCAAGGTGCTGTCACTGGTCTTTTTGCATCTAAGGTCCTTGCCTTTTGAAAAACCTAAGCTCACTCCCGAGGAAACAGTACCTGGCAGACCCATGCATCTGCTTCAGTCTCCATACTGTGACCCTCAAATTGCCCAACAGGACCTGTTAAAAAAATGGCTAGTCATCTATTCTCTATTCCTCCTACAGGTTAAAAAGCGTATTACAGCCTGACACTGACACCCCTCATGACCTACTTCCTGGAGAATACAGCCGCTGGAAAAGACCCCAACTAAAGGACTCCTGCTTCCCTCCTTGGAAAGGATCTTTTCTGGTACTGCTCGCCAGTTCCTGCACAGCTAAATTTGAAGGCATCCGGCCCACCTGAAAGGAGTAACAGGACCAGAATGAACCAGCAAAGCCACAGGTGATCTCACACTTAAGATCTCCCGGCACCAGAAGCAGACGACCTCGGACATAGATGGACAGCTATCCCAAGACAACGGGCCAGGCCTGTGTAACTTAACTTGATTTCCGCCACTGTTCTCTTTACTGTGGAAATCATGATAAGGGAAGTTAACCAGACTCCTCCACTTATCTGTTTTCTCTCCGGGTTGCCCGTGTCTTCCAGACAATTGCCAAGGGAGGTAACCTTTCAGACGCTGTATTTGTCATTTAAAACTCCGATCTGTCTGTAAGGTTGGAGACTCCCCGGTCCTTCCTGTAACCTGATTTTTCTTCTGTCATCCTTGGTGCCACCTTAAGCAACAGCTGAAGTCCCTTCGATGTCAGCTACAGTGTTAAACTTTTGCAGCCCGGTTTCCCAGTGCCTTATTTTTACCTTTCTCCGATCATAACTCTCCTTGCCCCGTCTGACAAATGCCTTGTAAACCGTAGTACATTTGTGCCCCCATGTTCTAAATCAGATGTCAGAGGATTTGTCTCTTACCTTCTGAGAGATGTTACACTGCTTAGGTTCATTGTTCAGTTACATGGGAAGCGTTGCCAACTAAGTGATGATAAATCTTCTTGGGTTATTTGTATGTTAATAACACTTAATTATTAATATAATTAAGTGTTCTAGAAATTGTGTGAAATTCCTAAAAATCTGATATGTCTTGGTATAATGTTATCAGTCATAATTCTGGTTATCTTAAAATATTGTCTGTCAATCACAGAAATAACCAAATTTCCTTGTCAATTCCATTATAATGAACTCTCATCAGATCTTTAGCACTGGGCATTTTTAAGTTCTTTTGTCACTGACAGTTATTGTTTTACTGTGACGCTTTTGCAAAAGTGAGATTCATGGCAAGGAACCTACCAAGAACTCTTGACCACCACATGGCTGCCACATCACAAGGGGCCAAACCTTGGGTACGTATTTCACACCTGATGAAGGCTCCACCTGCCTTCCGGTCCCGTGCAAAAAAGCTGCAGCCCTCAAACCAATCAAACCGACTAGGCACCATCGAGACAGACGGACTGCTTCCTCCCAACATGTCAGAGCAAGAGCGTGTCTGCCTTTCCATTCTGCCTTCCCTCTCTGACCATCCTTTTCCTAATTCTCACGCTGTGAAGGCTTTTATGATTCTTGCTGTCCATCTTTTTTGCTTTGCTCTGGCTTGGAAAGATAAGCCACTGTTCACATATCTAAGGCCGTTGCAAAGCGGGCTAAATCTAACCTCAAAGACTCTGAATTATCAAGATGCCAGTGATTACACTGTTCGGTCCATCACAGACTGCTCCCTGATTTCCAATGCCTCCGTTTCTCTGGACCAAACAGCCAGCCCACCTTTCTGTTGTGTCCCACTCCCTAACCCTGGGGATCTACTTCCTTGTCTCTGGTTAACACCCCGGGGAACCCTGCAACCAGGCTCTGTACAAAGAAAGGGACGCGAGGCAAGGGAAAGAGAATAAAACCACCTGTGCTGTCTACAGACCCTTCAGGTGTACTGGCCTCCACGGCTGTCACCTTTTGGGGCCCGAGCCACAGATGGAAACGGGAATTACCGGGAAGCATTCAGTGGTTCAAAATCTGCTTCCTTTGGTGCAGCCCTACTCCGCCGGCCAGGAGCTGATACAAATGAGGCCACGACCAGGAATCTCTCCTTACCTCTTGAAGGTTCCAGAATCTGCTGGTAAAGCAACAGCTGCCCAATGAAAATCCCTAGACTCTCTGGCCAGAGTTGTTCTTGAAAACAAGAGAAGCCTCTGGTTGATTATCCTTCAGCTGAACAAGGAGATGCCTGTGCTGTGCCCAGCACCGCCTGCTGCACCTGGATCAACACTGCTGGGGAAGGTGAGACTCAGCCACGTGAGACTACTGAACAAACCAGTCACTTTCTCAGGCCAACAAACCAGCCCACAGGATCTTTCTTTGGGGATTATTCTGCCTATAATACTACAGCAGTCGCCGTAGTGTGCTGTATTCTCGCAAAAGCTTTAAATGCAACTTTGCAGCCGCTAGCTACCAAGCAAATGATCTCCCTCAGAACAGAACATCCGAAAAGGAACGAAGAGAATGACCGACTGAAAGACCATGAACCCAGTGCCGTGACCTGTGAAGACCACACAGATTCAGCAAAAAAAACCCGGTAAGAACTCCAAAGCCATAGCTGGGAGTAGCGCTAATGCCTTAAACTTGGATCACTTCTCTTAATTAGGCTCAGAGTCTGATGAAAGGGGGTAATTGTTAAAAACAAGACAGCAGACCCAAAATGAAGTCGCTTAGGCTAGGTTCCATATCACCAAACCGAGACTTAACTTTATAGTTTCAGCTCCCCCAGAAAGGAATCTTTAACCAGTCAAATCGGGACTCGCCGGATCAGCACGTCTGCCCAACAGACCCCTGCCGTCCCCTAACGGAGAGCGACTGGGCTACAACCAACCCGCTTTTTCAGCTGGTGTAACTTCCTCGTTCCCGCTCCTTTCTGCCTGCATGTCTTCCGTTTTGTACAGCTCCTTTCTATCTGCCTGATTCATGAATCACTGAAATAAAGCCAGTAGGCTCTTTCAAATATACTCAGTCGAATTCTTTTAACACCATCTTCCTCTCAAAGGCTCAGCCCCTGTTTTCCGAATCCCCCATCTGCCAGCTCAGGGCACTTGCAGTAAAAATTGTTCCACGTCTCCCCCCTTTGGGTCAGGATCTTGTCCTACCCTACTTTTCAGGCTGAAGTCTCCCTCTTTCTCTACAGCAAAATGACACTCTGCTGTTCCCCAGACACCCCTGCTTGTTTCTGCATCTGTGCTGCTTTCGCCCTTGAACTGGCCTCCACCCTTCGAGACCCCCTCCTCGCACCCCAGGCCTTGGAAGGGATCCCTCTCCCTTTGGAAACCTTTTAGCATTTTGTTTAAAGTCTCAGGGTATTTAATACATAAGTGCTGCAAGAATCATTTTTTGATTGAATAAACTTACCACTTTTTTTTTTAGCCACTTCTGAATGGTATCTTTTTTAGTTAACCCTTGAAATGCTCTTAATTTCAATACCTTGTCTCCCCCTGAGGACAGGAACCAGACCAGGTGTTCGTGTTTTTATGCCCGCTGTAGCAGGGCTTTGCAAATTCCAGCGTGCATTTGATTCACCCAGGGACCCTGTTAAAATGCAGATTCGAATTCAGTATGTCCAGGAGTCTACCTCCTAACAGGCTCCTGGGTGATGAGGAGGATGCCGCTCGTCGGTGGATCACAGTTTGGAAAGCAGGGCCCTACGGCACTTGGGAGAGTGCACAGCCGTCACTCAAGAACACTGGGATGACATCGTGGGTGACCAGGTGGTTCTGGATGAGCTCAGTCTGCCCTTGGCGCCTTGAGATACAAACTGCATGCTGCTGTTCTTTTCAACCAACGTTGAGTACTGAAAGCACCCGTAAAAGCTTCTACCAGTATCTGCATGTACGAAGAGCCTGGGAAAGGCTAAAACATACTCTGTGGTCTTTTCTGGGCAGTAGCAGTGGGGATATCTAACACACACACACCTGATGTAAAAACATACATCTAAACATCGACTTCCACATGTATCTAGAAATAAGACATGAAAATAACGGCTTCCACACCACTCAGATGTTTCCTTCTGGAAATTATGATACATACGGCCAAAGGCAACACAGATGCAGCACATCTGAGACCACAGACTCATGAACAGTGAAGGGGGAAGGCTGTAAGAACGAAACATGCCCTTACGATACCTCTATTCATCAGTACTTTGGTGAGTTGGAGACTCAGACCCATCCATAATGGGCGAGTTTTCTGTTGCTTCTCTGAACAAAGGAAAGCAGAAGGAAGAGAAGAGAGGTCAGGTTAAAGAGAGGAGCTGACACAGACACGATGAGTAGCTTATTAATGCACTGGAAAGCCCAGCTGACTGCACCCAAGCGCTAGTGACACATAACACAGGCCGTGCACAGCCTTCAGCCCCCTCGCGGGCGTCACAGACCTCTTTAGTTTTGTTAGGAAGGCAGCCAGGCTTTGGCACTTTTGACCCATTTCTTATTATCACATCACAGAGAACAGGTATTGTTCGTTAATGATAATTCAACTCAATCTGATAAAAGAGTTTAAGGACCAGAATTCCTTTTTGTTTCAAATTGGTCTCGAATCCTCACTAGCTGTGTGTGATCAAACATGGGCATGTTCCCAGATCCACTCCAGGGCAAAGGCAGGTGAGGGGTGCTCATAAGTTCCAAAGCCTGCTGTCCGTCAAGTAACAGTCATGTACTGAGATCAGGTGAGACTGGGTGTGATCCAGAAAATTTGGAGGAGCCAGAAAGACAGCCTGAAATCGGAAGGTCCTTATCCGGGGTGACATGGGTTAGCCAGTGGAGGTACCATAGACAGAAGACCTGTCATTCTTTCTATGAATCTATCTATCTTCTTGAAACTCTTGGGCCCTAAGCCCTGCAGCAGCTACCTGACCACACGAGCTAGAGCTGGGGTGTGGATGGTACGTAAGGCAGTGTTAGAAGGGTGTGTAATAAGGACAGGGGTACCTGCTGCCCAACAGACCAGGCAGTGGGAGTGGACAGAGAACGCTGGCAGTTGGGACCGCAGGGTTTGTTAATTCAAGAGCGTAAGGGGCAGCGTGCTGTGGGTCGGTGATGGGTCATCAAACCTAAGTGCCTCAGCATCCCCTGGAGGGCGCTAACACACAGACCGCCGGGCGCCACCCCGAGTTTCTGATTCAGTGGGTCACGGATGGGCCCGACAAGTGCATTTGTAATAGGACCCCAGGTGACGCTTATGCTGCTGGTCTGGGGTACCACATTTTAAGAACCACTGGCTTGGTGGCAAAAGACGAGGCTTCGGGGTGGGCCCACGGAGTGCAGGGCTGAAATTCCAGCACCGTCCAGCTGTGCGACATTGGGAAGACACTGATTTTTCTCTGAGCCTCATCTATAAAACTAAAAAAATCTGGGCAGGATTGCAGTGAGGATTGCAGTGAGGATTATATGAGCTCAGATATGTTAGCAGAAGCTTCCAGCCTTTGAGTACACAGCAATCACTCAATAAATGCGAGCTCCCCTTTTGTCAAATACTAAGGCTGAATTAAAGCCTGGTTTAAAATCGCTAGAGATAAATCTGCAGCAACAAAACGTGTCTGCCGAGAACAGAGCCTGAAAGGAGGAGCCGGTTCGGGTCCTGTAGTTTCCCTCTGGTGTAACTCACAGCTGTCAGAGTTTCCCAGACATCCCCACGGATGCCCCAGCAAACGAGAAGCTGAATAAAGCTGGATAAAGGGACCTCTTATTCCTTTAGCCAATGGATAATGATAGAATGGAACATCCACTTAAAGTCCACGTCTTAGGAGCAATGGAAGAGGCAGGGATGGTGAGGGGAGCAGGAGGCAGGTCGCGTTTATCTGCCGGACTCTTCTGTACATGAAAACATCCTAAGTGCCCATGAGGTTTACTGTGCTATGTGGTGTTCTCTGCCTACATTTAAAGCTGAAAAAGGAGCCGAGTTTTGGTTTCCTCATTTACCGTGGGCCACCTCTTCAGGGTCTCAAGGTACCCGATGGTTCTGAACAAGGGCTTGGCCGGGACTGAGACAGAATCTGAGCCTTCTGCTTTTTCTTCCTTAAGAAGCATCCTGACACCAAGACAGTGGACACACTGCCAAGCATGCCGAGCAGCAGGCTGGGGCTCAGGCCGGGGGTGGGTGTGGGTGGGTTCCTGAATCTCTCCTTGGCTGGCCTGGGGTGATTGCAACCCAAGTCCAGTGCTGTCTGGAATTCTGGCCACAGAAGCACACTGGGCTCCCTCCACATTTTCAGGACCATCACCAACTTTGAAGGAGAGTAGAGAGAATTCACCCGAATAAAGGGACGGCGCCGGAAAGGAGGGGGTGGAAGGTAACAGCAGTGCCTGGGGCTTCTCCGGAGAGGAAGAAGTTCCCAGCACTGTACATCGTTCCCGGTTTCCCAGTACCTCACTCTCCTGCCGATAAACCCTGTCACTAGGATCTTACACCTGCTATGCTCTAACTGACGAAGAACGCGGAGGATCACTGCTAACCAGGAAGGGAGGGTCGGAGGTCTGAAGGGGGAACTCACCCGGTCCGCCAGGTTAGGATGTGGTGAGGGCTGCCGGGGGGCGTCGCTCCAACTTCACTGGACGGCGTTGAGCTTCTCTGGCTTTGAGGTAAGGCAGCTGCGTGTAGGTGGCGCGGAAGACACAGGTCAGACACGGGGCAGTAAAGGAGCTTCTTTCCAGAGATGCTGCCTGTGGCCCCGTGGCAGGGTCCCGTGGGAAAACGTCCACCCCTCTCCTCTCCCCACGTTTGGCCAATGACGTTTTCTCCCCCCAGCTGTGCAGCTCCATTCTGAGTCAAGCTCGCTTGGGGTCCTAGGTCCCCGCTTTGCCACTGGGAAGTGGCCACAGGGATGGCGACAGTCCCCACTGTCCTCGGAGGGGGGCCTGGGCTGGCCTAGCACAGGGAGGACCTGTTTCTCTGCACAGGGCGTTTCCAGATACGGCCCCAATGTTAAAACTGTTCTTTATTACGAACAGAGAACCTCCAGAAAGGTTCTCTGAGCTTGTGGTCTCTGCCGTTTTAGGCTTGTAATTTACCATGTCAGGACCCTTCAAATGGGGCAGGGCTTTTCAAAGCTCATCCAAACCCGACCACGTGGAGCTTATTGATGTGGGCAGGATTTGTTTAGTTGGGAAAACTCAGGAGGAAGTAGATCCTACTTAAATGCATCCCTCTGCTTCCTTGGGAATGCAATCTTTTTCATTAGGATGCTTAGTCTAAAATACGTTCCAAAAGATTTACCGAATCTCTTAAGGTAAAGCAGATCTACTAGACAAGTGCTACAGTTTCAACAGAACATAAATACTCCTGACCTGTCCAACCTCAGCTTCTCCTAATAGGGTTACAGGGGACCATGGTCTTTAAACGATATACATAATACATTCATTATTCTCAAAATCCTCCTAGGAAGTTGATGGCATAATTCACTGGGCTGATTTTACAGATGACAGAGGAATCTGGAGAAGGTTCTCGGACCTTGAAGTCCACGGTTCTCTCACGCTTGCGTGAACCATATTTATTCCTGTCTCTGCAACTTGACATTTGGCAATGACATAATAAACGAGTCACTGGAAGTCTGGGGAGAAGTTGCAGAAGCCCCGTGAGCTGGCACACCCGGGCAGCCGGCCGGTCCTTCCTTTTCGCCCTGTTCTCCCCAGGCCCCAAGAATCTCCTTCAGTCCCCCAAAGAGGAACCCGCCCCCCCGCCCCATTTTCTGTCTATAAGATCACTCTCTCTTCCCTGGATTTCTGCCCGCCCTTAACCTTCTTTCCAGTCGCAAGTCAAATCCTGACTTGGACTTCCTTCCATTTGCTGCTCTCATTTTATCCTGATACTTTAAAAATCATTTTTCATTATGTCTCAAAATCCTCTCCCACTTACTTTCCTACAGTCAGTGTGATGCAGTCTCTTTTTAATTGGCTTTTATCAGGCCGATTCATGATCGGGCAGCATCCCATCTACCAACTAGAAGGGCGCTCCGATCAAGTCTCCTCAGCGCACAATCTCCCCTCTTTGTGGGTGCTAAGATATATAAATGAGTTAGCGTCTGCTGGAGCCGAAAACCCCGCAGGGACGTGGAGACTGCTGGACACTTTTTTTTTTTTTAATCATCGTTATTCTTTCCTGGAGACGGAGTGGGAAGGGGATTAACTTAAGGGAGAGAACGGTTTCTTCCATGTTTCACTTGATTCGGTACTGCTTGACGCCCTGAGTACAAGGATATGCGGTAACCCTTCCTCTGATGAAAACTTTAAGATGTAACAACGGGGCATCAGAAGCACTTTACGAACATTACTTTGGTCAGAACATAACATCAGTGAAACGAGATCTCGAGGAGCAGTCTCGAGTTTTCCGGGAAGTCACCAGGGGAAGTCACAGGCAGAGCTCGCCACTTCATTCTGTAGCCGGTCTGCGCCACCTGGGGGAGACACTGGCCAAATCTCAGGGCTTCAAGTGTTCCTCTCCCCTGCAAGGGTACCGCTCAGGTCTCTAACCCACTGCTGCCTCTCACCTACTACTGTCGCCCCCTTCACCAGGGTAAAGGCGCACCTTTGACTGGATAAACCCTGAAAGACACGGACTTCACCCACTGCTTGGATCTCCGTCCTTACAAGGACAAGTGGCTGCGGGGATGGTCTGCACCCCTACTCAGGAAGCTGATATGGGAGACGGCTGTGCGCGCGGTCCGCTGGGCTGGGGCGGGGCTTAGGATGCGCTGCCCCGCCCCTTCCCAGGTCTTCCTCACGCGGCAAAACCTAGGCTCGAGTGGGAGGGGGGAGGAAGGAGGGGAAGGAAGGTCTCACACACCTGACAGCTAGGTTTCTAGAATTAACCATCTCTTCTTCCTGCCTGCTCTAAGAAAACCTTCAATCCCCACCAGTTCACCTCCATACCGACCAGGTGCGCGCCGAGCCGTCCGCCCCTCCTCACCTGACGTGGCCTTGCACATCTGGGGCATCCTGGTGACCCTGCTGTGCGCCACGAAGGTGCTCTGGGAGGAGGCGCTGTACTGGGAGCCGCCGTCCGAGGAGGCGGAGCTGGCGTGCGACAGGCGGCTGTGCTCCTTGTGCGAGGCGCTCGAGCGCTGGTACCACTGGCGCAGCTCGTCCGAGACGGCGGCGCGGCCCGCGCCCTTGTCGTGGGCGCCGCCGTCGCGGCCCAGCGACGGAGTCCGCAGGATCTGCGAGCGCGACGGCGTCAGGCGGCCCGCGTCGCCCTCGTCGCCGCCGCGCCAGCTCTCCCGGAACAGGCCGCCGGCCGTGTACGAGTTGGAGGTCTTGAACTGCGCCTTGACGCTGTAGTGGCCCTCCTGGTCGCTCTCCAGGCTGCGCACCACCACGGGCGTGGCGCCGCCCTCCACGTACATCGGGTACTCCTTGATGCGGTACTGCGAGCTGGGCTGGCTCTGGCTGTGCAGGTAGACGCCGTGGCCGTGGCCGCCGCCGCGCGCCGCCAGGTTGGGCATGCTGCCCGAGTTCGCCGCGCCCAGCGCGCCCGCCGCCCGTTGCCGCTGCCGCTGCCGCGCGCGCGCCTTGGACGGCGAGTCCTCGGCCAGCGTGGAGTAGTTGGCGTTCATCTGCGCCGGGTAGTAGTGCTCCGAGCTCGAGTGGCTGGTGCACGACGAGCAGTCGTCCATGGGGTCCGAGCCGTTGCTGCTGCGAGTCCGTGGCGTGTAGAAGTCGGGGCTCCCCGTGTCGTTCTCCGAGCCCAGGAGCTTGCCCTGGGACTCCAAGCTGGAGCTCCGGTGCCGAAAGTGCAGGGCGAGGCTGTGCAGCCGCGTGGGGCTGAGGTCCACCGACCTGCGGGGAGACCACGGCGCGCTGGGTCTGGGGGCGCCTGGGGGAGGGACTGGCGGCTCTGCGATGCTCCGATCGTCGGACTCGGAAAGAGCGCGAGGCCGCAAGGCCCAGAGCCTCCCGCAAACGCGCATCTAGGAGAGCGAGTCTAAGGGCGGGGACCCTGGGGATCCAGGTGCTTCCCATCCCTCCCAGGTGAAGACCAGCCGGGAGCGGATGCTGATCCCCGGAGGAGAGCCGGGCCTCCGCCGTGATTTGCGATTCCGAATGGGCGATGGGGACAAAGTGCCCACGTAAGGGCTTCTGAAAAAAGTATGCCAATAGCCAGGTGTTTTTTTTTTTCTTTTAAAGGTGGAAAGAGGTTCTATAGACACAGCGAACCAAGATCATCCCCGTTCTGGTATTATGTTAAGCCAGATGAAATGCCCATTTTTGTAGGTCAAGAAACAGCCCGGCAGAAGCAATCATGGTTCCACCCAGTACTGTTATGAGTACTGGACAGATTTCCATTTCCCCATGAACACTTGTCTAAAACGGAAGGTTGGTGGCACACGGAACCCTTAAAAATGACGGATGCAAATACTTACCACTCCACTCCTTTGTTTACAATCCATTCTGCTCACTGGAGCCACACGATAAATGTCCATCAGTATGGCAGCGGGCAGAGTACAAGGACTCCACAGAAATTCACCGTGGCTGGGTTGCCCAAGTACAGGAAGAGGCGATTCCCAGGGCTGTCACTCAGGGTAGACTGCGAAGTCCCCACTGTGTGGCCCTCCTTGACTCGGGCCTCAGTTTCCTCTCTGGTCCCACCCCGCTCCATCACTTTGTTCTGGCCACACCGGCCTCCTGGAACATGCTGAGTGCAGGCCTGTGTCTGGGGCCTTGACCCTGCTGTTCCCTGAATATCCTTAGAGCTTGCTACCCCCCTCCATCCGGGTCTCTGCTCAAATGTCACCCTATTAGATAAGCCTTCGCCGATGCTCTCCTTTAAATGGTCTCTCCCTTCACTCACTTGCCCTGTTCATTTTCCTTCTCAGTTCTTATCACCACTGACTTATTTCTTTACTGTGACTCTCTTCCTACTAAAACGTCAGTCTGATGAGGGCACGGCATGGTCTGTTTTGTCCACGGCTCTATGCCCAAGAATAGTACCTGGTACATATAGGCACTTGATAAATATCTGTTGCATGAATGAGTGAATGAGAGAATGAATGGACAAGAGACTCTTGCCTGGAGAGCTCAGTCGTACCCTACATAAATGGTTCACCACTTACAGAAGATCACACCATCTGTCCTTTGAGCTGCAGTCCCTACGGACTTTAAAGTTTTAGAGAACATGGAGTGATGGCTTTGGTTTTGCCTCTGTTTAGGAGAGGAAGGTGTGATTCACCGAAGCCTCACGTTTGCCTGTTCCTTTTGCTCTTGAATGAATTTACACCTTGGGGCGTTAAAGGAAGTCCAGGATACATGAGGACTGTCCAGTAAAGATCACCCCACCAGGGCGAGGTTGTTCTGGCCCTGGTGCTCTTCCCTGCTAACCTGGGGAGCCGTTCCGGCCTCCACTTCTGCGGCTTAGGAAAGCTCCTTCCATGCCCACTGTCTCCAGGGGATTATCCGTCCGACTCCCGGTACCCACTGGGCGTGGACAGTGGGATATAATGTGTCTCTTGGCTCCCACGGGCTTCCGGCTGCCAGCTCAGTTCTTGATTCTGCTTCGCTTAAAGAAGAACCTACCTCGCTGGTTCAGTCCTGACTCCAGCTCTCGGCTTATCTGGGCCAGCGTGGGTCCAACAATGCCAAAATTCTACAAAGGCAGGTGTGGTCTAGGGAGGGAGATGGGTGGACTCACCTCGTGGAATGCACGTAGTGGGGACTCCGGACTCGGAGGTCGGGTGTGGACGGCATGCTGCACTGCGAGTTCCAGGGCGGGAGGCTGCGGATGGGGCTGGTCTGCAGGGAGCTGCCTCCCCCTCCCGCTTCAGCGCAGCTCCCCGTGCTGGGGAAGCGCTTGTGGCTACTGCAAAGCAGAGGAGGCCACGCTGGTCACTGCCAGACAGAGCTGCACCTTCTCGCAGGTCGCTGACTATGTATGGCCTTGGGCCTTCAATCTCGGTGTCAGGAAGCTTGCCCGGGACTCCCCCAGAAGTGGGTGAGTCCTTTTCCCTGACGCCCAGAGCCATGTGCGATGAAGACCCTCACCAGCCTTCTCCGGGACAGGCAGTGTGACTGTTCTGCGAAGCCCCTCCCCTGAACCACAGTTTCTGTTTTCTAAGAGACAGATATTTACCTGTCTGGGTACCCACCGGGAGCTTTATAGGACGTAATGAAAGGAAAGGAGAAGAACAGAGCAGCAGTCCAAAAACGCCTTCGCAAACCCCTCTCTCCCACGTCAGCTGAGTAATGAGCTGCTGATACACAGCTAAGGTTACAGCTGTCCGGCTCCAGAATTCTCTTGGCTGATAATTCAGGATTCTGAGCCACTCTGGGATTCTTAACGAGTGGACTCTCTCATTTGCCACTTCGGAGTACTGCTGCCTAAGATTTCCTAATTCATTAATTCCCATGGAATCTAACGACATTCAAGCCAGCGGCCAACGCGTGGATTGGGAGCCCAGACCCCCGTTTCCCTGGGAAGGACGAATCTGCACCTCGAGCATGTCAGCAGCAGAGGGCGCTGTGGCGCAGCCCTGCTGAAAGGCAGCGCCAGGGAGGCGCACCCAGGGCGGTGGGGATCGGTGGCTTGCGGATGCTACTTAGGACAGCCCTGGGAGTCTGTCCAAGCGTGGACAGTGGCCTCGTGTGGCCTTCCCGGCCCAGCTCACCTGGAGTGACTGTGGGAGGAACGCTTCTTGACCTTCTCGTAAGGCTCATCTAATGAGGACTCGCTCCACATTTTGGGCTTTATGGGCGACTTGTCATAGTCGTTGCGGTGATAGTGCATCTGCCTGAGTCCCTCCAGGGACTGCGGAGGGGGCGGCCGGTTGTGCGACGGTGGCCGAGGAGGGAGCCCTTTGTGAGGGGACTGTAAGGGGGACAGTGTGCTGGTGACCTGAGAGTCTTCTGCACAAAGAGGAAAGAGAGGAAGTGAGCAAGGGTCATCCTTCCCGCCTACCCCAGCTCTGCCCAGACATCAGCTGTCAGCGGGCACGTGCTACAATTTCACTTTTTTACCCTCAGATCAGTAAGGAAAGAGCCCCTGGCAGGAGCAAGCCTGCGATGGGAGTTGGGGCCCACGTGAAGCAACAATGCCCCTTGGGAGGTCGGGGGTCTGACACACGGGGAGGAAACTGATCACAGGCGATGCATCGACCTCAGCTAATGACAATCTATACCTCCCCCGTTACAGAGGAGTCTCCCTCAAACGCTCCCGTTTCCTCCCCTGCAGAGACTGGAGTCCACAGAGGCCACAGGCTGGATCTCTGATATTCAAATCATGCCCCCTGCTCCCCTGCAGGCCTGTCCTTTCCTCCCACCAGTGTAATGAATTAAAATATGACAATCTGATGGCAAATAGCGGGGCCGAGACAACTGGGTAAATACCCCGCCAGCCGTTCCCCACATCAACGTCAGTGATTATTATCCTTGCAGTTATTATGATGGCTAGGAGCCACGCAGATCTTTCATGTTCTCTGTCTGAATCGCCACTCACACTGCCTGCCTGAGGTTTCCCTAAAGGGCAAAAAACGTAACTGCCACTCAATAGATCTCCACGTCATTAATGCCTTGACCTCCCCAGGTTGGGTTTAAATCCATGGGAACCTTCTCAGAGATGCTTCTGGGTTTGGAATCCCTTCTTCCCCGATGTGTGGTGGTGGTGATGGGCTGGGGGGAGGGGACGGGTCACGTCTGTTTTTGTAAGAATTTCCCAGGAAAAGATTCTGAGTTTTTAGAGGTCAATGGGAGATAAGGTTTTAGAGGTCAATGGGAGATAAGAAGACAGTTTCCTAGGCCTGAGCAGGTGTCTAAAGGGACATCTCCCCTTCACTTTCACTGTTTCTCGGGAAGGTGCGGAGGCGTGTTTGCTTCTGCCTACCCCCAGGCTCTGCTAGCAGGTTTCAATCTTTGTGACCCAAACCAATGGCCACCTCTTTCCTCCAGAAATTATAAATACTCCAAAGGAAACTACGCGTGGTGTTTAAATTGTCTGTTAAAATGTGGTTTTGGCCACTAAAAATGTAGAACACCATTCACGATCACCTTAAATCTTACCTCCGGGCCACAGGACATAATAAAATTCCAACAGACTGTGTTTCTGTAGCTCCCACCCTCTCTCAGCCAAACAGACGACCAGGGGGAAATGAAAGAATCACAGGGAACCCGGCACCGTGTTGGTCTGGCTCCTGGCTTTCCACTGGGCTGTCCCAGACTACACACAGCTTAATCCCAGTTCCGAGTTCTCAAGCAGGAAACAGACAACCTACCATCTTCTAGAACTAGGGCATCTGACAGGGAACTGTCTTCACTGGCAATATTTCCATCTGAGAAGACAAAAAGCAAAAGTCTATGAGGTGAGCACATCCCTTAGACAAAGCCCTATCTGTGAAAAGAGTGGGTTTCCCGCCATCCCATACCCTCCTCTCTCAGAAAAAATAACCATGAGACACAATCAAAATGCTGTTGGGCATTTCTTTTGACAGTCCTGTGGTGGGTCATGACTCACCCCCCATCCCTGACACTGCAATGTGCCCGGTCTTTGTTTCATTGGCGACAGCAACGCTCAGCAGTTTCATATCCAATATAAAGGCCACATGGCCTGGCCGAGCCACGTCATCGTCCCAGCCCATCTCAGGGCGTGTTCTGACTCAACCCGAGGAGGTGAACTGCCGTTTGTTCTACACGAGCGGAACTAGGGCGAGGAGCTTGGCTTGGCTCCTGTGGCAGTAAATGGCTTCTCAAAAAACTTCTTGAATCGTCAGCAGAGAAAACAAGCTTCTAAATAAATACAGCTTCTCTCTCCAAAGCCTATTCTCATAGACACTATGCAATTAACCATGAGAACACACCCAGATGGAGACACAAAGGGAATCCTCCCCCTGTAACAGCTGGGGAAACTGAGGGACGTCTAGGGAGGCGTGGTTTGTCTGAGGCTGCGCTGCTCTCCTGGCTAAGTCAGCAAAAGGTGCCGGGTCTTTAGATTCCAAGCTTAATGTTTTCTCTCTTCAAATAACAAACCAGGCTAAGGCGAGGAAGAACATGAATCACTCCTCCAATTGAAGTGGGCGCGTCGTGTGATGAAATGTTATTTCAAGGAGGCAGCAAAATGGGGAAGGTACATCCTTGAGCGGTTAAAAACGAACGGCTGCGGGCATAGATGGGACCAAGCTGGTCAGATAGTGATTTACAAACAGACTCTGCCGGCCATCCTCATCAAATGGCCGGCAAACCACGCTCTTTTGTGGTCGACCAGCAGGACCTCCGTCCCTCCGGTGCCCTTCCCAGGCTCTGTCAGCCTTGCTGACGTTTCCACAGGGCTGGGACCACCCCCCCCCCAAGTCCCTTCAAGGGGGCAGAAGGAGGTCCCAAGAGGCATTAGACAGAGGAGGGCTGGCTGAATGCAGCTCTGTTAGGGAAAGTGACAAAGTCTTGGCCAGTGACAAAGGGGCGAGGTGGGGAAGAATAGTTATTCCAAATTACCTAGAGCAGAAGGATTTTTTTTTATGATCCCTCTCACTTTTAACTAGGAATTCGCCTTATTCATATCGCTTGATGAACTGTGAACAATTAGGAGACACGACCTTGACTAGCATCTTGGAGTCACCAGTAAATCATCCCTCCCCCAGGATGCCCATTTTTAGGTTGCAGCAAAATATATCAATATATGTAACGGTGGTAAAATACACATAATGTACAATTGACCATTTTAGCCATTTTTACTGTACAGTTTGGTGGCATTAAGTACATTCACATCATTGTGCAGCCGTCACCTCCATCCACCTCCAGAACTTCTGTCATCTTCCCAAACTGAAACTCCGTCCCCATGAAGCAGTAACTCCCTGTTCCCCTCTCCCAGCACCCCCTGGTAACCTCTCTTCTACTTTCTGTCTTCCTGGAGCAAAAATATTTTAAATGTGTATAAACTATGAAAGAAGACTTGATATATATTTTAAAGAATTTGGTAAACAATAAGCTGTATTCAGGGAACTATATTAAATTATCCTGTAATAACCTATAAGCTTATAACCTATAAGCACCTGAAAAAGAATACATGTATCTATTCTCTTGGGAATCACTTTGCTGTACACCTGAAACTAACACAGCGTGATACAACACAACTATACTTCTATTAAAAGAAGAAGAATTTGCTGACTTAAAAAAAAAAAAAGGATCATAATAGTTGGAGAGACTTGACGGTTGGTGGTGATTTCTGGGGTATTTCCTACTCGTGTTCACTGAATATAATCCCCACCCACCCCTAAACCCTTCTGATCAGAGTTTGGGGCTCTAGACCACCAGAGGGGGGCAGTCCAGTCCTCCCTAGCTTAAGCATTGGGACAGGAGCCCCTGGAGACAGAGGAGGGCTGCGGGGATGCTGGCCTCAGGGTACCTGAGCCACCCACCTTTCCTTCCAGACCTGGGTAGGGTGACCAGGTCTCCGAGGACCTGGGAGCCTGGGCTGGCCCCGGACTCAGCTCCCGGTGAGGGTTGAGAGGAGCGTTCTCCCAAGAGGCCATCAAGAGGAACAATGATCATTTGATTTGTGTCATCCCTTCTTTCTAGTTTCATTTTATGGATGGAAAAATTAAGGCACAGGGTAGTTAAGCAGCTTGCAAGGTCGCTCAGGGGGCTGGGCTTTCGGTTCATGCCTTGGCCGAAGACCCAGTCCTCTGAGGGTCGGTGGAGGGAGGGCGGCACCCACAGTGGGGAGTGGGCTTGGCACTGACCTTCGATGATCAGCGAGGCCCGCTGGGTGGGTTTCTTCCCAGACTTGACGCGGTTCTCGTTGATTGCGCTTTCAATCTCCTGCAGCTTCTTCAGTGCATTCAGGTAAGAGGTCTTCCTCTGCTTCTTCAGTTTTTTGCTGACGTTAGGGTCACTGGCCAGGCGGCGGGCAGCCTCCGTAATCTGGGACTGAATGGCAAACTCCCGCTCCAAGCGTTCCAGCTCGGCCTCCTGTGAGAAGCAGACCACACGTAGGGGTATGCCGAGCGGGGTGACACCCGTCTTCCTGCCCCGCGCTAGGCCAGCAGCCTCCGTCCCTGGAGGCCAATCCGGCCCCGCCCCGTGGCGGCCCGCCCCTCCGGTCCGCGGCAGCCTGGACCCTGGACACGCCCACTTTTGAGACCCTCGGCCCCTGTTCCATCCTGGAGACACGCACCGTCCCTGAGAAGCGGGGAGCTTCCTTGTTGCAGGCCTGGGGGTCACTAGGGTTCATTTCCAAGGTCTCCAGCAAGGCTCTCAAAGACTCAGCCTTCCTGGAGATCCAGAGCCCACTGGGTTGGTGTTTCCTTCCCATTTGGGGCAGAGGGGGCAGCGCTATTTTCAGAGTGGCCTCTGTCGCGCTTTGCTGTGGGTTTGCTAACAGGGGGCTCCCATGGGTGCCCCCCTGCACACAGGCCCTCTGCCTCTCGCATTTTTTTTTTTTTTTTGCGGTACGCGGGCCTCTTACTGTTGTGGCCTCTCCCGTTGCGGAGCACAGGCTCCGGACGCGCAGGCTCAGCGGCCATGGCTCACGGGCCCAGCCGCTCCGCGGCACGTGGGAACCCCCGGACCAGGGCACGAACCCGTGTCCCCTGCATCGGCAGGCGGACTCTCAACCACTGAGCCACCAGGGAAGCCCTGCCTCTCGCATTTTCAGCCCTTCATGCTGGGCCTTGCCCGCACTCACTCACGCGGCCTCTGGAAGCTCTTTTCGCAAGCTCCGGCTGTCTGCTCACGCCTGCCTCTACGTAAAACTTCCACTGGTGACCAGCGGCCGCGCCCCAAGTATGGACGGCCGGTGGTGGAGCTGGGTCCCCTGCTCCTTGGACCACTCTTAGGCACTCCCTCCTCTCCTGTGTGCCTCCCTCCCTCCTCTACCCCTCACTTTGGCAGAAAGGAGCCCATGGATGAACGTTCCCTCAAAGGGAGTTTTGGACCCGGCAGAAATGCAGCTGCGGCTGCCAGAAGATGCCTGGTGGACCCAAAGGATGAAAGCAGGGCCAGCGTGTGGCTGTGGCTTCTCTGCGGCTCAGCTGGTGCCTTTTTCAAACGCCGACCAGCGAGGCCAGCGGAGCCCAACCACGCATCTTGCTCTGGGGGGATCCACGGTCTGGCTAAAGCCCGAAAGGAGCGGATTTAACCGCGGAGGAACAGATCACCAAGTTCGCTGGGGCCAAGAGACCTTCCGAATTACAGGCCGATACAACAGCCTCGCCTCTCAGCCCCACGTGCCAGGCTGGGTGCCTCCGTCCGGTACAAAACTCTGAGGTGGACTTCACCTCCTCTTGAGCACTGAAGGGAGGGGGCCTAGGGGTGAGAGGGGAGCATTAAAGGAACCATTATTAACATTAAGGGTCTAATAAACTCCCCAGTGCCCGCAAATGCCCGCTGCGTTTCTTCCCTGGAGAAGAGTGGCGAGGTGGACTCCTGCCCGGGGCCTTGAGACACACAAGTCACCAAGGACAAAGCCTCGCAGCTGCTCGCGGGCTGTCAGGGCAGCCCTGGCCCAAGACGCCGACCCGGGGTTCTGTGGGAGCCCAGGACACACGATTGCTACTTAAACCGAGCCAAGGACGAGGCTGGCAGCCCAGCTGCGCAGATGGCTGCCTGCCGTGTGAACAAGGACGTCAAGGGCATCCCGAGGAGAAAGGCATTTCCCAGCGGTGTCTGAGAGACAGGTGAGGAGACAGGGATGCAGTGGGATTCTCAGGGAGCGTAGGTCATCTTTTACTATAAAGTGTGAAGGAGGCGGAGGCACCACGAGTAGGTGTGATGGGACCTTGGGAAGAACACGGGGTGCAGGCGGGTGGCGCTCATACATGGGGGTTCTCCCCCGGATCCTTTAGTGCAGGTGTCTGCCCAGCACAAGAGGACTGGAAGCTTCCAGGCAATTTGGATGACAGCTGGGTTTGAAAAACACTCCACCAGATGGTTTCCTAAGTCCCACCAGCCTGCACCCCAGTTCTGACCCCGGTAAAGTCCCAGGCCCAGCCCCAGCCCAGCACGCCTTCTCCAACACCTCCTCATGTTTACTGAGCGTCCAGCAGGTGTCAGCGCCGAGTTGAATATTTTCCGACCACTGGCTCGCTTAATCCCAGCAACAGCCAAAGAAATGAGGGTTCCGAACTTCATTTTACAGAAGAGGAGAAAAGCGCCTCCAGAGCTGGGTGAAGCATTCTGGCGCGTCCAACAGAGCTCCCAGCACCCGGAGATGGGGACCTGCTATCACAGATCTCAGGAGACCGAGCCACCCCTTCCGCTGTCTCCAGGGCACATGTGTTCCCCTCTCAACGCAGCCGCATGCTCACCACCCACTGCACGTGTCATGTGAGAACATCGGTTCCTCTCACTTTATAAAAAGACTAAGTACGCACAGAATTCCTGTCTCCACTGGCTTCGATTCCTGCCCTTTTAAGCCCTCTGTTCGATGGCATTGTAATGAGTAACTGTATTCAGAATAAATTTGGAAAGACATTTCCTGGACGTGCCCCCAGGGCCTGAGGTGTGCCTGGCCTTGAATTTCTCTTGGTTTGAGACTGGATCACTTATTAACCAGCTGGAGACCCAAGGCTCCCCTGCCCCTAGATCTGAACTCTCCAGTCCCAGCCCCCACCGAGGTTTAGTCCAAAGAGGGTAAAGTGAGGGGTGCTTTGGGAAGGCGCAGCATCTTGCTCAGGCTTGGGCAGTGATTTTAGCAGCCCGGTGGGGTTAGGACCACCGAGGCCAGGCCCGACTGTCTTTCCCCAGCCAGCGGCATCTCTGCACCTGCTGGCGTGCCCTCAGTGTTCTTTCTTCTTTGGTCGTTTTCTGTCATAGATCAGACAGTACGCTTGGCTCTCAGTGACAAAGAGCTGGGAGAAGGACACGTGAGTGTTATGGACTCTTCTTCCATTAACTTTGCTGCTTGCGACAGGCCTGTCGACGTAGACACACAGCCGCCACAGAAATCAAAATGCTCACACATTAACGCAAGGTGGCCAATCCAACCAATGGGAGCCGCATACTGACCAAGCAGCGAACTTAAGGTAAACGGAGAGCAGCTCAGGAGGAGAGAGGAAATGGCATCCGGTAGAATGGAAACATCCTCATAGAACCCTGAAACATCCTCATAGAATCCCGAAACATCCTCATAGAATCCCGAAACATCCTCGTAGAACCCCGAAACATCCTCGCAGAACCCCGAAACATCCTCACAGAATCCCGAAACATCCTCACAGAACCCCGAAACATCCTCGTAGAACCCCGAAACATCCTCGTAGAACCCCGAAACATCCTCGCAGAACCCCGAAACATCCTCACAGAATCCCGAAACATCCTCACAGAACCCCGAAACATCCTCGTAGAACCCCGAAACATCCTCGTAGAACCCGAAAACATCCTCACAGAATCCCGAAACATCCTCACAGAATCCCGAAACATCCTCACAGAATCCCGAAACATCCTCGTAGAATCCCGAAACATCCTCGTAGAACCCCGAAACATCCTCGTAGGATCCCGAAACATCCTCACAGATTCCCGAAACATCCTCACAGAATCCCGAAACATCCTCGTAGAATCCCGAAACATCCTCACAGAATCCCGAAACATCCTCACAGAACCCCGAAACATCCTTGTAGAACCCCGAAACATCCTCGTAGAATCCCGAAACATCCTCGTAGAACCCCGAAACATCCTCGTAGGATGCCGAAACATCCTCATAGGATCCCGAAACATCCTCACAGAACCCCGAAACATCGTTATAGAATCCCGAGGCGCCCTCACAAACGGGAAAGTGAGGCGGGTGTTAGAGAAGCCAGCCACAGAGAGAAGCACGTACCTCTCCTTTGGGCAGGATTTTCTGCTCGTCCAGTTTGAAGGCTGTCCCGATTCTTCTTCGAACAATGGGTGGTTCCTCTCCTGGATCCAGGGGATACTCCACGGGCAGTTTTCCCGTCAGCTCCTGCGGAAGTGTGACAGCACGAGGGGACAAGGAGTCAGAGTGGGGTACACGACTGGCTTCTAGGACATACACACACACTGCAAAGCACAGATTCAATGCACAGATTCGAAACCATAATCTTACGCAATACAATTTCATTTCTCCAAAAACGTAGGAGAATATAGTCCTTCCTTTCCAGAACAGAGGCACTTGGAAAAGATTTTCCCCAAAGTAAATTCCTGTCGGGTAAATAAAATCGCTACTGATTTTCATCATAAAAACCCAAATTTCATTCACTTGTTAATTTCACACGTGTCTGGCATGTCTACCACGAACCTGTTGAGGCCACACAGCCAGTAAGAGCAGAGGCAACACGAGATCTCTGGTCTTTCCGGCTCCAAACTGTGCTTATTTCACTGCACCAAATATCTGAGTTTAAAATGGGTCTTTCAAATGAGTTTTCTTAGGAAGTGTGGTATCTATATGGCAAATTCCAGAAAAGGGCATTATAATATAATCTAGAAACTGAGAATGAGTAATAATTATTCTACTCTGGCCAGATGCTCAGGGAACAGGCTGAGTTGAAAAGACATTAAATGTGTACAAATACGAGTTTCAGTCGAAACAAAATATAATCCATATTACTGACAAGGCCACTTAAAAAAAATCTGCTGTATGTGCATTTGGGGCTCTGGAAATCTAACTGTTTTGAGTATAACGGCAGTGAATTTAGTTGACAGACCACCGTGGTGACGATGGTCCCGGGCAGTTGCTGAAAGGTCTGTGGGATGATTCAGCGTTAGAATTAGGCTTTATATGAGCAGCTTATGTCTGGGCTCAATAGAGATAAAATCTGAGTCAGCAGCTAATCCACGTGGTAGAGCCCAGGCGTCCAATGCAAGGAGTCACTTCCAGGGACCAGAAAACCCTGGGAGACCCACTGCCTGCCTCCAAGGGACCAGTGGCCCTTCCAGGCAGAGCTCAGCCCTGGTCTCTAGTCCCAAATCAACACAGATGTTGCACAAAGACCCAAGGCAGGCTCTTCTTGGGAACATCCATCGCCCATGCAGAAAGCAGCTTCTGTGCCGGGCAGCCTCGTAAGGGCAGGAAAGCCCTGATCATCGGATTCCACGGGCAGTCCGACCTTCTAACAGGAGGAGTGACATGGCTTCCCTGTGCCACTGCTGTGTGTACACATTGGCGTGTGTGTCTGTACACACTGGGGCATGTGTGTGTCGGGGGGGTACACCCGGCACGTACCAGCACACCCACTCGCTGCGATCCTGGGCCTCTTTCCTCCTGGGTTCAGGCCACTGGAAAAAGACCTCTTGGACTTTTTATTCCTCATTGTAAGCATTTCAGAGCATAGTGGCCAACTCTTTGAGTATGAAGTGCTCTGCAGTTTTCTTCCCTGTTTTTTTTCTTCTTTTTCTAAACGCGGTTCGAATGTCTCCCAAGTAGTTGTGTGTTTATTCTGCAACATTTTATTTGCTTCCCTAAAAGTCTGCCTATAAATAACATATTGAGGATTTTATACTACTAGGACTTTCTTTTTTACTTTGAAACTTATAAAAAGCAGGGGAAAGTTGTTAAAATGGCCATTGATTTATAACTCCAAAGAGCCTGTGGTTTTCTAACACAACATTGCAAATCAACTATAGTCTAATATAAAATAAAAATTTTTTTAAATCTATGAAAAATTTAAATGCTGTCTCTAAGTTTGTGAATTGAAGCTACTACAACGTAAAAGAAATCCTGAACAGCTGCATTAGTAATTACTGCAAATTGAGAATCTGTATTGTCCCAGCAAGAGTACCAGACCTCCCTAGAATAATGAAATAAAACTTTAAAGAAGAAGAAGAAGAAAAAAAAGTCTGTGGTTTTAAAACAAAATATCTTTTTCAAAAATGAAGCTACTGATTTTCCACCATCTGCTTGGAGGTATTTGAGTCCAGGCCTTGATTCTCCATATTTAATCTGACATCATGTGTAACGAGAGCCGCCTGGGGAAGGAGGAATTTAACACACTCTTGGGGAGGGCTCGGCCTGGTTCCCTTTCTCTTCTTATGTTGGTTATATTTTGCCAGACGCTCCCACAGCACCTCCTTCTGGCTGCCCCACACCCCAGGGGACAAAAAGTACTGCTGGATACCCTTAGCTGAGGGCGGGGTGTGTGACACAGAAAGAGCAGGACAGAGTCAGGACAGAAGTTCTCCTGTCCCCTAACCTCAGAGGAGTCAGGAGAATGTGGCCGGCTTCTCGTGAAGTTTCTTCTGCTGCTCAAGTTCTGTTTTCTGTGTCCAGGAGCTTTGTTTTCGTTATTTTGCTTTTATTTTTACGAGAGGCACAGAGACCTTCACTAGACGTGTTAACCTTGCCCGGACATGTTTCGCCAGTTTTCTGATGCTGAATCCCTGCTGTGTTTAGGGATGCTGCCTTTATTAAAAACACAACAAGGCTTGACAAATTATTAAATGCAGGCACCCACACCCATGTTTTCTCAATCCTTCCAGCGTATTCTTTACAAAAAGACTGCTGATATTAACAGTATCTCAGAGCACATCCCCCAGCCGGGACAACTGCTTCCCCAAGATTTGCAAAGGATTTGCGCTAATGTGGGTCTGCTTTGAGCGGCTCCGGTTTGAATCAATCCAGAGCATAATTAAGCCAAACCGAACTGTAATATGGTCTCATTCTGTGGCCCCTTGTTTCATCCTTCCTGGGGCAAGGCATTAGGACTGGGGGGAGGGGAGCAGGGCTCTTCAACTTAGTCTGGGAACCTCTTTCCGCTTCCCTTTCTGAACTGTTGACCAACGGAGCTCCTTGTAATGTTATATACAGAACACTCTCTCTCCTGAGGGCTCCCACCCCATGGTGTGTGTGTGCAAGCACATGCACACGTGTGTGCATACACACATACGCACAATAACGCGAGATGCATTACAAAATCAAGTCTTCAAACATGATAACAAGGAGTTGTGGAATAAGCAGAAGGTGGTGGAAACAGATGCTCAAATAAATAGAGACAGTGACCTGCCACAGTCTCTAAATCCCAATGAGACATGAGCCTTGTGTATATATACACTTGAGGAAGCATTGCTTTGCCTAAAATTAAAGGATTTTTTTAGATGACTAGGCTAGGATTTCATTTACAAATAGCTCATGTGGCCCAATATCCAAAAAACAAACGATCCAGTCAAAAAATGGGCAGAACACCTAAACAGACATTTCTCCAAAGAAGACATACAGATGGCCAAAAAGCACATGAAAAGACACTCAACATCGCAGAGAGAAATGCAAATCAGAACTACGAGAGGGACTTCCCTGGTGGTGCAGTGGTTAAGAATCTGCCTGCCAATACAGGGGACACGGGTTCGATCCCCGGTCTGGGACAATCCCACGTGCCGCGGAGCAACTAAGCCCGTGCACCACAGCTACTGAAGCCTGTGAGCTCTAGGGCCCGTGAGCCACAACTACTGAAGCCTGTGAGCCACAACTACTGAAGCCTGTGAGCTCTAGGGCCCATGAGCCACAACTACTGGGCCCACACGCCACAACTACTGAAGCCCACGCGCCTAGAGCCTGTGCTCCGCAACAAAAGAAACCACCGCAATGAGAAGCACGAGCACCGCAACGAAGAGTAGCCCCCGCTCGCTGCAACTAGAGAAAGCCCTCAAGCAGCAATGAAGACCCAAGACAGCCAAAAATAAATAAATAAATAAATAAATTTATATTAAAAAAAAAACTACAATGAGATATCGCCTCACACCAGTCAGGATGGCCATCATCAAAAAATCTACAAACAATAAATGCTGGAGAGGGTGTGAAGCATGTAATTCCTACTGTTGGTGGGAATGTAAATTGGTACAGCTGCTATGGAGAACAGTACTAAGGTTCCTTAAAAAAACAAAAATAGAATTACCATACAATCTAGCAATCCCACTCCTGGGCATATATCTGGAGAAAAACTTGGTTCAAAAGTATACATGCACCCCAATGTTCACTGCAGCATTATCTACAATAGCCAGGACACGGAAGCAACCTAAATGCCCACCAACAGATGAACGGATAAAGAAGATGTGGTACATATATACAATGGACTATTACTCAGCCATTAAAAAGCATGAAATAATGCCATTTGCAGCAACATGGATGGACCTGAAGATTATCGTACTAAGTGAAGTAAGTCAGGCAGAGAAAGACAAATACCATATATTGCTTATATGAGGACTCTAAAAAATATAATACAAATGAACTTATTTACAAAACAGAAACAGACTCACAGACTTAGAGAATGGACTTATGGTTACCGGGGGGAAAGGTTGGGGGGACGGATTGGAAGTTTGGATTGAAATATACACACTGCTATATTTAAACAGAAAAGCAAGAAGGACCTACTGTAAGAACAAAACAAACAAACAAACAACAGCTAAAGGAAAAAATGCATCAGCTACCAAAAAAAAAAAAAGTGAAACATTCACCAGATCATGAGTTTTGAAGGGGATTTTATATCAAGTGAAATCCTGACTTCCTTGTTGATCCCCAAAGGTACTCCTCACTATGATTTCCAGAGATAAATCTGAAATACACTCAAGAGAAACAAAAGCCACCACAAGGATAAACTCGGGCACAAGATCTTAGGAAGCTGGCAAAGCATTCCATCCAGCGTGGGAACTATCATATGAGGAAATGCTTTATAAACTACGGGGCACCATGCAAATGTTGCTGTTTACAATTGTTATTATGACGGTTATTACTACTTGTCATTTGGCCCCTAGGGGGGTCCCTTTTGGGATTCTGCCAGGACCCACTTTCACTGCCGTCAGAGTGTTTTCATTATGGTCCAAGACTCCCGTTTCTGACGGGGCTTATCCCGGGGGCTGGGGGTCGTCAACAGAAGAGGGCTGACTCCCCTCTTATGCCCTTTATGACGCCTACCCTTGCCTTTTATAAATACGTGAGGACAGACGAGGGCGCAGACAACACAGAGTCCCACAGGACGAACCAGTGATGCTTACGGCTTCTCGGAGGCAGAGTCTCTTCAGCTCTTCCAGCCGCTGGCGAAGCGTCTCCTCCAGAGCTTCCTGCCTGGATTTCAAGGCTGCCAGCATGTCTTTCTTGGCCGACTGCGAGCTATCTGATTCCTGAGAACCTGTCAATTAACAGTGGGGTTACTAGGCCAGCTGACGAGGGGACGCACATCTGGACCACAAAGGAACTGAACCGGAGCCCACGCTGTGACTGTGGGATTTACCCCAGGAATCAAGAGAGTGTGAAATAAAACAGGTGCTCCGAGCTCCGAGCGTGAGGAGCGGATTCTCAGCACTTGGGTAATTTACAGCTGGTCAGAAGGACAGGCGGGGAAATTTACACGCCTCTTCTTTGATTAGCTTAAGATATGTCACACACCCATTTTAATTTCACTAGCAAATTTTAATAGACTTTTTATACCATGAAGGGGAAAGTCAAGTTTAAGCCAGCCATTTTAATACAAAGTTTTAATCTTTTCTCTTTAAAAACGCTTATTTTTGCTTAGTACAAAGATAACGCATGTTTGTCATAAAAATTTTGAAAACGTAGACACGTATGAAAAGAACCCATAAGCTAGTCACCCAGAGATAACCACTGTCTTGCATTTTCTTTTAGCCCTTTTACCTAAGCACATATATTTTAAAAATAACATTACATTTGTATTGTAGTTTTTGAACTCGAGACTGTGTCATGAGCACATTCCCTCCTAATAAAAGTTATACATATTTTTATATGCAGCACAGAACTATCTGCTTGATGATTCAAATAGCAGACTGCTAGATAGGAAACCTTTGTGGAAGGCAAACTGTAAACCAAACAAAAGGAAAATACGCTGAAATGCCAACTGGAGAGATTTAGGGTAGACCAGAGAATCATTTCTGAGCTGCAATGTTTACATTCTGAAATAGGTTTCCTGCGGTGAAGCTATGATGCCTTTTCTACCTGGATGGCTAGACAAGGCGCCTTGGCTCCCTGAGAAAGGAAAAGCCGACTAGTGCTTGCTTGTCGTGTCCATGGAGAGCGGGAGTCTTAGAAATGGATGGGCGTTATTGGGTGTGCCTTCAAGGGCTCACATCACGCCATCTGCAACAGCATCAAACGACAGCGAATACTTAGGTATTCATCTAATGGAAGATGGACAAGATCTCTACAATGGAAAGTATAATGCTCGGCTGAGAAAAACGAAAGACCTCAAGCAAGACAGAGAGGTAGTCTGGTCATGGATTGGAAGCCAGACGTTGTCATGATGTCAATTCTTCAGGAACTAAATCAGAGAATCATTGCAATACCAGTAAAAATTCTAGCGGGATTTGTTGGAGGGAGGGGTAGGAACGGTATTTCCTTAGGAGACATTTCGGCACAATTCAGGGAATGAATGACAGATTTGACAATGATCCAGTCAGAATTCCCAGAGTCGACTGTTCTGTTTCTTCCAGTGGTTAAAGAAGGCATCTCAGAATCACAAGACTAGAAAGGACTTCTATGCTTTGGTATCAAAAACTCTGTGATGGGGACTTCCCTGGTGCTCCAGTGGTTAAGACTCCACCTTCCCAACGTAGGGGGCCGGGGTTCGATCCCTGGTCAGGGAACTAGATCCCGCATGCCACAACTAAAGAGCCCGCGTGCTGCAACAAAGATCCCCCAGGTGGCAACAGAGTTCCCGCATGCCACAACTAAGACCTGGTGCAGTCAAATAGATAATATAAAAAAAATACAACAAATCATCCCCATCAATATAAGATTTGACTCTTATTTAGGCTCTGAGCAGGAATCCCCATATTCCCTCAATTACCAGGCACCTAAGTTCTTATAACCCTAATCTTCAAGAATTCTCAGTGTTTACGTACAATACATTTTGACTCGTTCTAGCTTGAAATAGAGGATCTCCATCACTGTGGGAATGTACCATCTTTATGCCTCCACAGTAGCTAATAAATATTAGCTTGAATAAACGAATAAATGTTGTCAATCGTATGGGTGGATGCTATAATTAAGTTGTATCTCATCTCCGTAAAGAAATCTAGTACCTGTAGGTTGTTTCTTTATAGAGTCGACCTTCCAAACTTTTAATCATTTTTGTAGCGCTTTTCTGGGTTTCGTCCTGCTTCAATCATGTGTTTCCAAATTCAACAGCAAACTCAAACGAGAGCTTGACCCTCACGAAGCCTCCATTACCTCATGGTTCTCATACTAAATCCACATGGTGTCATACTCACGTGACACGTGGTTGGACATTATTGCAGGCTCCCCTTTTTGAAATGCTTCAGGTTATCTACCCCCATGTCAATTACCCTGAGCTTATTAGTCCTGAACTATCTCCAGTCCACATTCATCTAAGGTAACACAGCTAAATCATTCTGAATCTTAATCTTGTTCCCTGAGTCACAGTCACAGGTGAAGACGCAGGAAAATTTAACGAGCTACGCTCTATTATTCCATCATCTAAAGGATTAATAAGAAGGTAAAATAATACTGGAAGGAAGTCAGACTTTAGATTTGAAAAACAGACCTGGGGAAACTTGGGTCCAAGAAGATGAAAGGATTTCTAGCACCAATGAAAAATTCATTGTTTTCCTTCTCACCCCTGCCTAACCTCTCAACAGGAGATGGTGATTTATGAAGTCAAATCGAAGAATGAACTCTATTCAAGAATGGCAAAAATCACAACATTAAATTCTGGGTGGTAAAGCCCAGAATTTTTGGATGATCTGATCTCTAGTTATGGATTAGTTAAGCTTTGGTCTTGAGCTCATTAGCACTCCCTAAATTATGATTACTTATAATAATTAGCCTAAATACCAAACCCATATATAAGACAGAATGACGGCTCAAGAGGCCTTCTCCGTATCTGGCACCACTAATGCTGGCTGGCTCTGCTTCACACCTTTATTCCTTTGCGGTACGCGGGCCTCTCACTGTTGTGGCCTCTCCCGTTGCGGAGCACAGGCTCCGGACGCGCAGGCTCAGCGGCCATGGCTCACGGGCCCAGCTGCTCCGCGGCATGTGCTGTAAAGACTAATAGATCACGCACATTCGGCATTTAGCTCGTGCCTGGGACAGGTAAACCCTCCGTATCTAGGGTAGACTTAACTGGAGTGAGTGCGCACACCCACACGGGGACATACCGGCTAGAATTAGAAAGAGAGAAATGACTGAAATGACTTCCGCGCCATTACTCAAGGGGCCATTTGCCAAAGAAGAGAAGCTCTGTGCAACGCAGCTACCACTCGGGCTCCAAAGCTCATCTTTAGAAGGAGCGACAGAGGTCTAGGCACTGTTTTCAAATTTCGTTTCTTGAGCTCCTGAGTTTGCATTTATGCCTTTGGTGCGCCTGTGGATGAGGCTGGGACGGAGTCGAGGGGTTCGGCAGGTTCTGGGCCCCCCACTCCACCCTCAAGCTAGGGCAGCTCTGCCGTGGGGTTCTGGTCACAATGCATTTGAAAAAGAGGTTCCCGGTGCCTCTGTTTCTGTAAAGGAAATGCACCGTCTGGGCAAGCGTGCCGAGTTCTTAGAGCTGCTCTCTCTTGGAGCTTGTCGGATCTGAAGCCGTCGGGGTGTTACCTGCAACCAGGCCAACGTGGCAACCCTGGGGGGCGGCAGCTGAGTGCCCAGGGACAAGATGACATCACCAACAGCACAAAGCACTGACGGAAATGCAAGAGCATCAGAAGGAGGAGCCCCAGGTGCTCCGAGATGCTGATGTTCTCACCCTCTAGACGTCCCCTGAATGGCACGCGTGACATCTAAAAGGAAGGCCAGCCAGAGAGGCAGAGAGTCACTCTTCATCCTCTCAAGTGACAGAACAGAATGAATCCAGGGAGAAACGCCGTCAGAAGAGCCTCAGGGGCGCAGGGCAACGAGAGTCTTGCAAACTAAAGGTTTGTGAGCACATCTAAAATGATTCTAGACACAGAAATAATTTCCAGTCAGCACCTACACTTGATGAATGGTATAGAAGCTCTCAGTTACGATGATTTGTCCATTTCCGGTTACGTGAACACACACGTGCCTTTTCACAGGCAACCCCACTCCAAGGTTATACGTTTAGCCCCTTAGAAATTTACAAGATGGAAATCCACTATCTTTTAGAGGAGCAGTGAAGGATAAAAGACACCTGGATTTCCAACACGTCAGCTGTTAATTGGTGTCAGATCTCGGGTTGTTAACCTCTCAGAGCCACGATGTCCCCAACTAGAAAATGACCAATTAACTAACCCCCAAGATTCCTCCAAACTCGAAGAATCTAGTACTGAAATAAACAGCTTACTGAGGCTTACCCTCTCACCTCTAGCAGTCATCTTTGCAATTTTTACAAAAGGACCCTTACATACGCACCATCTTTCTCCTCTTTTCTTTCCCATCTCCGCCTCCAGAACAGATAAGCATCCCTCCAACTCTGGTCCTTCTCCCAGCTATGGCTATAGTTTGCTTCAAATCAAAAGGAAATGTCTAATTATCGACCGGCACCTAAAGGACTGACCTCTGCATCTTATCAACAGGCCAAAGCAAATTATCTGTAAACCTGAATACTAAGTAAGAGTTTAATCTGAGCTTTGTTCGGGATTAATGAAGTATGAAGAAGACGGATGGATGCTCTCTACCGGAGCCAGAAGAGTGAGATTTCAAAACGTAGAGAGTGACAGAGCAGTAGCCAAGCGCTAGTCAGAAAGGACTGTCCAAGCATAATCAACTGGTACACGAACCCAAGGAAAAACAGGAGTGATCTGAATGCTTCTGAAAGATCTAAGTAGCGAGTAAATACTTTGTTGTTGGTGGTGGTCAAACTTTCAAGTAGCACCAAGTTTGTAGGAAAGAGTGATGTGAATACACCTCGGGAAATGTCAACTGGTCTGGCAGCTTCCGGAGACAGAAGTCTACCATCTAGTAGTTTAGAGCTAACAAGTCAGGGCTTGTGTCCAGCTCTGTGCCATACTAGCTGTGAGGACTCGGCAATGTCACGTGACCGCTCTAAATCTTTTACCTCCCTTCTCATATGGGAATGAAAACAGGACTTCTGGGTTTCCCTGGTGGTTCAGTGGTTAAGAATCCACCTGCCAATGCAGGGGACACGGGTTCGAGCCCTGGTCCGGGAAGATCCCACATGCTGCGGAGCAACTAAGCCCGTGAGCCACAACTACTGAGCCCACGGGCTGCAACTACCGAAGCTCGCGCACCTAGAGCCCGTGCTCCGCAACAAAAGAAGCCACCGCAATGAGAAGCCCGCGCACCGCAACGAAGAGTAGCCCCCACTCGCCGCAACTAGAGAAAGCCCACGCGCAGCAACGAAGACCCAACGCAGCCAAAAATAAACAAATAAATAAACAAATTTAAAAAGCAGGACTTCTTCAAAAGTTGGGAGAATCAAATGAAATTGATTTGCACTAGCTTGCAAGATGCTTAGAACAGCACGTAATAGGCACTACATGAGTATTTGTGGTTATTCGTATTCAGGAGTGTCCCCTGGCCTTTGTTAGGAGCCGGCACCCCAATTCTGGGGAGCCTCATGATGTAAAAGAGGAAGAACAGTGAACAGGCAAGAGGCTGGAAGGCTGGGGGAAGGTGCACATGCAGGGAACTCGGGAGAAGAAGGGAAGGGAGGGGATTTTTACAGAGCTCCCGATAGGAGCTTCCCACACGTTCTACTTCATTTCATCCTCACGGAAACATTATCCCCATTTTCATAGAAGAGGTCATTGGGATGCTAGGAGGCACAACTGGGATTCCAACTTGGCGCTTTGGTCTGCTGCATCCCTAGAATGGAAGCACCATGAGGGCAGGAACTGGGTCTGGCTGTAATCAACACGGTTCGTGTGCCAGCCTACCTGCCTCTCCAGCCTAGACCCTTTCTGCGGGACCGCGCGGAGGAACACGTAGGCAGAAAGGAGGGGCCCACAGGTCCTTCAAATGCGCCAAGGAAGCCACAGAAGTCTCTGAAGCACCTTCTGTGTGCAAGGTGGGGCGGGGGAGACAGGGAACTGGACGTGGGTCCAGCCCTCAGAGAGCCTCGCGTCCGGCCGTGAAAAGCTGTCCAGTGGGAGGAAGGAGGACGTGAGCCGCACACTTGACGGGCAGAGGCGGCAGCTGCCGCATCCCAGGCCAATGAGGCAATGAACCTGCGGGGCTGATGAGATCTGAGGCTTAGTCGCCCTGTGGTCCAGTGCCGGGAGGGTCAGCATCAGATGAGCTCTCTGGAAAGCTTTTCATCCTGCTTACTGCTCAGTCAACATCTCTCTGAATGAGCCCTGATTGAACATGTCTTTTGCTTTTGGCTATCTGATGATCATTTTTCAATCCACATCCTTTAGAGAAATAGGTCACTCCTCAGCTGGCTGAGAGGAGGAGAAAAAGGTCTGACCCCAAAGAAGACAATTCCAATCCAAACACAGCCGGGAGTGTCTGATGCACTGAAGATCAGAAAGGCACTTTCAGGGGGTCTTTGGAAATCTCCCGAGTGAACTCCCGGATGCTAGGGATGTTGTTGGACGGAGATATTCCTGCCACCTCTGGAGAAACCGCCTCTTGGACTTTCTCGTGCTTCAGCTAGGGAACTCCAGGTGTCCCCGGGTGGGCAGCTGGTGCCCTGGGAAAGGATGCGTGGGGAGGGCCGGCCCACACAAACAGCAGCTCCCCTCCCAGCCAGCAGACATGGGGAAGGATGTCCTCATCGGGCTGAGACGGAGAATGTGCTCCAATCTTTCAAAAGACTCTGGGCTACCCTGCACCGGATATGAGAACGCATCCTCTTAAACAGAATATTGTTGGGAACCGGGGCTCATCTGTTTTTACACAGATGGAATTCTGATGACCAGCCCCGCTGATCTCAGGAGACAGAAGGGGTTCTTTCCTCTCTGAAAGCAGGGGAAATTTGAAACAAACAGTACCCCAAAGAAGAAAGAAATCTGTTGTCCTAAAAGTAAGGGAAGGAAATGACAATCTGTCTGTTTAGACTTTTATGAAAAAAAAAAAAAAAAAAAGAAAGTAGGCATATTCCCAGCAGATCTACAAAAGCTGTAAGGAAAAGTTTTGGCAGACACCCCAGGAATAAATACAAGGAAAAGGTCTGAACCCTTTATGATGAAGAGATATTTATTTGCCTTACAAATCCTCAATTATGAATTCCTTACAGAAAAGATGTCCTAAGAGAACACGGGAAATAAAGCCACCCGGCAGATTTCAGGATAACTGCGTGTGATCTCTGGAGAGCGTCTCAGGGAATGAAATGTGATTTTTTCACATGAAAAGTGCACGCCTGGAGAACTTTTCATTAGGGTCGGGTATTTTAAAAATAAAACAGTGCATGTACAAGAGCAGCGAAATGGGAGCAATTTGAAAATAAACACCATGTGGTGGCAGCGAAGAGTGTCTGGGACTCAGACAAAAAAAGAAAAGTGCTCAGTGGCGCTTTCACCAAAGGGTGAAGGGTACAAAGATAATTAAAGAGAGAAATGTTCGGGGTTGGGGGAGAGGGAGGGAGGGAGAGAAGTGAGCCAATGACTTAAAAAATTAGCAGCATCTGGTAAACTACCTAGTTGAAACTACTGTTATGAGTTAATTTATACGGTTTCCATTCCTTATATTGTGAAATAGGGGGGCTTATCCTTCTGGCTCCAAGATTCTGTGATTCGACTGTAATATTGAGAAGGCTGGTCTCCATAAATGGGAAGAGAGCAAAAGCTATGGGAGGGGATGGTGATATTTCTTTTTCAGTTCTTAAAATTCCATCAAAGTCGTTCACTTAGGTTACAGATTATCATTCTGCCCCGGTTTTCTTTAGCAGGCAAATATTCCTTTACACGGGAGGGTGTAACTATATCAGTATAAATGGTTTATTAGGGTTTTTTTTTTTTTTTTTTTACCCCCAGTGAGAGAGCAGAAAGGGACAACCGTGCTGTCTTCTCACAATTTTGACTCAGGCCTGTCCTGCTCAAGCCACGGCCAGAAACATCCATTCCACAGAAAGAGATTTCGCAGCCCTCACCAGTTACACAGTCCCGTATAAACACACCCTGGCAGAAGGCGAGCCCTCTGGCAGCGCTGCTGGCTAAGCCCATCTGCAGGGCACCGAGCCTGGGACCAACACTAACGGTCCCTGGAATGCTGGGCATCGTTAGACTTAAGAAGAGACAGGCAGTGGATAAAGGAACCTTTAAAAGGCTGGAGAGAAACAGAGGGAAGAGGTAGAAGGAGAGCCAAAAAGAAGGATGAAAACGGCACTCCCCTGGCGGTCCAGTGGTTAAGACTCCATGCCTCTAATGCAGGGGGCGTGGGTTCGATCCCTGCTTGGGGAACTAAGATCACACATGCTGGGCCGCAAAAAACTGACCAAGTTCCATCGACAGACGAATGGATAAAGAAGAAGTGGTACACATATACAATGGAATCTCACTCAGCCATAAAAAGGAACGGAATTGGGTCATTTGTAGAGACGTGGATGGATCCAGAGACTGTCATACAGAGTGAAGTAAGTCAGAAAGAGAAAAACAAATATCGTATATTAACTCATATTTGTGGGATCTAGAAAAATGGTACAGATGAACCGGTTTGCAGGGCAGAGGTGGAGACACAGATGTAGAGAACAAACGTATGGACACCAAGGGGGGAAAGTGGTGGTGGGGGTGGTGGGATGAATTGGGAGATTGGGATTGACATGTATACACTAATATGTATAAAACAGGTAACTAATGAGAAGCTGCTGTATAGCACAGGGAACTCCACTTTGCTGTACAGTAGAAACTAATACAACATTGTAAAACAACTATACCCCAGTTAAAAAAACATTGACATAAAGTAACTGCAAAACATAAAGGAAATAAATTGGAACTGTAGGAATAAAATCTATATTTAAAAAAAAAGAAAAAAAGGATGAAGATGAAAAGAAGAAGAAAAAAGCCCCCAAACATCATGGGATTGGTACCAACTTCAGGCCGTGTATTTTACGCTGAATACAGCCCTGACCATGAAGCTGGCAGACCCCTATCAGATCAGTACTCTGGAAGGGGAGACGGCAGACAGCTGGCACCCTCATTATTATGTTAGTTATTAATAAACTGCCCAACAATGGCAGGAAGTGCTGGCATTCAGAGAGGGCGAACGTGTGAAGAGTTGAGTCATGGACATGGATGGGTCCCAGGCAGAGCAGGCCCTACACTCAGTACAACATGTTTTTCTCCAGAGCGGAAAGGGTCAGACAGAGCTGGGGGATCCCAGCAGACTGCAGGGTTTTGTTATATTTCGTTTTTTTTAACCAAATATCCATCACCACATTCTTTGCAATCCTGCTCTTGACAATGAAGATGACTCAACTGCCGTATCATTAATCCCACAGCCCAATTCCTATTTATAGGCACGACATGCCATTTTGTTTCTGGAGACAGCGGGTGGCTTCTGGCCCTGTATTTCCACTCAAAAAGGCAGCGTCAGTCTCATTGTTCTATTCCTCTAAGAAAGGATGTGCAGTAACATTTTTTCGTTTGGGGGCAGTTAACGCACAACCCACATGGGCCTGCATAACACAGGGTGTCTTCTAAGCAAGTCTGTGCCGTTTTTCTTTAAATCGACTGAGAGCAGAAACACACCTCCCTGAGCCCCTACCCTCCTACTGAAACCAGAACTGTTCTGGGATGGCAAATTCCAGAAGCAATGCTGGGACAATCCTACACTTTTTCTCGCTTTCAGAGGAGCTATGGAAAGGCCATGTGTGTTCAGCATGCAGTTGTTTGGTTTTTTCTTTTGTCATTCCAGTTTTTTCCCTTTCCCATCTGTTGCTGAGATTTCAAGAAATGGGGGTAAGGAAGAGAGGAATAAACCCTTTAAAGTTCCCACAAAAAGGATTTCGGATGCTTTTTCTGAATTCTGAAAACATCACCATCACCAAATGTTTTGAATTCACAGTTGTCCTCTCAAACTCTATCTGAACCCTGGAAAATCTGGAGGTTCTCCTAGGGCATAGTGACTACAACGTCCCCTGCTTGTCACCACCCCGCCTCTCCCACCCCGCAGTGGTCAGGCAACAGGCTGGCTGGTTACCCAGAGGTGCAGAGCTTGTGAGGAGACCAAGATGGGGGCGGGGGTGGGGCTCTGCCGGCCTGGAACGGGGGCTGCGCCCTGAGCTGCCTCAACGTCCCTTCCTCCAGGGGATGCTCTGGGACAAGGGTCCTCACCTCCTTTCAAAGCCTGCCCGCCGGAGCCCCTTCACGAATGGATTTGGGACGTGGGTTCCATAACCTTCCTAGGGTCTGAATCTCATGCAGTGCAATTTTGGGAGGTGAGGGCTTGATCCCTTTTAATCTGACACAGCTTAGAAGGCTCAGCACCTCTAAGGGTCTCTAGTAGGACTACAGGTCTCCCACGGGACAGCCCCGGGTTACCGCCAAAGAACTCAGAGGGTCTTGGCCCCGAGCCTTAGTAAATCATTTCAACTCTGCAGACCTTTTCTTTTTGAGATGTTAGCCCCTGGCTCAGGTCATTAATAAGTGTGGACTTCTGACTTCTTTAATGATATCAATAACATTTCTTAATTTCTTTAGCATCTGAGACCTCAGATAGCTTTAAAATGACTGAAGTCCACTATTTCGTAATGATGTACCCTTTTTAAATAGGAAAATCACCTTCTGGAAATATTTTATCTCTGTTTTACTTCAATAAATAGTACGCAAACTCTTTGAGGAGAGAAGCTGTAACTTTTAAAATGCTACGCATAGCCCCTAGCAAAGTTCGGGAGCTAGAAAAAATGTTTATACGGTAGCAATATCACAGTGTGGTTACACGGCTCAGTTACGGCACAATTTGGGTACAGACAAGGGTGGAAGGATAAAGGAAAGATAATGAGGAAGGACGGCATTTGCAGGAGGGGCCTGATCTGACAAGATTAACCTTTGAAGGTCTGATACCATCATGACAAAAGCCATACAGTACAATTTGAGGGAAAATGTTAGTGGCAGGTTTATGAGCGATCTTGGCAAGGACCGAGATAGCACACACTCTGGGAATGTAGAAGGTTCTTAAAATGCAGCACATGCAGGATTCTTACTAGTATCCTTCAAAATTTAATTTTAACAATCGTGTATCATTGACATCAGTCGTGGTGATGATTTTTTAAAATCTGACACCACAAGTAGAGGCACCAAAAGTAAAAATAAGCAAATGGGACTACAGCAAACTAAAAAGCTTCTGCACAACAAAGGAAACCATCAACAAAAAGAAAAGGCAACCTACTGAATGGGAGAAGATATTCGCAAACCATATATCTGATAAAGGACCAATATCCAAAAAATATAAAGAACTTATACAACTCAACAACAAAAAACAAATCCAATTAAAAAACGGGCAGAGGATGTGAACATTTTCCCAAGAAGACATACAAATGGCCAACAGGTACATGAAAAGATACCCAACATCATTAATCATCAGGGAAAGGCAAATCAAAGCCACAATGGGAAATCACCTCACATCTGTTAGAATGGCCATCATCAAAAAGAACATAACAACTGTTGGCGAGGATGTGGAAAAAAGGGAACCCTCATACCCTGTTGGTGGGAATGCAAGTTGGTGCAGTCACTATGTCAAACAGTCTGGAGGTTCCTCAAAAAACTAATAATAGAGCTACCATATGACCCAGCAATTTCACTTCTGGGTATTTATCTGAAGAAATGAAACAGTAACTGGAAAAGATATCTGCACCCTCATGTTCACAGCAGCATTATTCACAATAGCCATGACATGGAAACAATCTAAGTGTCCACCAGTGGATGAATGCATAAAGAAACTGTAACTATAACACACACACAACGGAATATTATTCAGCCTTAACAAAAAGAATGAAATCTTGCCATTTGCGATATAAATGGACCCCAAGGGCATTATGCTAAGTGAAGTATATCAGAGAAAGACAAATACCATTTGATCTCACTGATACATAGACTCTAAAAACAAACGAACTAAAACCAAAAAACCCTGAGCTCATAGATAGAAAGAACAGACTGGCGGGTGTCAGAGACAAGGGGTGAGGGTGGGTGGAATAGGTAAAGCGAGTCAAAAGGTACAAATTTCCAGTCAGTAAATAAATGAGTCATGGGGAAATCATGTAAAAAATTAAAAAAATCGTGTATTGAACACCTACTGAGTGATAGGCACAGGGCTAGAGGTAGCAAAAAGAACTCTCAAGTGATGATCAGTTTCTCAAAATGCGTTCCAGGACTATTTATCAGACACCATCTTTTCTTAGCACGCGGCAGTAGGTGAAGGAGAGACAATAATTGATCCAATAAGATACTAGGTTATTTGTATCCTATTTCCTGAGTGCGAGGTAGACCACAGGGTCTGGAAAGTGTCATAAAAAGAGTGCTTAAGCCAAGGCCACCCCGAAAGAGCGACGCCCTCTCCTTCTGTGGGAGCCCATCACTAAGAGGCCTTCTCCACACGCGCTCAGGCAGGACGCACTGGAGGAGGAAAAGCATGGGTGGGAGGCTAGCCTAGATTTCCGTCTGGTGGGGGATGGGACACCGTCCCGTCCAGGTGGGACTGCGAGGCCTCAGGTGAAGGCATCTTCTCCTGCACATGAAAAGTCAGAGGGGGCAGCAATCACAGACCTGGTGGCAGTGATGGCCAGATCGACAGGTCCTAGAAGTTCCCCGAGTTGACTGATGGAACACTTCCTGTGCAAGGTCTCTCCTTCCACTGACCCGTGGCCTTTCCTAAGCCAGAGGGGGGGAGACCTCCCCACGGAGCCTCAGCAGTTAAGGACCATTCTTCAGCATCTAACTTGCAGGGCTGGGCTGAGTTCGAAATGCTCCCTGGCCTGGTCACGGCTCACACCTCTCCACCTCCTTCCCCATCTGCCCAGCTTTCCTCTTGCTTAGCTGAGCAGCAGAAGGTGGGCAGGCAAAAGGCTCAGGGTCTCGGTCCTAAGGATGGGGCCACCGCGGAAGTGGGGCAGGCAGGGGGCCTCGGCTACCTGCATCGATGCCCAAACAGCTTTGCCCGGGGTCCTCGTCACTAAGTTATCAGACATGAAAAAACTGCTCTAATATCCTGAGATAAAGACGCATATATCAGGTGTGGGAGTGGATTCAGCAGGAAAGTTTTCTTTTGATTCATCTCCTAGCCCACGGGATTGATTATTAATGTCAAGCTGTTGGCGGTAACAGAGAGGAATTGCTATCCAGTCTTGAAGATGCCTGGATCTCGGTATCTCAATTTCTTTCTTTTTTTTTTTTTTTTTTGGCCGTGCCGCCAAAAAAACTGGGGATCCCAGTTGCTGCACCAGGGATCGAACCCGTACTCCCTGCAGTGGAAGCGCAGAGTCTTAACCACTGGGCCGCCAGGGAAGTCCCTGGATCTCATTTCTGATGGTTGAATGATGTCAGCTCCACGTTAGATGCTTTGGGGATCCTGTTCACCACCTCCGCTCTACCTGCTATTACGTTTGTACCCTTGGCGGCTGCCAGAGACAAAGGGCCCGAGCAGATGGACCAGGACACAGGTGTAAAAGTGGGGAGACCGAGGTTCCTCGCAAGAAGAGTGGCTCTCAAAGTGTGGTCCCCAGACCAGCATCAACATCACCGGAGAGCTTGTCAGAATTTGCTAGAAATGCTAATTCCCAGGCTCACCCCAGACCTACAGATCAGATACTCCGGGGCCGGAGCCCAGCTATCTGCGTTTGAACGAACCCTCCAAGGGGTTCCGATGCACTTGGAGGGCAGGGAACCCCTGAGCTGGAAGAATCTATTCTCCTGGGTATAACATGCCATATTCAGAACGAACGTAGATTTCCAAGGGGATATGAAACCACGGCAGGGATGCACCGCTCACTGAGGCTGAAGGAAGAGGCGGGCTCATCTGTGGCTGGATGAGGAGGACAGTGGACAGATTAAATCCAGGCTCAGATCTGAGACTCTGGGCTTTAATGGGGGCTGGGATGTCTAGGGGACAATCACAGGGCTGACTCTGGCCCTGCCCTTCATCATTCTGCAGGCAATAGGACGTGGCTGGAATTCGGGGCAGGGGTCTTGGACTTTGTATGGCGTTCTCTTTACTACAGCACTGTCCACGGTCTTCACTGTAAGCCTCTAAGCCTCAGAAACAATGATTACTTGGCCCATTGTATCGATGGAAACTTTTTAAGGACCCAGGACAGCGAGAGGTTTACGGTGAACCTTAACGGTTACCTGGCAGAGGCAGAAACGACTTTGTGGAGCCTGAAACCTACAGAATTTTGGTGGCTCCATTTAAGAAAAAGAATGCAAAATGTATTACGTTCACAGGTTTTATAAAACGCCTGGCCCGTGCACACATGACCTGGGTCCTCCCAGGACCTTAGAAAGGCCTGTCCATCTTCACCCTCGCCCTTCAGGTCTGAAGGTCTTCCCTGGCTGTGACTGGACTCCACCAGCCCAGAAGCTAACTAGGCAGCTTTCGGCTTTCCCCCCCTCCTGTCTTTTTCCTTTATTTTATTTTGTTACCGTCTGCAGTCACCACGTGTACAGAGCTGACCCGAGAAGATGAGGTAGGGCAAAGACTTCCTGTTTTACTCTCTGGCTCAGAGGCAAGGAAATGTGTACTGGCTCCAAGAATAATCAGGCCTTGACCACGTGGCCTGGGGAGTGAACTGCGTTATACTTTTCTAACATTTCCAGACAATTTTTGCCTCCCTCTCGCTCCCTGCCCAACTCAAAACTGCCCCCCTTCCTGTCACTCCAGCCAATGGCATCCCTCCTCCTGAAGTCCAGCCCCATCTCAAACCTCGGGGCATTTCTGCCCCTCCCAACACCGCAAGACAAATGACTGGCCCAGGCCCCCCGCAGAAACAGACGGCAACCAGATCCCCTGAGCCTCCCTTTCAAAGCGCACTCTGCGACAGGTCTCTCCTTTTCAAACGATCAAGGGTGTTCTGTACTTTGGAAAGCCTCGAGAAGCCCCCCTGGGAACAGAATGTAGGTCACTCAGCAAGCACCGCGAGCCTGACCTTCAGCCCCTCCTCGCAGAACTCTCCTTGAGTGGCACACGGGCAGCCCGCGCCCGCCCTGCGTCCTTGGAGCCGGCATTCCTGCCGCTCAGCCACCAGCCCTGGGAAGGCTCTGGAGGCCGCTCGAAGGCACTTAGGTGGCCTTCCCACACCGGGAGGTTCTACTGCCGCTCCTCCCCCGCCCCTGCTTCCACGCGGTGATAGTCTCGGCCGTTTCCTCGGACCCCCGCTGGGCCGCAAACCTTGCTCAGGACGAGAGAGCCAGCGGCTCCGCCCTGCCCCCTCGGAGCGCCCCAGCCCCCGGGGGCCGCCACCCACCTGAGGACAGCAGGCTGCCACTGCTGCCGCTGATGATCTTGCCCTTGCTGCCCATGCTGGCCAGCTTCGACGTCTTCAGCGTCCCCGTCTCCGTCAGGTCGATGGCGATTTCGCTCAGGCTGCGGGCGGCATGGATCTTCGACTAGAAGGACCACCGGGTTGGGCAGGTTAGACGGGGGCCGCTCCCCTCCGGACAGCGATCGCTCGCTCGCCCGCCCGCCTGTCTTTCTGAGATCTAGCAAACGGCCTCACGGCCAGCCAACTGCCTCATTTTTCTGTCTGTGTCCCCAGGGCCCATCGCTCATCCCCTGAAGCTTCCCAGGTGGGAGCAGATAAGGCTCCAGAGGTGACACCGCGAGGAATTTTCGAAGCCTGTCATCCCACAGGCTGCATGTACAGGGCTTACAAGTGTGGACTTCCGAGTCAGCTAGGCCTCGGTGGAGTCCTGATTTGGGGAAGGACTTAACCTCACGAAGCCTCATGACTCGCAAGCATAACACAGGGAAAGCACCACCTACCGCTCAAGGTTTTGTTAGGGTCAAAAGAAGTAAGGCAAGTGAAGGCATCCCTCCACCCCCAGTTCCCTCCCCTCCCCTCCCCCCTGCCTCCTACATAGCTCTCAATGAATAGTAGCAATTTTACTTGCTACTGTGATTTTGTGCTTAAAAGGAGGAAAAAAATAACTTTCAGCTTTGTGAATGATTTAAAGGATGTCTGAAGCAAATTTATGAAGTTCCAGTAAATTCTAAGGTGGTTTAAACTCTTAAATGATTAGCCACGGAGCCACGAAAACTCAGAGGGTTGGGAAGCGATCACACTGTCAGCCTGCAAGCGTGGCGTGTAAGGGCTTCTGCAACAAATGCTCATCTGGACGCTCGGTGCCCACCAAGGGGGCACCTGACACGGTGCTTTGCTTCTATTTTGGTACCTAAACATAGGAGCCGAAGTCTTCAGATTACGGTTAAAAGTCCACTCCATTTATGCTACAAATTAACTGGCCCACTTTGTCGAACAGTAACAGCAAGTTAGAGCAATTAGAAAAGGACTCTGCATTCATGATTACGTTCCTAAAATCAACTGTTTGCAGTGAAGCTTTCTGCTCTAGTTCCCACCTTGGGAGGTAGAGGTGGGTTTGCGTGTGCCCTGCACGTGTTGGACTTTTTTTTTTTTTTTTCCGTTTTCAAGAAATCAATTTGTGACAATGCTTCAGGAAGTGGCTTCCGCTGCACTGCGGACTTTTGGAAAACAACTATAAATCCTAGTATAACCTGTACATGTGCTGATTTTTTTTTTTTTTTTTTTTTTTGCGGTACGCGGGCCTCTCACTGTTGTGGCCTCTCCCGTTGCGGAGCACAGGCTCCGGACGCGCAGGCTCAGCGGCCATGGCTCATGGGCCCAGCCGCTCTGCGGCATGTGGGATCTTCCCGGACCGGGGCACGAACCCGTGTCCCCTGAATCGGCAGGCGGACTCTCAACCACTGTGCCACCAGGGAAGCCCCATGTGCTGATCTTTCTGTGGCCACTGGTGATTAGGCAGGGGTGCACGCATGGAGCCAGCGGAGGGTCCCAACTGAGGTTTGGATGCGTGTTCACTGGTGTGAGACTAGGTCTGTCCACCACACAGGAGAAGCCACAGAGGACGGGCACGCAGCGGTCCAGCAGGGTCTGTCTGAACCCAGAGGCCTTGCCCTTCCTCTGGCCTCCGTGTTGATGCCAGAATTGGTGAAAGACCATGACTTCTGACCGCCAAGTACTTTCCTCACGTGAATGAGATGAGAGTCTGAGGGGCAGAGGAAATGCTGAGACTTTCTGCTTGTTTTGTTCACCGGGTCTGACCCATTTTCGTTCTCACCCTCTTCTATCTCACTGGTCCTTCCTTGCCTGATGTCTCCTCTCTGACCTCAACTTCTGTCCCTGCATTCAGAACTAGGCTGCCTTCCTGGGGTGAGGGCTTCCTTGCTCATAACACAATCCCAGCTGCCAGCGCCTCGCAGGGTTTTCTGGCTTGTAGCAGAAGGCAGGAGCGCCTCTGCTTCACTTCGACACAGCGTATCAGTTGCATCCACCTGGCTGAGTTTTATCCTCTGAGCAAAGCACAACCCATCGCTTCCTCTCTTTCAACACTGTTCTTCTACCAAGGCCCAGGCTCTACCAACAGAAGCCCACGCTTGCAGTTCTGCAAGAATAACTCATGAAGACACACACCACTGCAGCCTGGTGAAGGACCTGGGCTCTGAAATCAGAAAGATCTGGACTGAAATCTTGGCGCTTCCCAGAGAATCACAGTTTGACCTTGATTTTCAACCTCTCTGATACTGAGATCCCCGTTTGTCAAATGGAGCTGTTAAAACCCACACCACGGAGGTGTGATATCAGGACGAAATCAGATGCTAGACATCTAGGCCAGTGACACTGGAATAGGAATAGGGTATAAATCAGGGCCTGGCAGGAATTTGCTAGGTGAGGTTCAATGAATGACTCAACTGGAGATTTGGGGAGATCTCATTAATCTCAAGGAAGACCTGTCCCCACCCCACCTCCAGCCCCGCCCCACCAATCTCGGAGGCAGGAAACAAAATACAGAAAAAGGACAACAGACACACTTCCCAAGGGAGACTAGATTCTTAGAAGCTTTAGGAAATTACTGGCTTCTCTCTAGAATGGAAATATCACAGTGACTGAACAGACCAGGTGGGGAGAGAGCACTAAGAGATGAATTGATGGCGAGATTCTCTCCCTATAAAGTCTAGTCTTTGTGCCCAAGCAAAAGAGCCTCCAAAGTTTTGGATGTTTTGCTCTGAGGGTCTTGCTGTTCTAAGTATTATTATGGGTATTCCGTAAGCAAGGTTTAATTGGCCCTGACATGCTTTCACTTGGCTTTTGATCTAGATGGAATGAAGAATAGCAAACTGGATCAGGGAAAAAAAAAAAAAAAGATTAAGAAGAAGGAAAGATGTTTGGACTGGGGGCCAACTCAAGTTCTCAATCTGAATTCAGAGGAACAGTGACCCAACAATTTAAGCTTTCAAGTATTTTCCCCCGAACTCTGCAAGGTATTCCTTGGCTCTGGGGTACATACGTTGGCAGGATCTAGCTGACAACATTTCTGATCTTTGGGGTCAGCAGATATAATTTACCAAATGTGACTGATGCCAGCACAGCCTCTCATTCTGAATGAGCTGCCAGAAAGGGACCAATACCGCCTCTTTCCGCTGTCTTTGGTGATGGAGGGTGGGCGGGCAGGCGGGTGTGTGTGTGTGAGAGAGAGCAAGAGAGAGTGAGAGAGAGCGAGAGAGTGAGAGAGACAGAGAGAGAGCGAGAGAGAGCGAGAGACAGAGAGACAGGTTTTCTAAGTGATTTACACTAGGACCCTGAAAGAAGAAAATGACCAAGCGCCAGGGGAAGGGCACTAGGTTTCTCAGCTACCCACCCCCGCTGGCTCCAACCACTAGATTGCACTTGTTTCTGGGGTTCATGAGCACCCCTCGGGAGGCCTGGGCTTTGCTGAAGCACTTCAGAGAAAGGAATGGTTGACACGGCCTGATACAGTAGAGTGTGGAGCAATGGCCAGTATGCCAGCCAACACGGGCTGTTCAGAAATATTTGGAAACACTCCATTCCAGGCCTGCCAGCCATCACTCACCCTGAACCATCCTGCCCACTGGAGATGGGTCACATCACTGTTGTCTGAAGAACATTCCAGAAATGAAAGGTGTTGTAACACTACTCCTAAGGTGAATTTTATCATCTGATTTAATTGGGGGGAACTTGTAGAGAATTTAAACTTTACACACAGGTGTCGGCCAGGGAATGGTATGTTGCATTAGTAATGATAATAGTGAGAGATAGCACACATCTCCTAAAGCAACTTCACCAACACTGTGTCACTGGACTGATCAGTGATTCTGGTCAGGAATTTCCTTTGCTGTGCTCTAACTGTGAAAAGCAAGCAGGAGCAAGGAAAGACTTGCCTGGGGTCACAGAACCAGAAGGCAGAGTCCTTGGACCTCCCCATGGGGGAACCCATTCCTCACCAGTCACCGTAGGCTGAGCAACTGATTCCAATAAGAAATACATGGGCGGGCTTCCCTGGTGGCGCAGTGGTTGGGAATCTGCCTGCTAATGCAGGGGACACAGGTTCGAGCCCCGGTCTGGGAGGATCCCACATGCCGCGGAGCAACTAGGCCTGTGAGCCACAACTACTGAGCCTGTGCGTCCGGAGCCTGTGCTCCGCAACAAGAGAGGCCGCGATAGTCAGAGACCCCCGCTTGCCACAACTAGAGAAAGCCCTCGCACAGAAACGAAGACCCAACACAGCAAAAATAAATAAAAATAAATTATTAAACTCCTACCCCCAACATCTTCTTTAAAAAAAAAAAAAAAAGAAAAGAAATACATGGGCTCCGGGCACTGTGAGTATCCAGAGCTTATCTGGGGCAAATTCTCCTGCTCCTGGGGGTAGGGGCATGTCCTTCAGTCCCCCAGGGGTGGCTGAGCTGAAAGCTCCCTATTGCTGCGAGCATTTGGTCTGGTCTCTTGAGAGATACTTCTTGTTAATAAGTGATCTATGATAGTTACTTTTTGAGGTTTCCTTGTTACATCCATGGGTTGACCTGTAAGCCTGCTGAATAAGGCTTCTCCAGCTGCACAGGAAGACCATCTCTGAGAACAGGGTTGCGGAGCCCTAAGGATGGGCCTCCTGCCTCACCCCATAGATCCTCTAATGTGAAAAGCCAGCAGAGGGAGGAAGAGTTCTAACAGCGAATACACCACCCTTAGGCTGAGACAGCCTTTTTCTCTTCCCCATTCAAAATCAGTGTGTGTAGTGTCTGCCCGCAAGAGGAATTGGCAGTGGGGTTCAGGTGGGCTGTCAGACTCTCTACCCCTCGTCACGCACTGCCAAACGATACGGAGGACAGAATCAATGGTCTCAGGTTTTGACCTCCAACTCCTGCCACTGGAGGGCAAAACACTGACACCCACCCACTGTCTCAATCTAAAGCATGAGTCAAAAGGTTCTGGCCTCGTTTCTTTGGATCGAATCGGGCCTCAGGTTCCTGTGCCAATGCCCACCATCACCAGGAGTGATGCAGAATACTCTCATTATTCCTGGCAACAAAAATATTCCACCCTGTGCCCATCCACCCCCCAAAAATCACCAAACAGGGGGAAGGAAGAAGACTTAGGAGAAAAGAAAATGTGTTATAAAGGAGAACGTGACTCCTACATGGGAAAGGCCGTGACTGAAACTGAATCATGACTTGAGGGATCGTTTGCTTCCTGTCCTATTTTCTTACATCTTTCTCTTACCTCCCGCTCAATCCCAACTCTCTCCTCCCAATCCTCCCAAGCCAGGGAAGGAGCAACTCCACTCAGAAGGAATATAAGGCAAAACAGGAAGCCACAGGATCCAAAAGGGCACCAATCCAATAAGTCTTGGGCCCAGTAAGCCCAGGGTCCTGCCACTTCCTCCTCTCTCTAGGACGCACGGGATGGGAGAAAACCTCCCACAGGTGGTGGTACTGACTACACCGGGGGCCAAGGTCGATCTCCCTCTGCAGTTCTGTATTCCACTCCCCACCTGTCCCAAGCCAGCAGGAGCCTTAGAAAGATGCAGAGCCCATCTTGATACGGCTCTTCACCTGAGGGATAATGAATGGGCGTGGCTTGTGCGGGGAAGGCAAGGGAAGCACCGCAGACAAGGCTGGAGGAAGAGGGGGCGGAGGGTTGATATGAGCTGTGTGCGAACCAAGGAGACGTCATTTCCCCCCCCCACCACGGTGTGTGTGTGTGTGTGTGTGTGTGTGTGTGTGTGTGTGTGTGTGTGTGTGTGTGTGTGTGTGTGTGTGTGTGTGTGTGTGTGTGTGTGTGTGTGTGTGTGTGTGTGTGTGTGTGTGTGTGTGTGTGTGTGTGTGTGTGTGTGAACTGGGGCTGGGTCAAACCTCCCTTGGAGGATGACTGTTTACTATGGCCTGAGGCTCCAGGTCTACCTTAGGGAAACAGACTTGTTGCCTTTTTTTTTTATTATAATGTTTCCGGTTTTGCAATTTTAAGAAATGGAGTTGGCAGTTGGAAAAGCCTGGAGGGTTTTCACAGCAATTATCCTCAACCGGTAGGTGGTGTCTATTAGTTGCAAATGGTTCCTTTTTTTTTTTTTCCCCTCAAAAGGAAAACAGGGTTTCCCTGGTGGCGCAGTGGTTGAGAGTCCACCTGCTGATGTAGGGGACGCGGGTTCGTGCCCCGGTCTGGGAGGATCCCGCATGCCGCGGAGCGGCTGGGCCCATGAGCCATGACTGCTGAGCCTGCGCGTCCGGAGCCTGTGCTCCGCAACGGGAGGGGCCACAGCAGTGAGAGGCCTGCATACCACAAAAAAACAAAAACAAAAAAACCCAAAAAAACCCAATATGCCACTTTTTACACCCCCAGAAGGACTGCTTACTTCCAGGAGAGATTCCTGAGGTTCAAAAGCACGGGGGAATTCCTCAAAAGGCCCTACTTGGCTGCAGCAAACGGTCTGAGTGGCTCTGACCGTGGTTGACCAAGTTGCCAAGGACACGTTGTTCTCTTCAAGAGCTGACCTCAGGAGCTGCCTCCTATAGTCCTAAAAGGCCAGTCTCACCTGTGCACATCTCAGAGCAAGGGATGCAGGGCCTCTCCAGCCATCCAACTCCTAATCCCCCAGCTACGAGATCCAGACAAGGGCCCTCGTCTGCTCACAGCTCAGTGAAAGGTCTGGTCTTGTCATAGGCCCTCCCAGTCCCAGGAAAGGGACTTACCTTACTCTGCTTTCTGTCCAGATAGAACTGGTGTTGGCTAATGGCCATAGCCCAGATGGACTTGATCAGTGCCGGACACGCGTACCACGTGTGCACTGCGATGCCGCTGTGTCCAAACGTCCTCCTTGTCACTGAGGCCCTGGGAGAGCAAGAATCAGAAGGGTCAAACACGTTTACAACGAGGGCCTATGATACTCAGTCAACAGCTTTTACCGAAAACCCACTGGGTCCTAAGAGCTCCGGCATAAAGGTGACAGATGAGCATGCGTGCACGCACACACAAAACTGGCTGGCAAAGGCCATCTTTTCATTTTATTCTCTAAATAAACGTTGATTCTATCTAAGGTACAGAACGTGATGATCTGATGTACTGATACACATACACAGTGAAGTGATCACGGCAGTCAAACTAAAGAACATTTCCTCTCCTCACATAGGTACCACCGTGTGTGCATGTGTGTGTGTGTGTGTGTGTGTGTGTGTGTGATGCAAGCACCTGAAATCCACTCTTAGCCGATTTCCAGTATATAATACAGTGTTATTCACTACAGTCACCAGGCTGTACATTACATCTCTAGGCTTATTCATCCTATAGAACTACCACTTTGTGTACCCTTCGACCAGCATCTCTCTCCATTTCCCCTACTTCCGCGTCCCTGGGAACGACTGTTCTACTCTCTGCCTCTGTGACTCTTTTAGATTCCACCTGTAAGTAAGATCATGCAGTTCTTGTCTTTCTGTGTCTGCTTTATCTCACGTCATAATACCCTCCAGGTCCATCCATGTCGTTGTAAATGGCAGGATGTTGTTTTTTTAAGGCTGAATGATATTCCGTTGTGAATATACACAATTTCTTTATCTGTTCATCCATCAGTGGACACTTAGGTTGTTTCCATATCTTGGCTACCGTGAACCATGCTAATCTTTTAATTTACTGGCTCCTTAGGGTTCAGAATTTGGCCAAGCCTCTGCCTTGTCTGGAATAAGACAGGTCATTCTAGGTCACGGGACGGTCTTTTCTGATCTTCAGCTCCTGGCACTGGGCCAAGACAAACTTCACAGACAGGAAGAGCCTTTGACAATGTCCTTTATTAACCAGGCAAAGCTGCCTACGGTGGACGAGTAAATTCTCTTCTAACTGCCACAGCATCTAAGGCAATCAGAACTGCTTACATTACTCGCACGCAATCTTCCTCGCAAGTTGGTTATCAATTTCAAATATATTCAGAGGGCGGGTGGGGTATAAAGCATCAGGAGAGGAAAGGCAGAAAGAAATGAGCCCGGCCAATGCCGACCCACTACCCACGTCCACGTACACGTCTGTAGGAGATGTGGAGGACGTATGCACAGAGCAGAGAGGCAGTCAGACTTTAAACCGAAGGTGGGAAAGAATGGTCCCAACATAATTCATCACATTAACGGAATCAAGGGGAAAAAGAGTTATATGATTATGTTCTCAGTGAAGTATACTTTATAGGATGGGTACATGATTTTGCAAGTGAAATCTGAGAATGTGTTGCCATACATGTGTGTGCAGGTGCGTATGTGTGTAGGGCAAGGTGATGGGACAGTGGGGTGAGGTTGGGGGTATCTTATGTGCACATCAGAAGAACAATGTGTGTTCAAGATTGAGCTATTTGGATGAAACTTGGGGTAGTCAGGACTTGTGAATAATCATATTATTTTCATGGCAAGTTTTCCCTTGAAGGAGATTAGAAGCTGCTCCGATCACCTTCCCCCGGGGGCTCAAGATTTAACAGTACGTGTTCTCCAGACCCACTTCTAAGGAGGAATTCAAATCTGGTGGTTAGTTAATACTACCGATTCTAAGCAGAGTATTCTTCTTCCCTTTGGTTATAACTAAAGTTAAGAGAAAATGCCGGCTCACAAAGGAACACACAATTGAAAATAATGGAAAAGGAGCCGGCAAGAGAGTAAGGAGGAAACCCCCATGGTCTCTGCACGCGTAAAATGAAACTCATCTGAATACTCACTCTGGCCTCCATGGCAATGGCTGATCCTGGGAGTAAACTCATTTTTTTTTTCTCCCAGAAAAGGTGAATTGGAAAGGAAAAGTAACTTGAAATGTATTTCAGGGGCGGTAGTGAGAGCAGTGCCAGGCTAGGTGTATTTTTCAGGTAAGGCGGGGGAGGGGAGGGAAGAGGCTGGCTGGTCAGGGAGTTCCCAGGAGCACCTAAATCAGATGGTCTCAGAGTGTTTCTCCTGCCCGATTATGAATTTCTCTCTTCTCTACACTGTTTGCTTCAAGCTCTTCCCACCCCACCGCCTCCTTCTGCTTCGCCAAGCCCAGAGAACCGCAGAAACAACGCTGGGTATCCATTAGGACACCGGTCCAGGAGAGCAAATCTGGAAGCATCTTCTGGGACAGCCGAGCCATGCCCTGTCCTCGCAGTGTCCCAGGACGTCCATCTTCAGGACACGATTCTGCACCACACTTGCCATCCTGTAACGTTGCTCCTGGCTTCCTTCCTGGTTTGGGGGAGGGGATGACCCCTGAACCATCCCAACACAGTACAGTTGATTAGATGACTCTTCTGTGTTCAAATAAACAAGGCAACAGCAGCAGGACGCCATGTTTAACTGGAGCAGGGCCAGGAGGCCATAGAGGAGTGCTTACTGCAGCGCCAGGCGGGGCTCCAACCCCCCAGGAGACACGGGCTTGGCCACTAAACTAAGTAGCTGACCTGGAACAATCCCCTTTGCCTGCCCTGTTGAGCATTTGGAAAAGGTACCTTTAAAGGCATTGTCAACCTGGGTCTCCACCGCTGCCATCAAGGAAGCCACGTCTCTGGCCTCTCCTCGTCTCCCCTCTCCTCTCCCTGCGTGTCTCTAGGCTGACAGAGGACTGCCTTCCAGGGGACGTGCTCACGTCCTGTGCTCAGACTGCCTCTGGCGCCTGCACTTCTCTCTTAGGCCCACCTGCCCGACATCTGTAACCCCCTGAGGGCCCACCTTGAGCTTTACATCCTTAGCTAAGATTTCTCCTTCTCAAGAAGCCTCCCCAGACCAGCACCTATAGGCTGTGCTATCTGGTACTTGGCACCCGCTGTCTGTGTATAGCATGGCGGTAAGTCACATAAGCTCTGGAGCCAGACTCCCTGGGCTCATATCCTGTCTTTACCCCTTAACTGGCTTTTTGTAACCTGCAGCCGGTGACTCTGCTTCTTCTGTGCCTGTTTCCCAAGTAGAACAGGAATACTAGTACCTATTTTCTGGGGTTATAGCGAGGACCCAATGAGATAACTGTCCAAGTGTTTAGAACAGTGACTGTGCATAGTAAACAATAAACATCAAGTTCCTTCTTCTGTCGCTCCAATTGTGCTATAAGTTCTTTCAGGGCTTCCTTCTATACCCCAGGACACGTAACTGTGCCTGGACATAGGAGCTACTCAGCAAATGTGAGACTGACCACTTTCATTTAATAGGCTAAAAGCCCACATGATAGTAACATGAGGTTTGGACTCCTTCCAATATCCCTGGGTCTTGGGAAAGGGAAGGGAATTTAGAATTACATCACGAATAGGACAATAGACCCCGACACAGAAAGAACACGACGAGTACACACACACACACACACACACACACACACACACACCCGCCGCCCACTCACTCAAGGATGCGTCCAAGGTACCTCTGCATTAGCAGAATTCCCAACAGAGCACAGGCCCGGAGAGTTTGTCTCTAGTCCTACGCTCAGCCTCTTAGACCATCCAATCTCCAGTCTTTATTTTGTCAATCAGCTGCTTTCTGCATCTGACCCATTGTGGCAACATTCATTCTGGGACATTACTTTCAGCATCTCTTGCCCCCCTGCCTGGCCTGAAACAATGCATTCCTGCTCTGCAGAGACAGGGTCTCTGGATCCTGAGCCCCTTCATCACAGGACCCTGAAGAATGCTGCACAGGCTGTTATACTGCCAACGCTATCATCACCTGACCACGAGACACGAATCTCTAAGACGTTCTCCGCCTGCCTGCTGCACGGTAACCATGGGGTGTCGGGGGGAGTTCTCACCCTACACGGGAGTTCTGTTTCAAGCAGATTACGTGGCCAGGCAAACGGCACAGCAGTCCTCCTGGGTTATCACTGACCGCAGGAACGGACATCACCCCACAAGCCTCACCCTCTGATGGGGCAAAATCTTATTCTCACGCTGAGAGCTTTCTGGGAGGCACCTCAGCTTGTTTGAGCGCCCAGAAGCCATGTGTGTGAGGAACTGATGCCAACAACCCCTCTTTCCCGAACCAGGGCTGGGGTATGGACAGCACCCAACATCCACATCTACTCCTCCACAGGGCCTGATCTTTTCACTGTCTTCCCAGGGCTACCTTCTTGTTCTAAATCTGCTTTTGGACCTATTGAAAGCGATTTATTCTCGAGCATTAGGTCTGTTTTTAGGGAATTTTGCTGCCGCTTCTGGGCTGCCTGTAACTCTAGGACTAGCAGACAAAGGGAGGAAAAGCCACGGTACATGCTGCCCCGAGAACCTTCCACGCAGGGCTTGCTGCATTCCAAAATGGGACCCTATTGTTTGGCATTGGACTTGGAGAGCATTGACTTTGACATGAGAGCTCCCTGGGATACAATGTGAGGTGGAGAGGAAAAGACTTGTATTTCTTTCACATCTACCCACCACGGCGAACACCCTAAGATTACAGCTCACGGAATGAAACAACTTAGCACAACCCTTTCAGCTGTAGGTTCCTTCTGTGCTCACTCTTCAACCTGAAACGTTCTCAGAAGCTCTGACAAGCCATCCTTCAGGCTCTTCTCTGGCAAAAACTTTCTAGAAGGACTCAGACCACGGCTCACTTTAATTTGGTGATGGTTCTGAAGTGCTACAAATCTTTCCTAAAATGCCCTGGCTTGTAAGACAATTCCACACGTCCGAGCAAGTAATACGTGTAGCCAGATGAGATGACCGTGGAACTGCTAATTTCACACACACGCGCACACACACACACATACAAACCCACTGTATTTCCCAACACACAGAACCAAACAAAGCTCTACTGTCTTATTTGAACTCTATTCTCCCAATCAACCGCCCTCTTCCCCCCCCCCCCCCGCAAATGAACATGAACAGTGACAGCACAGAAACAGTAATGTAAGTAACATGCCGGCGAGGCCACACGCTCCCAGAAGAAAAGGGCTTGTCTAGCTTACCTGCGTGGGTCATGAACTTCCACAGAAAACTTCTTCTCTCTGAAATACAGGTTTTCCAACTGCCTCCATTGGAATATCTGGACAGAAAACAATGCAGTTGAAGTTCAGGAGTGGGCGGGTCACGGCTGTAGTCCTCCCTCTGCCGCTGAGCTTACAGCTCGCAGTTTCCTTATCAAAGCTCAAACAGTACAGTTGTTTGCACCTCCCATGCCTCTTGCTCGACACACACACACACGCACACGCGCACACACGCACACACACACGCTGCTCTTCAGTTCAAAACCCCAGCAATGTGGCTGTGGATTTTCCTGCAGGCTTCTCAACGGGAACAAAACAAGTTCTTTTCAAGTGGTTCCCCGGCTCTGCTTGGCCTTTGTTGAATTCTCCAAGACAGTTCCCAGCTCTGCAGACTTTTCCCTCCAAGGAGAGGGGGAGGTGGGGGGAGAGGAGGGCGGGCTGACGCAGGGAGGGAGCAGTAGCCATCTGCCTGCGGTGCTGAACCGAGCTTCCTGCCTCCAGTGCCGAACTGGGAAGGCGGTCACATTCCCAGCCTCCCCTCGGGACTCTACTTCCTGCCCATGGATGTGTAAGAGCCCAACTCGCCCTGGTGATCTGGGGCGGCTGGGGAAGCTTCCCCGAGAAGGGCGGGGGGCGGCTAGCACTCTATTTGGGGGCAGGCAACTCAAGATAATAATGTGAGCCCGTCAAGCCCGGCTTCTTTCTGCAGCACAAAGAATGCCAGGAGTCCTGGGGCCGGCAGGACGCGCTGCACCCCGGAGCTCGCTGCGCTCAGGGAGGCAGAGAGTGAAATGAAGGCAGTTCTGAACAGTGGGAGCTAAACAGAGTTCCTGGCACTGCCTGATGGGCCCCTCTGGCCCTGGTGGACATTCCTCCTGGGACGAGGGAGCCTGTTAACTAAGAGGTTTGGGAGTAATCAAGGCTGCAGCATTACTCTGGAAGGGGGTCCTTTCATTGGACGAAAAAGGAAGTTACTTAAACTCTCTGAGAAATGTCAAAAGAGGTTCAAGTTATGCCCGTAACATTCATATTTATATTTGATGCATATTGTAGTCCCTTCTGTAGACTGAGAATTTGAGTTTATTGAGCCCAAAGAAGGGTCAGAGTTTCATCCTGGGAGAGGCTGATTCCTCCCCTGATCCCCCCTTTCTTCACCCACTCAGTTAAGGCAAATGCTTTTTAGGGTCTCATCCTAGACCCGGCATCCTCTCAGCTGGGGCCCCTGACTCTCTCTGATCTGCTCACATTTTCTCCTTCAAGATGACAATTTCTGTGTCCCATCCATCCGGCCCTGCTCTACCCAGGACACGGCTCCTCGAGGCTTGGCCAGAGGACTTCACCCCTTTGTCAAACTGGGCTAGAATAAAAACTGTTTCTAGAATGGCTGCGTGCTTCTCACAACCTGCTCTGCAGAATTTTACAATTATTTTGTCTGACTAATAGGGAGGAGGACATGGTTTTTTTCTGATTCCAGAGCTACCTCTTTTGTTCCCAGCTCAGAGTACATTTTGATCTGAAGTCCAAGGAAAACTGTACTTCTTTTTCTCCTTTCAGGTCAGTTCCAAGGAAAGCAAGTCCTACATGAGCTCAGATAGCCTTGTGTCAGATCACAGATGAAATGCCACCTGTGTACTCGGTTACTTGAGTCCCAGGTCTGAGTCTTATGCCCTTATCTGATGCTCTGCTCTGCTAAATCCCTCAGTGAAATGTGAAAATTTCCTCTCTGACCCCCCCATTGTTAGATATATACAGATGGTTCACCTGAACTTAGCTACAGACACAAAAGCACCGGAACTCACAGCTCCTTAACTTATAACCTGGAAGTAGTACACAGAACAACGTGGCCAGACACATGCTCTGGACTCTGCATCCATTTGAATCCTGACTCCCCTATATCCAAACTGTGTGACCTTAGGCAAGTGACAGCATTTCCTTTAGCCTCAGTTTTCCCATCCGTAAAATGGCAATAATGCTCCTCTAAGGTAGAGGCAACAGATTCTGGGCACGGTACCTGTACAAAGTAAATGCTCAATGAACTCAGATCTCAGTGCAATTCCTAGTTGTTCTTACCTCTCCCAAATCCTGGCGAATAAAGGAGATTAACTCCAGAACAACTGAAATAATTCTTAAGTTTTTTTTTTGTTTTTTAAACTCAAGCCCTGTTGTCAGGGTTTAAGACAATAAAGGTTGATGATCTTCATCCTGGAAATCTTCAAGGAAGTGTACAGACTTAGTGCCCTGACCCCCACACCCCCTTTCCTCTGAAGAGAGGGCTGAGTGGTAGATGGCTCGTCCCTGAGCCAGACCCGCAGCCCCTGTGCTGCACCCACCTGCCCAGGTAAGGCAGAGCCCTGGCCAGGACCCGCTTCACAGGTGTGTGACCTGAGGGGCCCGTGCTCAGTTTTAACGTTCTGCTGTCTCCATCTTGAAATTCTCAATAAGACTGATCAACGGGCCCTGCATTTTCATTCTGTCCCGGTCCTGCAGATTATGTCACTGGTCCTGACCGGTGCTAATGCCATGGGCACTGTCCTGGGCTGGGCAGCACTTGGGGGAAGGTGCATCTGATGGGCAGATCTCCACAAGCTTTCTCTTTGTGGGTGTGCTTGTGAGCACCTCCCTTGGGCCTTGGGTTGGAAGCCCCACCCCCCCACCCCACCTGGTGAAAAACCCCAAAGCCCAACACTCAGGGGGTTGGTTCCCTGGCAACTCCTTCCTCTCCGACTTTTTGCAAAACAGAATACACGCCGGGGGTCTTCCCCGGAAATGCTCCCCCATGCTGCTGGTGTGGAGAGCCTCAAGTCTGCCAAGGGCCGAAACAAAACCATGTGGTCTCTGCTGCGGCCCTTCCACCTGCTGCCACCGCCCAGATCCCTGCTCTCGGCACTGAACCCTGACGGCCTGGCTCCTGGCATCTCCCCAGGAGGATGTACTGTCTGTAGACATTTCCAGCAGGGGGTAGAGCAGTGGCTTTGCCTCATGTTTGCTCTAGGCAGGGATTTTTTTTTTTTCAAATGAAATATTGGGAAGGGAGGGAGGGAAGGAAGGCAGTTTTCCAGGACAGGAAGGTCCCAGGAACCCAAAAGGAGGTGCTCATGAGGGAACAATGGCCTTGTCCTTTGCCCCCCCACTTAGGGGAGACAGGAGGTGCTGGGGAACCGGGGGAAGAAGGCAGCTGGACGCCCCCATGCACCAAGCTGGGCTGATGGTGGGCACAGGGACCCTACCTACCAAACCCTCCCCTCTGACGCTGACAAGCAGATATAGAGCAGACGCCTGACCGGGTCTCCCTTTATGAACAGGGTACACTGGGCTCCGATGTGCTGCTCTGGGGACGGCCCCTGATCATCTGTGTCACCTCGGGGGAGCCTCCCGGGCTCAGTACAGCCATCATAACCCGGCCACCAGCTAAAGACACCCCATAAAGACTCACCGGACACACAATGATGGTTACAACTGGGCTAGAGCCCTTAGGATTTTGCCTAATTTCTATGGCCAGTTCTGCCCAAGGAGGTACCTGAAAGCTTAAACACACGGTCTAGCAGTAATCAAAGGGTTTATTAATACCTATGAAAAAGGCCTTTCTCATGCACTTCATCTGGGCATCTTTAAAAAGCAGATGTCTCGGGCTTCCCTGGTGGCGCAGTGGTTGGGAGTCCGCCTGCCGATGGCAGGGGACACAGGTTCGTGCCCCGGTCCGGGAGGATCCCACATGCCGCGGAGCGGCTGGGCCCGTGAGCCACGGCCGCTGAGCCTGTGCGCTCGGAGCCTGTGCTCCGCAATGGGAGAGGCCACAGCAGTGAGAGGCCCGCATACCGCAAAAAAAAAAAAAAAAGATGTCTCTTCTTTGATCTTTTAGTATCCTCCCCCAAGAAGACCAAGTGGGAAATTTTCTTCTTGGGGAAAACGACGCCCAGAGAAATTAGAGGAAAATGCCTAAGGCCACACAGCAAGTCAGTGAAGGAACCAGAAATAGGAATCAAGGGCACCTGGCCCATTACTCTAACCTCTAACTATGCTCCTTTCCCTATAGGTCCCCCAGTTAGTGGGAACAGCTCTTACTCACTAAAGGATGGTTAACTTTATGAGTGGAATGATTTTTACAAACAAGCAGCAATGTGACTCGAAGTAGGAAGTACAAAGCCACATCTTTTCTGTCCTACACACCGGATTTTCTTTCCTTTACAGGCTGTAAACGATAATACGTATCACTCCTTTCTTGTCTTAGAGACCTGGGTTCTTCTGGTTTTCCATACAGAGATGCCTCAGTACCCGTAGCTTTCCATCAGGGACTGACAAACAACAAGAATCATGATTAAGAACAGCCTTAATAACTTGGCCTTGCCTGGAAAACAGAAACAGAGAGAAACCATCCAGAAGCGGTTTCGAGAGTGCGCCTGTCGCCATGGTTGGGACCATGGCTGGTCCTGGACGTGGATTCGTGGCTTCTAACCCAGATGTGTGATTCCCAAGCGATCACAGGCCCTCCACTTCCCCTTTCCGGGCCCCAATGTCATAACGTATAAAAGACGAGATGGGAGATATTTATCCATGGAAAGCAGACAAGACTGGCTAATAAATAGAGCCTTTGAGCCCTGAGTGCAGCAGGACGCACTAAAAACTTAATGCACTAAACTAAACTAAAACTAAAAACGCACTAAAAACTAAAACTTAATGAGCAGGGCCAGGTTACTGGATCCTATTAGCTGGTCTGCCAGATTCCCACATCCTGTGTACGCTGAAGGTCAGGGCCAAGGAGGACTCATGTCCTGTTCTTTCTGAGCGGGTGAGGGCACAGCGGGGACAGGCAGAGGGGCCTTGGATCCCTGACACTTCCTCCACAGCCAGTGTTTACTGGGTGCTAGCACAGCACGTGGGGCGATGGGTGAGCTCTCGGAGCGAGGCGGAAATAAAGGCTTGAGAGGAAGCCCGCTCTAGTGGCTCTGATTCTTGACCAGGACTTGGGGGAGCCTCGTCTTCCTCCTGTCTCTGAGGCTGAGTCACCAAGCCTCTTAATGACCCCTCTCTGAGTAACTTCCTGCTGCTTCTAGAGGGACCATTATACTGAATCCCGGCGGCCATCTGGCCAGTCCCCACCTCCCACAGGTAAAGCAAGCCCGGGGTGGGGGGCAGAGGTTAAATAAGTAGCTGGTGCCGGGCCCCCTCTTGGGACTTCTGTCCTGGGCTCTTTCTAACACACCAGGAGGACCCGACGATGAACAAGAACAGAGTTGTTTCGAGCCGATGTTTAAGGGATCACTTCTCCAAAGGCTCTTGGCTGTCTGCCTTCCAAACACCAGCAAGGAGTTCTCTCGTAAGAAGAATCGGACTCACAGCCAGGAATAACCTCCGAACTCAGGAAGAAACACACCAACTAAAAAAACCCACTTCCTGATTTCATTTCTGCTCTGTTCACCCTCTGGAAGTAGGGCTGTCACTCACTCATCTCCAGGTGGATTTATACAATTTGGCAAATAAAAATGAGCTGCCACACATCGTGAGGGATACAGGACAAAAGGAATCACTCAACCCCAACAGGGTGGACTTGAATTAAAATGGGAGCACGACACAGAAACCCCAAGCCTGCACGGTCAGAGAATTTTATCAGGTGTCCCCTGATGAGGCTTTACGGTCACGCAAGAACTAGTTCTAGGGAACAACAGAAGCGGCGCTGTTTTTAGTGGGTTAACAGCATATGTCAGAGGTTTTTATATCGGTTGCCTGGATATTCAATACATTTTACCTTATGCTCAAAAAAGAGAGAAACAAGGCCCTGGGGGTTTAGGTAACAACCAATCCCCATTCCCCTTCCAAATATTCAAGTTGTAACATATACTTTACATGTACCTATGCTAATAGGACAGAGGAAGGGCATGACGCCTCACATATGTTTATATGTGTAAGGCGCCTACAACCTAGTTGGGAGGATGCGACATACACAGAGCAGACTGTATCCATGATATAGGAACTAACTTCATGATGGAGTTTAAAACCATCTCTGGTTTCTGTATCAGGCTTTTAAAACTCCAGGGAGGCACCCCACCAGCTTATGAAGACAGGTCTCGTGCTTCTGTTTCAGAATCAATATTCATGACCATCGCTGAGAGTCTCCTGGGTTTCGGTTCATCGTTTTTGGGGATGAGAACCCTGACTTGGAAATCAGGAGGCCTCGGTGATAGTCCTGACTTTGTAAGTCGCTCTTTACCTTGGCTTCCTTTTCCGCAAAAGGAGGGGCATGTGTGTGGGCATTCCTGCATCCTAAGCACGGGTTGAAGGTCAGCATTGTAAATCCTTAGAATGCCACCCTGCTACTCTTTGGAATTTAAAAATAAAGTAAGCTTGTGTTAAACATTTCCTACTTATGGGAGACAGTACAGAATACCGTTGTCCCGCGGCATCCTCAGGAGCTTGGTTCCAGAACCTTCCTCGAATACTGAAATCTGAGGATGCGCAAGTCCCTTATATAAAATGGAGTGGTGTTTGCATATACCCCACACGCACCCTCCCGTACACTTAAATCATCCCTAGGTCACTTACAACACCAAACACAATGTAAATGCTATGTAAACAGTTGCTGGCACGCAGCAAATTCAAGTTTTGCTTTTTGGAACTTTCTGGAATTTAAAAATTATTTCTGAATATTTTCGATTTGCAGTTGGTTGAATCCACAGATGTGGAACCCGCAGATAAAGGAGCAGACTGTTCTCCTGACTAAAAGCATGGTTTTCCAAGTCACACTGTCTACCGCTTACTGGCTGTGTATCCTTGGCAATGAAATTCCTCTGTCTTTCTTTTGTCGTCTTCGCAATACAACTCCAAACAACACCAGTTTTACTTTCATAGGGCTGCTGTATTGATGAACTCATACATACGAAGTGCTTCAAGTGGAGCCCAGTATGTAGTTAGCACTCAAGTCAGCCATCATTCACACGCTACTCCACACGTAAAAGAGTTCGGTTTACTTTGAACACGTAGCCCGAAGTACAGGTTTGTGCTTTTTTTTTTTTTAAAGGTGGCTAATACGGTTCCATGGGCATTTTAAAAAATGGTTTTTGTTCCTTGGGTTTTTCACGATGCAAGTGTAAGCCTAATCGAGCTTCTTCATCCACTGGAGTTGGTGTTTGACGTATTCTCTTCGGATTCTTTGCTTCCAATCCTTATCCGGTCAATTCCTGGGTCCACCACACCTTTGACCAGAGTCAGTTTGGACCACTTTCCTGCTATGACGTTTATTGGCCACTCGCCTTGTGGGAACTTAGTGCCCTGACAAGGGATCAAACCAGTGCCCCCTGCGGTGGTAGCGCGGAGTCCTAACCACTGGACCGCCAGGGAATTTCCCCCGCTATGACTTTTAATCTCGCAACATTCACCCTGAGAGGAACGTACTCTCCTATGATACAGCTCAGCAGTGCACTGAACGGGCCAGACTGGGATCCAAAGCAGAGCCTCCAAGACAGGCAATCTACGTCCAAAGATTATTAGCTCACAAAGTGATCCTAACACTGTCCTCAGGACCTGCGTTGAAGGAGGGCTCCCTGGCTTCCATTTTCTTCCAAGAGGGCCACATAACCCAGCAAAGAAAACAATAGCTAATTTTTCTGCACAGCCAGACCTAATGGAATCAAGATGTTCTTCCGGCCGGCTGCCTACCCCTCAGTGTCAGACCACAGGAGCTCTCAATTGATTGGTTAACTCCGTGACAGATGCCCAGAGTGCTGGGCCCTGACCCTTTAATGGATGGCCTCTTTTTAACCCATCAAAAACCTTTTAGCTTCCTTTGGCTTCAGAGTCGTTACTAGGGGAAGACAGAGGGAAAGAAGACCACAGATATTTAACAGGCCTACGGAGAAAACAGGCCATTTTATTTGTCCCCAGTGGACGCAATTTCCTTTTAATTTTCTCCCTAGGGGGGTATCTCTCTCTATCATTTTCTTGTGTGTATTTTGGCTTTTCTTGGGGAAGGACCTGACCATAAAGCTTTGGCAAATGTAAAATCTTTCAAGAGAAGCTGAGAGTGCTTTTCCTTTCTTATCCTTGGCCTCCTGATGGAATTTCTTCCCTCCTCCGTGTGCCTCTGGGGGTTGGATGCGGGTTAGTATCCAAAGGGAGAAGCTGGCCCGGGATGCACGTTACCTGAGTTCAGCTTCGGTTTTTCTCGCAATGAGCATGGTGGCCCAGTTTGGTGTGGCTTCACTTCTCTGGGCTCCAGCCTTCCCTTAAAAAAAAAACTTCAAGGCTAATCACACCTGTGAAGACTTCAGTGACTGGGATGCTTCAGAGAAGGAATTAATCTGAGAAGCAGTTGGTCCGTCTCGGGTGGGGAATTATGATGGGCCATTCCACTTGCAATGG